>NC_137897.1:65087270-65417886 GCF_963455335.1 Martes martes
CAAGATGGCGGGGAAGTAGGAGGAGGCGCCTTTTCTAACCTGTACCCTAAAGTGATCTGATTACCTACCAAAGAACTCCGATCACCCATGAAATCAGCCTGAGATCAGAATTATACACGTCTGAATCTCTACGGGGGGCAGAAGACTCCAGTGGGCAGGTAAAGTGGAGTGGGAACGTCGGACTGATATCGGAAGATAAACAAAAGGGGGAGGGAGCCACCAGAGGCGACCAATTGGAAAATAATACCCCAATACGAGAGTGCCCTGCGTCTGGGGACCAGCATTAACTTGGAGTCTGGTTGAAAGCACTCAAAAGAGCAAAGGATCGCGGGGGGAAATTGTGGGAATTGGGGTGGCTAGGGACAGGGGCTTAAGTCCCCAGACCCAGGACAGCCTCCCCTGGCACTGAGCCAGAGAGTGCGGCGGAGAAACCAGGTCTTGGTCCCTGAGCCGCCAGCGCGCCCTAGAACGAGTGGAATCCAGCTCCCGTGAGGGGCTGGGAGCCACACCAGAGGGCAGAAAGTGCACCTTGCCTGAGATACAGGTGCGCGAGCACCTCACCCTCCCCTGAGAGAGGTGCATGAATGCCCAGCCTGGTGCTCTGGGACCCCCGCTGTCCCCCACCCCACAACCTCCCCTGGGAGAGGTGCGCGCAAGCCCTGCACCCTTAGACCTGGAAAGACCAGGCAGTTCCAGCCCCGGCCAGCGGGAAAATCTCAGTGTGAGATCGCTGCTTGGAACCTCTCTGGTGGTTTGGAGCTGCCCAGACAGCCGCCGCTGCCTTGGTTTTGCATACAAGCAGGAGATCCTGCCTCCCCAGGGACCGCGACTCAGAACCTGCTCTACCAGCGGCCCAGCGGCTGCAGCACCTGCAGGGGAGCAGACTGAGGCTTCTCTCTGAGAGGGAGGTCGGGGTGCAGTTTGTTTTCCTCTAAACCTCCAAAAACCATCAAAAGCTGTCAAGGCGAGAGAAAAGAAGTGAACAAACATAAAAACCTCCAGAGAACAAAAGCCTGAAAAAACTTTTCCTCAGAGCCCACCCCCTTGAGGGGGGCTGGAGGACTTAACTCAGGGAACATCACTGACTGAAAACCCACGTGTCAGCCCCCTCCCCCGAAAGCAAATCAGGAAAGAAAAAAAAAAAAAGACTACAAGAGAACAACCACCACTACTTCATAGATACAACTTTTACTTTTAACTCATTCCCAATATTCTGGTTAATTTTTTTTTCTTTTTTTATATAGATAATTTTTTTTACCTATTTACTATCACAGTGAGATGTCCAGTACATCAAATTCCATAATAAACTTCTAACCTGAATTTTTGATACATACACATGTGTTTTTCTTTTGCTTTTTTATTTTTTTATTTTTTTAAAAAAATTTTAGTTTAGTTTAGTCCAGTTTATTCCTTTTTAATTTTTATTTTCTAATATTCATATAGAGTTAAAGTTCAAGGTAACCCCCTTTCTCCAATCAAAGCTACCCCTATAGGTAAACCAATTTTTAATCCCCCTTTTATCTTAGGAAAGTTGAGTCCTTTAACAAAGATATCAAGATAACATACAGGAAGAATCAAAATAACCTTCCTTGCCCACACTGAGAATCTATAACCATGCTCCCATCTTTTCTTCTGCCAGTGTCTATGTGTATTTATGTTTGTCCTGATAGTATATAAATATTATACTTGGGGTTCTTTTTGACGAGGTTCTTACTTTTTTTGCCTATATATATATATTTGCTCTCATCATATACTTTTAGCAGTCTTTTGTTTGTCTGTTTTTGTTTGTATACATCATAAATCTTACCCTGGGGCCCATTTGGGCTGAACCTTCTCTTTATCTTCCCTTTTTTTCCTCTCTCTCTCTCTCTCTCTTTTTTTCTTTTTCTTTTCTTTTTTCTCTCATTTGGGTGGGGAATCCTGAGTGCTCAGAAGTGTTCCAACGTGCACCTTGACTGCACCACGGTCGATACATCCAGCTACATCTGTCCAGTCATCTCTCACCAAAATGACTAGGAGGAGGAATCCCCAATAGAAGAAAAATACAGAGGATGGGCCTTCTGCAACAGAGCTAACGGCTATCAACATAGACAAAATGTCGGAAAGAGAATTCAGGCTAACAATTATCCAGGCAATAGCTAGGTTGGAGAAAGCCATGGATGACCAAACGGAATTGATTAAGGCAGAATTGAAAGCGAACAGGGAGGATGTTCATAATGTTAGGGCAGAGCTGAAGGCCACCAGGGATGAGGTTCACAATGCTCTCAATGAGTTCCAATCTAATCTAAATTCTCTAAAAGCTAGGGTAACTGAGACAGAAGATAGAATTAGTGATCTGGAGGACAAACAGATAGAGAGAAAGGATCAGGAGGAAGCCTGGAACAAACAGCTTAGAAGCCGCGAAAACAGAATCAGGGAAATAAATGATGCCATGAAACGTTCCAACATCAGAATTATTGGAATCCCTGAAGGGGAGGAGAAAGAAATAAGTCTAGAAGATATAGTGGAACAAGTTCTTCATGAAAATTTTCCCAATCTTGCGAATGGAACAAGTGTTCATGTACTAGAAGCAGAAAGGTCTCCCCCCAAGATTATAAATTCCAAAAAAACACCCAGGCACCTCATAGTAAAATTGAGGAATCATAATTGTAGATACAATCTCTTGAAAGCCACTAGGACAAAGAAGCTCCTTACATATAGAGGAAAGCCCATCAGAATAACGTCAGACCTGTCCACAGAGACCTGGCAAGCCAGAAAGGGCTGGCAAGATATATTCAGGGCACTAAATGAGAAGAACATGCTGCCAAGAATACTTTATCCAGCAAGACTGACATTCAAAATGGATGGAGAGATAAAGAGTTTCCAAGACTGGCAAGGCTTAAAAGACTATGCAACCACCAAACCAACACTGCAGGAAATATTAAGGGGGGTTCTATAAAAGAGGAAAAACCCTAAGAATAGCATTGAACAGAAATATAGAGATAATCGACAGAAAGAAAGACTTCAGAGATAACACAATGTCAATAAAAACGTATCTCTCAATAATCACTCTCACTGTGAATGGACTAAATGCGCCCATAAAACGACACAGGGTTGCAGATTGGATAAAACGACAGGACCCATCGATATGTTGTCTACAAGAGACCCATTTTGAACCTAAAGATACACCCAGACTGAAAGTGAAGGGATGGAGAAGCATCTTTCATGCCAATGGGCCTCAAAAGAAGGCCGGGGTAGCGATTCTCATATCAGATAAATTAGATTTTAAACTAAAGACGGTAGTCAGAGATACAGAAGGACACTACATAATTCTTAAAGGGACTATCCACCAAGATGATCTAACAATTGTAAAAATCTATGCCCCCAATATGGGAGCAGCCAATTACATAAGAAAACTATTAATCAAGATAAAGAGTCATATTGATATGTATACATTAATAGTAGGAGATCTTAATATGCCTCTCTGAGAAATAGACAGATCATCGAAGCAGAAAATCAATAAAGAAACAAGAGCATTGAATGACACATTGGACCAGATGGACCTCATAGATATATACAGAACATTCCACCCTAAAACAACAGAATACTCATTCTTCTCAAGTGCACATGGAACCTTCTCCAGAATAGACCACATACTGGGTCACAAATCAGGGCTCAACCAATACCAAAAGACTGAGATTATTCCCTGCATTTTCTCAGATCACAATGCTTTGAAACTGGAGCTCAATCACAAGGAAAAGTTCAGAAGGAACTCAAACACCTGGAAACTAAAGACCACCTTGCTTAAGAATGCTTGGATCAACCAGGAGATCAAAGAAGAACTTAAACAATTTATGGAAAACAATGAGAATGAGGACACTTCACTCCAAAACCTATGGGATACAGCAAAGGCGGTCCTAAGGGGGAAATTCATAGCCATCCAAGCCTCCCTCAAAAAAATTGAAAAATCCAGAATACACCAGCTCTCTCTACACCTTAAAGAACTGGAGAATCAACAACAAATCAAACCAACCCCACATGTAAGAAGGGAAATAATCAAGATTAGAGCAGAGATCAATGAGGTAGAAACCAGAGATACAGTAGAACGTATCAATGAAACTAGAAAGCTGGTTTTTTGAAAGAATCAATAAGATCGATAAACCATTGGCCACACTAATCCAAAAGAAAAGAGAGAAAGCCAAAATTAATAAAATTATTAATGAAAAGGGAGAGATCACAACTAACATCAAGGAAGTAGAAACAGTCATCAGAAGTTATTATCAACAGTTATATGCCAATAAGCTAAGCAACCTAGATGAAATGGATGCATTCCTGGAAAACTATAAACTCCCAAAATTGAACCAGGAAGAAATTGACAACCTGAATAGACTGATATCTAGTAACGAGATTGAAGCACTGATCAAAAACCTCCCAAAAAACAAGAGCCCAGGACCCAACGGATTCCCTGGGGAATTATATCAAACCTTCAAAGAAGAAATAACACCTATTCTCCTGAAGCTGTTTCAAAAAATTGAAGGAGAAGGAAAACTTCCAGACTCTTTTTATGAAGCCAGCATTACCCTGATCCTCAAACCAGGCAAAGACCCTACCAAAAAGGAGAATTTCAGACCAATATCACTGATGAATATGGATGCCAAGATTCTCAACAAGATCCTAGCAAACAGGATCCAACAGCACATTAAAAAGATTATCCACCATGACTAGGTGGGATTTATCCCTGGGTTACAAGGATGGTTCAACATTCGCAAATCAATCAATGTGATAGAACAAATCAATAAGAGAAGAGAGAAGAACCACATGATCCTCTCAATTGATGCAGAAAAAGCTTTTGACAAAATCCAGCATCCGTTCCTGATTAAAACACTTCAAAGTATAGGGATAGAGGGAACATTCCTGAACTTCATCAAATTTATGAAAGACCCACAGCAAATATCATCCTCAATGGGAAAAAGCTTGCAGCCTTCCCGTTGAGATCAGGAACACGACAAGGATGCCCACTCTCACCACTCTTGTTCAACATTGTATTAGAAGTCCTAGCAACAGCAATCAGACAACAAAGAGAAATAAAATGTATCCAAATTGGCAATGAAGAAGTCAAACTCTCTCTCTTCGCAGATGACATGATTCTTTATATGGAAAACCCGAAAGACTCCACCCCCAAACTACTAGAACTCATACAGCAATTCAGTAATGTGGCAGGATACAAAGTCAATGTCCAGAAATCTGTGGCTTTCTTATACACTAACAATGAAAATACAGAAAGGCAAATTAGAGAATCGATTCCATTTACTCTAGCACCAAGAACCATAAGATACCTTGGAATAAAGCTAACCAAAGAGGTTAAAGATCTGTACTCGAGGAACTACAGAACACTCCTAAAAGAAATTGAAGAAGACACAAAAAGATGGAAGACCATTCCATGCTCTTGGATCGGAAGAATAAACATCGTTAAAATGTCTATATTGCCCAGAGCAATCTATACTTTTAATGCCATTCCGATCAAAATTCCACCAGTATTTTTCAATGAGCTGGAGCAAATAATCCTAAAATTTGTATGGAATCAGAAGAGACTCCGAATTGCTAAGGAAATGTTGAAAAACAAAAATAAAACTGGCGGCATCATGTTACCTGATTTCAAGCTTTACTACAAAGCTGTGATCACCAAGACAGCATGGTACTGGCATAAAAACAGACACATGGACCAGTGGAACAGAGTAGAGAGACCAGATATGGACCCTCAACACTATGGTCAAATAATCTTCTACAAAATAGGAAAAAATATCCAGTGGGAAAAAGACAGTCTCTTCAATAAATGGTGCTGGGAAAACTGGACAGCCATATGTAGAAGAATGAAACCCGACCATTCTCTTACACCGTACACAAAGATAAACTTGAAATGGGTAAAAGGCCTCAACGTGAGACAGGAATCCATCAGAATCCTCGAGGAGAACATAGGCAGTAACCTCTTTGATATCAGCCACAGCAACTTCTTTAAGATATGTCTCCAAAGGCGAAGGAAACAAAAGCGAAAATGAACTTTTGGGACTTCATCAAGATCAAAAGCTTCTGCACAGCAAGGGAAACAGTCAACAAAACAAAGAGGCAACCCACGGAATGGGAGAAGATATTTGCAAATGACAGTGCAGACAAAAGGTTGATATCCAGAATCTATAAAGAACTCCTCAAACTCAACACACACAAAACAGACAATCATTTTAAAAAATGGGCAGAAGATATGAACAGACACTTCTCCAATGAAGACATACGAATGGCTACCAGACCCATGAAAAAATGTTCATCATCACTAGCCATCAGGGAGATTCAAATCAAAACCGCATTGAGATACCACCTTACACCAGTTAGAATGGCCAAAATTAGCAAGACAGGAAACAACGTGTGTTGGAGAGGATGTGGAGAAAGGGGAACCCTCTTACACTGTTGGTGGGAATGCAAACTGGTGCAGCCACTTTGGAGAACAGTGTGGAGATTCCTCAGGAAATTAAAAATAGAGCTTCCCTATGACCCTGCAATTGCACTGCTGGGTATTTACCCCAAAGATACAGATGTAGTGAAAAGAAGGGCCATCTTCTACCCCAATGTTTATAGCAGCAATGGCCATGGTCGCCAAACTGTGGAAAGAACCAAGATGCCCTTCAACGGATGAATGGATAAGGAAGATGTGGTCCATATACACTATGGAGTATTATGCCTCCATCAGAAAGGACGAATACCCAACTTTTGTAGCAACATGGACAGGACTGGCAGAGATTATGCTGAGTGAAATAAGTCAAACAGAGAGAGTCAAGTATCATATGGTTTCACTTATTTCTGGAGCATAACAAATAATATAGAGGACAAGGGTAGATGGAGAGGAGAAGGGAGTTGAGGGAAATTGAAGGGGAGGTGAACCATGAGAGACTACAGACTCTGAAAAACAACCTGAGGGTTTTGAAGGGGCAGGGGGTGGGAGGTTGGGGGAACCAGGTGTTGGGTATTAGGGAGGGCACAGATTGCATGGAGCACTGGGTGTGGTGAAAAACAATGAATACTGTTATGCTGAAAATAAATTTAAAAAAATAAAAAATAAAAAAAAGAAATAGAAAGTTTACAAACTCATTTTCTGAAACCAGCATCTACCTGGATTCCAAAACCAAAGACCCCATCAAAAAGGAAACTTACAGAACAATATACCTGATGAACATGGATGCCAAAATACTCAACAATTTCCTAGTCAGTAGGATTCAACAGCACATTAAAAGGATTATTCACCAGAACAGGTGGGATTTATTCCTGGGCTGAAAGGGTGTTTCAAGATTCAGAAATCAATCAACATGATAAAGCACATTAACAAAAGAAAAAGACAAGAACCATATGATCCTCTCAACTGGTGCAGAAAATGCATTTGATAAAAGAGAGCATTCTTTCCTGAGGAAAACCCTTCTATGTATAGGGATAGAGGTGCCATACCTCAACATCATAAAAGACACACATGAAAAGGCCACAGTGAATATCATTCTCAATGGGGAAAAACTGAGAACTTTTCTTTTAAGGTCAGGGACATGACAGGGATGCCCACTCTCACCATTCATTTCCAACATAATACTAGAACTCCTAGCCTCAGCAATCAGACAACAAAAAGAAATAAAATACATTCAAGTTGGCAAAGAAGAAGTCAAACTATCTCACTTCACAGATGACATGATATTTTATGTGGAAAACACAAAAGACTCCACTCCAACATTGCTAGAACTCATATAGCAATTCAGAAACATGGCAGGATATAAAATCAATGCACAGAAATCAGTTGCATTTCTCTACACTAATAATATAACTGAAGAAAGAGAAATTAAAGAATTTATTCCATTTACAGTATCACGAAATACCATAAGATACCTAAGAATAAACCTAACCAAAGAGGTAAATATCTATACTCTAGAAACTATAGAACACTTATGAAAGAAATGGAGGAAGACACAAAGAGGTGGAAAAACAGTCCATACTCATAGATAGGAAGAATAAACATTGTTAAAATATCTATTCTTCCCAGAGCAATCTACACATTCAATGCAATACCTATTAAAATACTATTGACATTTTTCACAGAGGTGGGACAAAGAATCCTAAAATTTGTACGGAACTAGAAAAGACCCTGAATCACCAAAGTAATGTTGAAAAATAAAACCAAAGCTGGGAGCATCCCAATGCCTGACGTCAAGCTCTATTAAAAAGCTGTAATCAGGGGCGCCTGGGTGGCTCAGTGGGTTAAAGCCTCTGCCTTTGGCTCTGGTTATGATCTCAGGGTCCTGGGATCGAGTCCCGCATCGGGCTCCCCACTAAGCGGGGAACCTGTTTCCTCCTTTCTCTCTCTGTCTACTTGTAATCTCTGTCTGTCAAATAAATAAATAAAATCTTAAAAAAAAAAGCTGTAATCACCAAGACAGTATGGTATTGGCACAAAAACATACACATAGATGAATGGAATAGAATAGAGAGCCCAGAAATAGGCCCTCAATGGTATAGTCAGTGAATCTTCAACAAAGCAGGAGAGAATATTCAATAGAAGAAAGACAGTCTCTTCAATAAATGGCATTGGGAAAATTGGACAGTCAGATGCAGAAGAATGAAATTGGACCGTTCTCTAATACCATACATAAAGATAAACTCAAAAAGGATGAAAGACCTCAATGTGAGATAAGAATCCATCAAAATCTTAGAGGAGAACATAGGTAGTAACCTCTTGGACATCAGCCACAGAAACTTCTTTCAAGACATGTCTCTAAAGGCAAGGAAAACAAAAGCAAAAACGAACTTTTGGTACTTCAGCAAGATAAAAATCTTCTGCACAGCAAAGAAAACAGTCAATAAAACTAAAAGGCAACCTACAAAATGGGAGAATATATTTACAAATGACACTAGAGCTGATATCCAAGATCTACAAAGGGCTGATATCCAAGATCTACAAAGATCTTATCAAACTCAGCACCCAAAAAACAAAAAGTCCAGTCAAGAAATGAGCAGAAGCCATGAACAAACACTACTCCAAAGAAGACATGCAAGTGTCTAACAGATACATGAAAAATTCTTCAACATCACTAGCCATCAGGTAACTACAAATCAAAACCACATTGAGATGCCACCTTACATCATTAGAATGGCAAAATTTAACAAGACAGGAAACAACAAAATTTGGTGAAGATGTGGAGAAGGGGGAGCCTTCTTACACTGTTGGTGTGAATGCAAGCTGGTACAGCCACTCTGGAAAGCAGGATGGAGTTTTCTCAAGATGTTAAAAGTAGCACGACCCTATGACCCAGCAATTGCACTAATATTTACCCTAAAGGTAGAGATCTAGTGAAAAGAAGGGGTATATGATCCCCAAAGTTCATAGCAGCAATGTCCACAGTAGCCAATCTGTGGAAGGAGCTGATATGTCCTTCAACAGATGAATGAATAAGGAATATGTGGCTCATATATACCATGGGATATTACTCAACCTTCAGAACAGATGAATACCCTACATGTACATCAACATGGATGGAACTGTAGGGGATTATGCTAAGGTATATATTTTTAGGTAGTAGCTTCTTATGATACTTTGGGTTTCTGTGCAATTAGCTGTAATATTTCCTCTATTGTTTATTGTTTTGTTAATTTAGATCCTCTCTTTTTTCCTTGTTTAATCTAGCTAAAAGCTTTTTTTAAAACTTGTTTATCTTTTCGAAGAAACAAAGATTAGTTTTCTTAATCTTTTCTTTTTTCTGTTCTCTATTTCATTTATTTCTGCTCTAGTCTTTATTATATCTTTCCTTTTGCTAACTTTGAGCTCTGTTTTTCTCCCTAGTTTTTGAGGCATGGTGTTAGGCTCTTTATTTTTTATTTGTTCTGTTGTTGTTTCTTAATGTAGGCATTATTTGCTATGAACTTCCTCTTAGAAATGTTTTTTATTTCATTCTTCAAAATTTTGATATGTAGTATTTCCATTTTCATTTGTCTCAAGGTACTTTTTAATTTCCCTTTTATTTTCTTCATTGATACACTAGTTCTTCAGAATAGTGCTGTTTAATTTCCATGTATTCAAGATTTTTTTTTCAATTTTCCTCATGTTTATTTATAGTTTCATACCATTGTTGTCAGGGATTATATTTTATTTTATTATAATCTTGAAATTTCTAAGACTGGTTTTGTGGGCTAACGTATGATCTATCCTAGAAAATGCCTTGTGCACACTCAAGAATAATATGTGTTCTGCTGTTATCAAAATGTTCTGTATATGTCTGACAGGTCCATTTGGTCTACCATGTCTAAATATTCTGTTTCCTGAGGCATCTGGGTGGCTCAATTGGTTAAGTAGCTGCCTTCAACTCAGGTCATGATCCCAGGGTCCCAGGATCAAGCTCCACGTCCAGTTCCCTGCTTGGTGGGAAGCCTGCTTCTCCCTCTCCCACTCCCCCTGCTTGTGTTCCCTCTCTTGCTGTGTCTCTCTTTGTCAAATGAAAAAAAAAATCTTCTGTTTCCTTATTGATTATCTGAATGACCTAGTCAGTGTTAAGAATGGGATATAAATATCCCCAACTATTATTGCATTGATGTTTATGTCTTACTTTAGCTCTGCTATTATTATTATTATTATTATTATTATTATTTAGGTGCCCTGTGTTGAGTGCCTAAATATTTACCATTGTTTGAAATTTTTGATACAGTGTCCCCTTTATCATTTTATACTGATCTTCTTTATATCTTTTTATCATCTTTAATGTCTATTTTTTCCCAGGTATAGCTACCTCTGTTTTATTTTTAAGTTACCATTTGCTTAAAATATATTTTTTTCCATCTCTTTACTCTGTCTTTCTGTTTCATTAAAACTCAAATGACCCTTTTATATACAATGTATCTTTAGATCTTATGTCTTTATCCATTCAGTTATTTTAATTATTTTAATTAGAAAATTTAATCCATTAACATTTAAAGTAATTTATGATAGGTAAGGACTTAATGTTGTAATTTTGATAATTTTATAGATTCATTGTTCCTTGCTTTTTACCTCACAATTTTTGCTTTTTATGTCTTTTGGTATCCATATGCTTTGATTTTTTTTAATCATGTCTTTGTGTAGTTGCTACAGGTTTTCCCCATGTGATTAACATAAGGATTACATAAACAATGTTAAATTTATACCACTCTATTTTAAACTGATGAGATACCTTTGAGTTTAGCATTCTTAAAATTGAAAGTTTTACTTCTCCCACTTACATTTTACAGTTTGTCACTGATATTAAAATTCATATTTTTGTTTGATATTATGTATTAAATAACATTATCATAGTTATTTTTACTATGTTTGTATTTTAACTGTAGAAGTTGTAAGAGAATTATGCACCACCATAAATATATTAGAGTTGAACTCTGACTATATATTTAACATCACCTTTGAGAATTACACTACCTTTTTGTGTTTTTGTGATGTTGGTTAGCACCCCTTTATTTCCACTCATAGAACTCGCTTTAGCATTTCTTGTGTGGCAGGTCTAGTACTGAGGGCATTCCTTACCTTTTTGTTGTTGTTCGGAAGAGTCTTTATCTCCTTCCTTTACTTTTTAAAGATTTATTTATTTGAGAGAGAGAGAGAGAGAGAGAAGAGCAGGAGTGGGAGGGATCAAGAGAGAGGGAGAGAGAATCTCAAGCAGACTCCACGTTGAGTGCAGGGTCGATCTCATGACCCTAAGACCATGACCTGAGCCAGAACTGAGACAGATTAACCAACTGTGTCACCCAGGTGACCCTATCTCCTTCCTTTCTAAAGTACAGCTTTGTCAGATATAGACTTTATAGTTGAAAGCAATTTTTTCTTTCAATATTTTGAATATATCATCCCATTCTCTCCTAGAATAAAAAATTTCTGTTAAAATTTCCATCTATACTCTTAAGTGGTTTCCCTTGTAATTAAATTGTCACTTTCCTAATGTCCTTGTGCTGATGGACTTATTATAAGTTTCCATTTTTGGACAAGACCACTATCCAAGTTCTGATGTAGGAGAGGGAGCCACCGACTGAGAACACTTGGGTAAGACTGCTGGTTTGGTTTCCTGCCTATATGGGGCTGTATATGGAGTCAGTGTTTGCACATATTCTTGGGTCAGGCCTTCTAGATTGTTGGAACTGATAGTATACTCAGAGGTAGGTGGGGATATGAATTAGCTTCCCCTCCCAGGTGGAGCATAAACATGGGCCCCAGTGGTCTTCATGGCTTAGTTTGGGGACCTGGATAAGGCAGCACTGTGTACTGAATTCCCTGGCCAGACAGAGCCACCAGTTCTTCTTTGTAGATGAGGAAAGCAATGGACCATACTCTCTGTACACAGGGCTGCTGGAAGGGTTGCACAGCTTCTCATATGCTCTGGTTATTTTACGTGGTCAGGCTCACTGAGGTCTGTATTCAGCATTGTGTAGGGCAGTGAATCACTTTCCTTGCTGAGTAAAAGTGAGAAAACGAATTCCAAGGATGGAAAGGTTCTTTGTGGTCATGATTCATGCCAAACAACAACCAAAGTAGCCTGGCAGAATAGGGTCACTGGCTTTGCTCTGCATACGATGAGCTCTGCCTGCAGGACTTTGCTCAAGTGTTGCTAAGCTATGCAACTAATTCAGGTGTTCTGGGATGGATTTCTGATGAACCTTGACAGAATCTCTACTCGGTAGTGAGTGGAGTTGTGTATTAGCTCCCTTGCCTGGACCAAAGAGGCAAGCCAGCTCCAAATCAGCTTCCCAAGTTTTCCATTCAGGCTTTCTGGTCAGGAGAGATCAGGAGCTAAACTCAGTAATAAATGTGGCTATGAATTAGTTCTCTTGCTTAGGCATAGCAGGAAATCTATCTCCAAGCAGTCTTCCAGGTATTTCCAAACAGGGTTTCTGGTTGAAAGGGCCTGGGAGCTACATTCAGCAGCAGGTGAGGTTATGAATTAGCTCCTCTGTCTGGGTGGAATGGGGGAGTGAACCACTTACAAGCCTGAAAAGAACCTTTGTTTGTGGTCTTCATTCAAGTTGACCTTTACTCCATGTGTCCTAGACAAAAAGTGTGACAAACTGGCTTTGCAGATGATCAGCTTTGTATGCTGTATTCTCTGTTTGAGTGTTGCTCAGCTATATGACATCTAAATGTTCTGATCAGACTTTCTTGTTGGCTGGATCTACACTCAGCAGTGGGCTGCACTATGACTCAGCTTCCCTGCCTGGGCATGGGAGGGAATGGGGGAAAGATAAGGCTCTGGGCCAACAAGCTCCTCTTCTGAAGATATTAATCAGGAAAACCTACAACTTGCTGGGTTTTCTGGTCAGACTGCATCACTGGTTTTTCTCTGCAGGTAAGTAAATGTGCTGGTTGGGATTACTACCTGGGCACTTCAGGTAGGACCCTGGTCTGTCAACATCTAAGCATTGGTTGTTGCAAGCCCCTCCCATTTCTCTGTGACAGTCAGATTCCCAGTGGACAAACTCTGCAGATTACCCCGCATTTCCCATAAGGTGAGACAAGAGTGGAGACTCTCAAGAACCATCCCAAAATGCTGGGGGAGCTAGATGCACACCTTGGTTCTCTTTTCCTATTAAACGGACCTTCAACTGAGGAAATGCCACTGGGTGTTGTGTTATGCTTTCCTGGGAGAGGAAGAATGTTGCCATAATGTAACAATTTATTTTACCCTTCTAAAGAACTCTGTTTTGGTCTCTGTGGTGCAGGGAGCTACTTCAGCCTCATCTACATGTTCTAGGACTCTCTCAACAGTACCTTGTTCATGAGTAGTTAGTTCTCATGAACAAGAACAAAGTCGGAAATGATCTATGTTGTCATATCGGTGACTTCACTCTCTAATCCATTTATTTTTGATGCAATTCCTAGTAAAATAGAATGTATGTGTGCCATTTTGCTGTTTTTGATAGGTCTCGTGCTTTTTGTTGGTGGTGGTGATTTTGTTTCTTACTGCCTTCAGTCTTACCTTTGTTGTATGAAATTAACATTTCCTATCATGCCTCCTTAATGCCTTTGACATTTCTTTTAGTATGTTTTTGGACTTATTTTCTTAATAGTTTCATGGTAGATTGGAATTAACATCTTAATTTGTAACAGTCTAGTTTAGATTAATACCATCTTAATTTCAATAGTATGTAAAAACATTTTTCTTTATAGATTCATTCCCACACCTGTTGCATTGTACTGCTATTGACATGCCAATTTTATCTTTATACATTTTATGTTCATAGTTGCCCTCTTATAATTACTGTTTTATTGTCTTTTAAATTTTTTAGAAAGAAAACAAGTTTTACAAACAAAAGTACACTTACACTCTTAAACTATCTGTGTACCTGTATTTCCTCTACTTTTATTCCTACTTTCAAGATTTTTTTTTTGTCTTTTGAATTTTGCTTTCAGGAGGGTTTTAGTCAGAGATCTCCAGAGAAGTGTCAATATTGATATCATATATATGAGGAAATTTTTTTTTAATGGTGGATTGGCTCATGTGATTTTAGAAACTGAGAAGTTTCTAAACTCCTGATTATTCTTCTAAAATTCTGCTTATTGCTAATTGGAGGCCCAGAAAAACTAGTTGTATAGTTCCAGTCCAAATTCAAAGGTCTGAGAACAAACATAATCAATTGTGTAAGTCCTACCTTGAGTCTGAAGGTCTGAGAACCAGGAACATCAACGTTTCTCCCAAGCAGAAATTATGTGAGTTACTGGTTTAGTAACAAGTACACTCATGCTTTGGGACATTATCAGGCCCTATTCTGCTGAGAGTTAAATAATAATAGAAAGTTACACTTAACTGAGAAGTATAGAAAAATTTCTTAATAAAATGAAATCATTTCACATACCTTAAGCATAACTCTTGGCGAGAAATAATCTTCAAAGAAGTAAAGTGAATCCACATATATCTGGGTGAACTCATAAAATACCTTGAATATGTTAAATATTTTTTTGTTTGTAGTGTCAGTTTGTTCAGAGTCTCAGACCAGATTATTATTTTTCTATATTAAACCTATAAATGTAATAACATTAAAACATCAAGTAAGAACTTGTGGAGAAATTAACCTAGGGCCATTTTACCCCAGCACAGATTACAACTTCCCACCACACCCTAAGTGACTGAGCCACCAGACATGGGATTAGGGGATTAGACTGCATGCCATCTTCGAGAACTACCAACAAGAGTAATTTTTTTCCATATGATATACAGTCTGACTCTATTGGATTTAACACTGTTAGTTTACTAACAAATTCTCTCCTTTATTATTCTGCATACATATTAAAGACTACTTAAATTTATAAACGTTTTAACTATGGGTTATAGTAGAAACTCCATCAACATACATCTATAACTATGGTCTAGTCACATCTTTTGGTTTGTTTTAATGTCCCTTTTACTTAAAATTAGGAAAATAGGCCAGGTAATTTTTCTTGTGTTTATTTAAAATACATATATGCTTGGGACACCTAGGTGGGCTCAGTCAGTTAAACATCCACCTTCAGCTCATATCATGATCCCAGGCCTACATTGGGCCTGGGATCGAGCCCCACATTGGGCTCCTTGCTCAATAGGGAGTCTGCTTCTCCCTCTCCTTCTGCGTGCTGTTTCCTCTGCTTCTGTTCTCTCTCTCTTTCTGTCAATAAATAAATAAAATATTTAAAACAAAACAAAACAACCATAAATATATTCTTACCAGAAGAGAAAATTTCACATAGTAATTTATCTATTTCTCACAACCAGAACACATAAAACATATAAGGAAATATAATTCCTTTAAGAGAATATTAAAATACAGAAAAGGAAATTAGAGAATAGATTCCATTTACTATAGCACCAAGAACCATAAGATACCTGGGAATAAACTTAACCAAAGTGTTTTTTTTTTTTTTCTGTCCTACACAAACATCCAAAGAAACTGAAATTGTCAACGGGTTTGGAAAAATATATTTTGAAGATAAGACAGAATTTCATTATAGAAATGAAATTCAATTTCCACATCCTTTTCTCTCATCTTATTTCGACAACATAATTTGTGTACCACAATGAAGTGAATTATTTTCACTTGCTACATTAATAATGTATAAAAACTGATTTATTAAACAATTGCTTCCTGAACTCTGACTTAATGTAAAGCATTGTTGTAGATAACATTATTTGGGGGAAGAACAAAGATCAAAGTCACATCTTCTTCCCTCAAGGAGTCTTCATTCTATTGAACATGACAAATTTGTAAACACCTAACCAGAGTACAAAGTATAGAGAAATAAAAGATATACTAGGAGTACAATATTTTTGTTATGAAAAAATAAAGGAAGAAATTATTAATTCTAACTCTGGTATCCTGGAGAACATATTGGAAAATTCTTCTGTTTATACATGTGAGAGATTCATTTTAATACATGTTATGTGTGTCATAAGGTTAATATGCTGTTATGTTATTGGATATGTGTAAAGGCAGTGTAGGTTTTTAAAAGTGAGGTAATTCTTGTTGCCAAATATCCATTGAAGAAGAAAAAACAAAAGAACTAGAAAGGAAATAACATAGTTGAACTGCAGTTTAAGAAACTGACTTCTGGCCTGGCCCACTCAATAATGTCAAGAAGTCTAGGATGGAGTTTGTGGGGGATGAGTAGAAAGATGGCTCTCTCTGTAATCAGACAACTAATAAAGAAATGTCACCCTTTGGGACTGAAATGTAGATATCCCCAGTGGCACAGACCGTACAGAATCTGGAAATGAGATTACTATGGTGATATTTCAATGTTGGACTTTTAGAAAGATAGACGATTTTGGATTTTTTTATCTTCTCCATATGTTTGCACTGAACCTCAGTGAGTTATATCCTATCTACACCAATAGAGACCAAAGATGGATTGGGTCCACACCTGGAAGAGTTTTAAAAGGTAAACAATAGCTAAGTAGAATCCAAGATGTTGGGGTTATCACTCAGTGGAGAAAATACACAAATAGGAAGGCAAAGTGGGGGCAGCTGCAAATAAATTTGGAGATGCTCTATTCAGGCACCCTTTCTCACTTGATCTGGAGTTCTTTATTCCACAAAGAAACTTGGTAGGATCTATTTTTTTTTTAAAGTAAGTGAGGCTGTTCAAATTAACTAAGGTGTCACAGGAGAAAATGTTCCTAGACCTTAAAAAGTAAGGTTCAAGCTTTACATAACCATGATACAGAAAATTCCAGTCCTAGATATAATACCTTTTAGAAGTCTTACCCAAGTGCATTAAAAGTAATATGCAATAATATATTCATTTGACCATTGTTATAGAAAAAATATAAACATCTCAAATGTTTAAAAAAAAAGGAATGAAAAACTCAATGTTTATGACATAATATTAAATGGCAGCTAAAATAACTGAAATAGCATGACATGTTTCAACATAAATACTATAAAATATTATTTATTTAAAATAAAATTTTCAGAAGAATACATCAAGGCACTATTTATATAAACATTAAAAGCATGAAAAAATAATATGCATGTATACATTCATAGCAAAACTGGGGATAGGAATTATAACCACCCACTTCAGGATAGTGGATATTTATTGGGAAGAATGATGTGGTATTAAACAAGGAAGTAACATACAGTAGTATTCAAATTAATGAAAATACCTTATTTCTCAAAAGAAAATACTGAAGAAAATATGAAAAAAAAATATGATTAAGGGCACCTGGGTGGCTCAATCAGTTAAGCATCTGTCTTTGGCTCAGGTCAGGATCCCTGGGTCCTGGGATTGAGACCATGTCAGGGTCTCTGTTCAGGTGGGAGCCTGCTTCTTCTCTCCCCCCTGCTCCCACTATCTCTGTATCTGTCACGCTCTCTCTAATTAGAAAATAGAATCTTTAAAAAATATTTTGATTAAACAGATCTGGATGGTAAATAGCCAGATGTTAGTAATATATTATGTAGGTACATTTGTATTCCTAATGTAATTCATGAATTAAAAAATAAAAAATAATATGACTTTGCAAAAAAAGAAAAGTGGAACAGTCTATATGGAGGAAAAAGCATGGAAATATGCCATGAGGCAGTAAAGGGTATGCTGTGATTAGAGGTATGGCTGAAGCATAGGCTGTGTAGAGAGATATTGTGGAATATGAGGGTAGGAAGATAGACTAAGCTTAAATTGTGAAAAAAATTCAGGTGATCTTGTTATTTCCTGTGAAAATGAATTAATTTTTCCATCCAGAAGGGGAAAGTCCTAAAAATTCCTGTACAAAAAATCCCTCACCTTATCCAAGGAGAATGTACTGTTGATTTGAGTGCTATATATTTAAGGTTCTGGATGCAAATACATAATTGTGCACATTCACATGATTGCACCAATGCACAGTGCAACCATAACTGAACCCCCACTCAATCACCTGTTATTTACATAATATTATTGGGAGATTAAAACAACCACCCTTTTTTTAAAAAGAAAGACATTTGAAATTATTTAGGCACCAGTTCTTTTGAGAAAATGACTTGGTCATTTAGTTCTATTGAAAGAATAAATGTGACAATCATAGCCCTGAGTTTTTATTTTTAAAAATTGTGAATAAAGTTCCCAGACTGAATTTGATGCCTTATGTTATCTCCATAATCTTATTCTTAGACAATGAATAACACAACAACAACAAAAAAACAAAAATCAACACTTGCTCTCACCACAGCCGGTAATTGCTGGTTTGAACTAATGTCAAGGGACATTATTATTCTTTAAAATAGAAAACAATTGAAACAATCACAATTAGATGCCTAATGATGGACATTCATAGTGACAAAATGACACTGTTTTGGCTGTTTCCAATGGCTTTTTTTGTCACTAAATTCTTAGAGAAAAAAATATAGGAAAGAATGACAGAATCAAGTATATATGATGGTTTCTGGGAAACAAGTTGAGCAGTTATGCACCAAGTATTTAGTCAGAACCATTCTATACCACAGCTCACACAAGATGTATTTTGGGAGCCCACCTCTTGTTCTCATAACCTTAACCATTCTGTTTTTGATATTTGTTTATGGATAAGTTTTATGACAAAAGAGAACAAAAGAATGAAGGGAAGGAAGGAAGGAAAAGAAAGAAAGAAATAATGAAAGAAAGAAAGAAAAAAGAAAGAAAGAAAGAAAACAAACTTTGGGTCTCTTGAAAAAATCAAGTGTGTTTTGTTTTGTTTTGTTTTGTTTTTACCCCAGCATTCCCAAAGTATTGGTACATAGTGGAAGATATTTGTTGACAGATTTAATAAATGAACTAACTGTGTAGAATAATTTATTGATACTACTGGCATAGGATACAAATTTTAAAATACAAATAGTCACCAGAAACATCTAAAAGGATGAAAGGTGGGCTAGGGAGTGGGAACAAAACAGAAAACTGTAATAAATAAGTCCATTTTTATGAAACTACAGCCATTATGCAAGTATACAGAGTGAAGGTTGTCAGGAAATGGGACTAGATAGAGATAATAGATGGGGCACCTGGGTGGCTCAGTGGGTTAAAGCCTCTGCCTTTGGCTCAGGTCATGATCCCAGGACTCTGGGATCGAGCCCCGCATCAGGCTCTCTGCTCAGCAGGGAGCCTGCTTCCCTTCCTCTCTCTCTGGCTGCCTCTGCCTATCTGTGATCTCTGTCTGTCAAATAAATAAATAAAATCTTAAAAAAAAAGATAGAGATAATAGAAGGGAATAAATTCACTGTGTAGGTAGAAGTTTTGTACGAGCACTGTGACTTGAGACTTGCAGAGAAAGTTGTGGAAAGGTGGATGGGACTGGAGGAATGTGGTTGAACCATACATAAGACTGCTTTTCTAGAAAGTGACATGAACTGCCAGGTATTGTATTGAAGAATTCTCGACCTTTTGGAAAGAATATAATCTGGGCAAATGAAAATACATACATTTGTTTTGGAGTATCTTCATGGTAGGAGGTTAAATAATATTGTGGCTAAATGTGACGACTTTGAAATCATAAACTAAGGCATATATTATGGTTCTGCCACTTATTTTCTGTTTGATCTTTGACATGATTTCTTGTTTATATAAACCTTAGTTTCCCCACTCCTAAAACATGGATTGCAGTAGCATCTATAAGCTGATATTCTGAATAAGCTGAAGTACACATTCTACCCAGTTTCTCTACTAAAAGTAACCATAAAACCTGGATATAATGCATGGGACAGCTATTTGAAGACATTGATAAATTAATCCTAGCAAGTGGGTTAGGGTAGAAGAAAAGAACTTGAAGTACTGCCAAATGTGTCATTAGTTTGCCTTTTAATTTTCTTTTGATATTCTCTGGCCAAGACCAATGCAGCTCAAAACCTGGAAGTACAAGATGATATTAACAGGAAAAAGTGCTTATAATTCTGGCTCAAATAATGGGGATGCTATATCCTTATGCTCAGTAAGAGTGGGAAAGAATCACTTGATATTATGTTTTTTTGTTTCTTAATATGCTTGATCTTCACCCCCAAAAATCCTTAAGGTGGTCAGAATAGCAACAATAGCAGCAAACATGAACCTAATACTCAAAGAAGTGGACAATATTATTATTCACTATTAGAGTAGCTGTGAATCCAAAAGTGTGTAACAAAGTTCCATTGAATTTTTGCTCTCTGTTCTTATATTGCTTGGACCTGAATGCAAATACAGACTTAATTAAGTGAAAACGTTAAACAACACCCCAGCTTTCTAACTAGAAAACCAAAATGTGGAAGCCCTGGGAACTACAAAGTACTGACAATATTACAGAGAATTCAGTTCTGAAAACCAACTACATAAAGTTGTATATAAACTCCTAAGCTCACACTAGAGCTTCACAAGCTTGTATTTGATCTTATTCTGTGTAAGAAAGACATTGAAAACAGTAATTCCTTTGTGATAGATCACTTGCAAGTGGTCTAGACTGGTAATAACAGAGCGACCATACAAGTGGACACTTCTAAATAACACTGCAAATAATTTGAAAATAAAATTGATATTGAAACTACCACCCACAAAACTTGAAGTTTGAATCCAGAACTCCACTGCATGTTAAAACAGAACTTAACATAGAATGTCTAGTAACATAATATTCAAGGATTTCAGAATACAATCCATAGGTACTGGACACAAGAAGAAAGGGATGTCAGTTTACATAGAAAAAGATGTTCTGCACACATCAAGAGTGCAAGGACGTGATTTTCAGAATTGCCTGAAAAAGACTTTAAAGCAGCTATCATTAAAAATGGAAAAATAATTAATGGTAAGTGCTCTTGGGGAAAAAAATGAAGTAAAATAGAAAATATTGATTCAAGATTAGAAAATATACAACAGAACTCAATTAAAAATTGAAATTAAAATACTGTAATAATCAATAATTAAAACTCACTTGAGGGGTGTTTGGTTGGCTCAGTCAGTTAAGCATCTGACTTTTTATTTCAGCTCAGGTAATGATCTCAGTATCATGAGGCTGATAACACCACATCAGGCTCCTTGCACAGAATAGAGTCTGCTTGAGATTCTTTTTCCTTCTCTTCCTCGGCCCCTCTCCCCCTTAACTCTCTTCTCAAAATAAATAAATAAGTTTTTAAAAAATAAAAATAAATAAATAAATCTCATGGGAGAACTTCAGGATAAATGTTGGAGTAAGAAATTTTGAAATTCCATCTCAAGAAAGAAAGAAAGAAAGAAATTCACAAAAAATTTAAGGATCAACTTTTTGGAAATTTGGAAATTAACCAAAAGTTTTTAGAAAAACAGAGTTCTCACTTCAGAAAATGGATGAATTCCATTAAGAGTAGAGAGGTTTGTGATAAGGGCTAAGGCAGAATTATAAACTTTCTGGGTGAAGGTTGAAGGTGTGCATCAACATATAAACAGAGCCATGACAAAGACTGGGGAATTTTTGAATCTGGAATTTACAAAATTATCTGCCCAAACATTAGCTGATCATTTACCTAATGGAACAGAAACTTCAGTGGTGACACATGAAAAAGAATGCAGACTTCACAGAATAATTTCAGAATGGTCACTAATCATTGATTACAGAAGGTGATGAGGGGGGCCCTTGGCAGGGAAGAATCTGATTTCCAGAGATGTCATATTGTGATATTCGAAATGTCCAATTGACAATAAAGCATTTTTAAGCACATGCACACATACATACACACACATTTATGGACAGCTCACATGGGGTTAAAAAAAAAAGTAAATCAATAAAAACAGTACTTGAAGATGCCTAGAGCTTTGATTTTCTAGATAAAAAATTAAATCAGCTAGTTTAAATGGCTATTTACATATAAAATATATTTAATGAGGTAAAGGATATTATGTATAGAGAATTAAATAAAAGCCTAAAAATCTTGCCAAGGAAGACTGTCAAAAGATATAAATTATAAAATATTGAAATTGTACAGTTAAAAAGTACCATAAGTAAAATGATTACAGCAGGCAGAAAAAAGAACTTGAAGGTAGGCCAACTGAGATTTTTTAATATGAAAACTAGAAATTTTTAAATGAAAAAACATAATAAATTCTCAGAGACATAAAGAACATCATCAACTTTACCAATATATACATAATGGGAGTTCCTGAAGGAGAAGAGAGAGAGAGCAATAGAAGCAGAAAGAATATCTGAAGATATAATGGCTAAAATCTTCCAAAATTCAATTAAAAATAAATTTACATACCTAAGAAGCTCTAGAAGCTTCAAAGACCCAAACTGAGACACATCATAATCAAATTGTTGATAAAGAATATTTTGAAGGTATTAATATGAGAAAAAAATCATCACACACAAAGAAGTATCAACAAAATTAAAAACAGTTTACAAGGGAGGGGTTAAGATGGTGGAAAAGCAGGGAGTCCTGGGCTTGCTTCATCCCTCAAACACAGCTAGATCAACATCAAATCATTTTGAACAACTAGAAAATCTATCTGATGGTTAAGAAAACAATATTTTAGAGGGAAAGACTGTGACAGGTGCAAGGTTCAGAGACCTGAAATGGGGCAGAGAAAATCCATGGCACCTCAGAGGGGAGGGAGCCATTTTGCAGAGAGAAATCAGGGAAAGAATGGGAGAGGTGGAGAGAGAGTAGTGCATAGGGGTTGTACAAGACACTGTGGAGTGGGGATCTCCTGAATTACACTGGGAAATAAGTTTTCCCTTCCTGCAGTATGTTTGGAGAAGGGTATATTGCCTCTCCAAGTACAAAATGCCCAATGGGTGGAGGGATGGAGAACCATCTATCATGCTAATGGATATTATAAGAAAGCTGGAGTAGCCATACTAATATCAGACAAACTAAATTTTAAACCAAAGACAGTAATAAGAGGTAAAGAAGGCATATCATAATAAAGGAGTTTATCCAACAAGAAAACCTAACAATTGAAAATATTTATGCCTCCAACTTGGGAACAACCAAATGAATTAAAAACAAAGAAATTCATTGATAACTATCCAATAATAGTAGGGGATTTTAACACTCCATTCACAGCATTGGACAGATCATCTAAGTAGAAGGTCAACAAGGAAAAAATGGCTTTGATGATACACTGGACAAGATATATATAACAGATATATTGATAATATTTCATCCTAAAGCAACAAAACACACATTCTTTTCAAGTTCACATGGAACATTTTCCAGAATAGATTGCATATTGGTCACAAATCAGGCCTCAACCAGTACAAACAGACTGACATCATACAATGCATATTTTCAGACCACAATGCTATGAAACTTGAAGACAACCTCAAGAAAAAACTTGTACAAGAATACATGTACACAAATACATGGAGATAAAAACACCCCACTAAAGAATGAAAGGGCTAGCCAAGAAACTAAAGAAGAAATTTTTTAAAAATACACAGAAGCAAAAGAAAATGAAAACATGGAAAGCAGGAAAGGTGGTCCTAAGAGAGATCTATATGGAAATACAGGCTTTCCTCAAGAAGCAAGAAAAGTCTCAAATACACAACCTAATCTCACAGCTAAAGAAGCTGGAAAAGGAACAGGAATAAAGCCTAAAGCAAGCAGAAAAATGGAAATAATATACATTTGAGCAAAAATAAATGATGTAGTTCTATAAAAGGACAAACACCCCAAGAGTGACATAACAGAAATTTACAGAGACAATCTATAGAAACAAGGACCTCACAGGCAACATGATGACAATAAAATCGTATCTTTCAATAATCACTCTCAATGTGAATGGTCTAAATCCTCCCCTAAAATATCACAGGGTTGTATATTGGATAAAAAGATAGGACCCATCCACATGTTGTCTATAAGAGACTCATTTTGAACCTAAAGATAGATGCACACTGAAAAGGAAGGGATGGGGAACCATCTTTCATGCCAATGGACCACAAAAGAAAGCTGGGGTAACAATTCTTATATCATACGAATTATATTTTAATCTAAAGACTGTAGTTAGAAATACAGAAGGACACTATATCATTCTTAAAGGGTCTATCCAACAAGAAGATATAAAAATTACAAATATCTGTGCCTCCAACATGGGAACAGGCAACCACATAATCCAACTGCTAACCTAAACAAAGAGACATATTGATAATAATACATCCACTCTCATCGACATACAGATCATCTAGGCAGAAAATCAACAAAGAAACAAGAGCTTTGAATGACACACTGGACCATATGTACCTCATAGATATATACAGAACATTCCACCATAAAACAACAGAATACCCATTCTTCTCAAGGGCACATGAAACTTTCTCCAGAATAGACCACATACTGGGTCACAAAGCAGGTCTCAACTGATACCAAAAGATTGAGATTTTTCCCTGCATATTCTTAGACCACAATGCTTTGAAACTGGAACTCATTCCCAAGAAAAAGTTTGGAAGAAATTCAAACACTTGGAAGCTAAAGACCATACTGCTCAAGAATGTTTGGGTCAATCAGGAAATCATAGAAGAACTTAATCAATTCATGGAAATTAATGAGAACAAAGACACATTGATCCAAAACCCATGGTATATGGCAAAGGCAGTTATGGGGTAAATACATAGCCATCCAAGCCTCACTCAAAAAAAAAATCCCAAATACACAAACTCTCTTTATACCTTAAGTAACTGGAGAGTCAAAAACAATTTAAGCCTAAAACACGCACAAGAAGGTAGATAATTAAAATTAGAGCAGAGATCAATGATTTGGAAACCAGAAATACAGTAGTACTCATCAAAAAAAAAAAAAAACAACTGAAAGAATAAATTCTTTCAAAGGAAGAATTAATAATATCAATACACCACTGGCCAGACTTATCCAAACAAACAGAGAATGGACCCAAATTAATAAAATTATGAATGAAAGGGAAGAGATCATGACTAACATCAAGGAAATAGAAGCACTCATCGGAAAGTGTTATCAACAGCTATATGCCAATAAGTTAACCAACCTAGAATAAATTGATGTATTCCTGGAAACATATAAACTTTCAAGACTGAAACAGGAAGAAATTGACAACCTGAATAGACCAATAACCAGTAATGAGATTGAAAGAATGATCAAAAACTTCCCAAAAAACAAGAGTCCAGGGCCTGATGGATTCCCTGGGCAATTCTACCAAACATTCAAAGAAGAAATAATACCTATTCTCCTGAAGTTGTTTCAAAAAATAGAAAAGGAAGGAAAGCTTCCAGACTCTTTCTATGAGGCCAGCATTACCTTGATCCCCAAACCAGGCAAAGATCCCATCAAAAAGGAGAATTTCAGACCAATATCCCTGATGAATATGGATGAAAAAGTTCTGAATAAGATACTAGCTAATAGGATCCAACAGTACATTAGAAGGATTAGCCACCAGACCAGGTGGGATTTATTCCTGAGAAGCAAGTGTGGTACAACATTCGCAAATCCATCAATGTCAAAGAACAAATTAATAAAAGGAGAGAGAAGAACCACACGGTCCTCTCAATGGGTGCAAAAAAAGCATTTGACAAAATAAAACATCCTTTCCAGATTAAAACTCTTCAAAGTATAGGGATAGAGAGAATATTCCTCAACTTTTTAAAATCCATCTATGAAAAACCCACAGCAAATATCATTCTCAATGGGGAAAAGCTGAGATCCTTCCCATTGAGATGAGGACCATGACGAGGATGCCCACTCTCACCACTATTGTTCAACATAGTATTAGAAGTCCTAGCAACAACAATCAGACAACAAAAAGAAATTAAATGTATTCAACTGGCAAAGGAGAAGTCAAACTACCTCTCTTCATAGATGACATGTTATTCTGTGTGGAAAACCGAAAATCAGCCCCAAATTACTAGAACTCATACAGCAATTCAGTAATGTGGCAGGATATAAAATCAATGCACAGAAATAAATTGCTTTCTTATACACTAACAATATAACTGTAGACATAGAAATTAGAGAATCAATTCCATTTATAGTAGCACCAAAAACCATAAGATACCTTGGAATAAACCTAACCAAAGAGGCAAATGATCTATACTCTAGTAACTTCAGAACACTCATGAAAGAAATTGAATATTCCATGCTCATGGATTGGGAGAATAAGGATTGTTAAAATGTCTATGTGTCCCAGGATGCCTGGGTGGCTCAATGGCTTAAGCCTCTGCCTTCAGCTCAGGTCATGATCTCAGGGTCCTCGGACTGAGCCCCACATTGGGCTCTCTGCTCCGCAGGGAGCCTTCTTCCCCCTCTCTCTCTGCCTGTCTCTCTGCCTACTTGTGATCTCCCTCTGTCACATATATAAATTAAAAAAAAAAAAGTCTATGCGTTCCTAGCTATCTATACCTTCAACGCCATCTTGATCAAAATACCATTGACATTTTTCAAAATGCTGGAACAAACAAACCTAAAATTTATTTGGAACCAGAAAAGATTCTTAAATCGCCAAGGAAATTTTGAAAAAGAAAAACAAAGCTGAGGGCATCTCATTGCCTGATTTCAAGGTGTATTAAACAGCTGTGAGCAGCAAGACAGCATGATACTGGCACAAAAACAGACACATAGACAAATGGAACAGAACTG
Organism: Martes martes; assembly: GCF_963455335.1. Taxonomy (NCBI): domain Eukaryota; kingdom Metazoa; phylum Chordata; class Mammalia; order Carnivora; family Mustelidae; genus Martes; species Martes martes. Next base: position 65,114,304 of record NC_137897.1, read on the forward strand.
AGAGCCCAGATATAGACCCTCAGCTCTCAAGTCAACAAATCTTTGACAAAACAGCAAGAAGTATACAATGGAAAAAAAAAACAGTCTTTTTGTTAAATTGTGCTGGGAAATTGGACAGCTATATACAGAAGGAAGAATCTGGACCATTCTCTTACACCATACACAAAGGTGAACTCCAAACGGATGAAAGACCTCAATGTGACACAGGCATCTGTCAAAAACCTAGAGGAGAACATAAGCAGTAGCCTCTTTGACATCAGCCACAGCAACTTCTTTCAAGACAAGTCTCCAAACGGAAGGGAAACAAAAGCAAAAATGAAGCTTTGGAACTTCATCAAGATAAAAGTCTCCTGCACAGCAAAGGAAATAGTCAACAGAAGAAAAAGGCAACCCATAGAATGGGAGAAGATGTTTGCAAATGGCACTAAAGATAAAGGGCTGATATCCAAGATCATTAAGAACTTCTCAGACTCAACACCCAACAAACAAATAATCAAGTCAAAAAATGGCTCAGTGGGTTAAACCTCTGTCTTCAGCTCAGGTCATGATCTCAGGGTCCTGGGGTCAAGCCCAACATCGGGCTCTCTGCTCATTGGGGATCCTGCTTCCCCCCTCTCTCTCTGCCTGCTTTTCTGCCTACTTGTGATCTCTCTCTGTCAAATAAATAAATAAAATCTTAAAAAAATGGCAGAAGACATGAGCAGACACTTCTCCATGGAAGACATACAGATGGCTAACAGACACATAAAAAAAAAGAAAAGAAAAAGAAGTGTTCATCGTCATTAGCCTCAGGAAAATTCAAATCAAAACCACATTGAGATACCACCTTCTGCCAGTTAGAATGGCAAAAATTGACAAAGCAAGAAACAACAAATTTTGGAGAGGCTGTGGAGAAAGGGAACCTTCTTACACTGTTGGTGGGAATGCAAATTGGTGCAGCCAGTTTGGAAAAGAGTGTGGAGCTTCCTTAAAAAAATTAAAAATAGAGTTACTGTATCACCCAGCAATTGCACTACTGTATATTTACCCCAAAGATACAGTTATAAGGAAAAGAAGGACCACGTACACCCCAATGTTTATAACAGCAAAGTCCACAATAGCCAAGCTGTGTAAAGACTCATGATGCCCTTCAAGAGATGAATGGATAAAGAAAATGTTGTCCATATATACAATGGAATATTACTCAGCCATCAGAAAAAGATGAATACACACTGTTTGCATCAACATGGATGGGACTGGAGGAGATTACATTAAGTGAAATAAGCCAAACAGATTTAAGACAATTATCATATGGTTTCACTTATTTGTGGAACATAAGGAATAGCATGGAAGACATTAGGAAAAGAAAGCGAAAAACGAAAGGGAAGCAATCAGAGGGGAACAGGAACCAAGAAAGACTGGACTCTGAGAAACAAACTGAGGGTTTTAGAGAGGAAGGGGGTGGGGGGATGGTTTAGCCCAGTGATAGGTATTGAGTAGGGCATGTATTACATGGAGCACTAGGTGTTGTTCACAAGCAATGGATCATGGAACTCGACATCAAAAACTAATGATGTACTGTATGGTGACTAACATAACATAATAAAAAAATAAGTGATGTAGAAATAAAGAAAAAGAGTAGAAGAGATAAACAAATCTAGGAGGTCATTCATTGAAATAATTAAGAAAATTGATAAATCAATAACCAGACTTATCAAAAATAAAGGAGAAGGGACCAAAATATATAAAATTATGAAAGAGGAGAGATCACAGCCAATGCTGCAGAAATACAATTATAAGAGAATATTATGAGGAATTACATGTCAACAAATTGAACAATCTGGTAGAAATGAATGCACATTCCATGCTCATAGATCGGAAGAATAAACATTGTTAAAATGTCTATACTGCCTAGAACAATCTATACCTTCAATGACATTCCACTCAAAATTCCACTGGCATTTTTCAAAGAGCTGGAACAAACAATCCTAAAATTTGTATGGAACCAGAAGACACCCTGAACTGCTAAGGAAATGCTGAAAAAGAAACACAAAACTGAGGGCATCACATTGCCTGATTTCAAGCTTTACTACAAAGCTATGATCACCAAGAAAGCATGGTACTGGCAAAAAAAACAGACATATAGGCCAGTGGAAGAGAGTAGAGAGCCCAGATATGGACCCTCAACTTTATGGTCAAACAATCTTTGACAAAGCAGGAAAAAAATATACAGTGGGAAAAAAAACCAGTCTGTTCAATAAATGGTGCTGGGAAAATTGGACAGCTATGTGTAAAAGAATGGAACTCGACAACCCTCTTGTGCCATACACAAAGATAAACTTGAAATGGATAAAAGACTTCAAAGTGAGGCAGGAATCCATCAGAATCCTAGAGGAGAACATAGGCAGTAACCTCTTTGACATTGGCCACAGCAACTTCTTTCAAGATATGTCTCCAAAGGCAAATGACACCTAAGAAGGAAAATTACAGACCACTATGCCTGATGAATATGGATACAAAAATTCTCAACAAGATACAGCCTAATCAAATAGAATAGTACACTAAAAGGATTATTCACCACAATCAAGTGTGATTTATTCCTGGGCTGCAGGGATGGTTCAATATCTGCAAACCAATCAATGTGATACACCACATTAATAAAATAAAGGATAAGAATCATATGATCCTGTCAAGATTTGCAGAAAAAACATTTAATAAAATACAGCGTCCTTTCTTGATAAAAACATTTAATAAATTATAGATCAAAGGAACATTCTTCAATACCACAAAGTCTATATATGAAAGAACCACAGTTAATATAATCCTCAACGGGGAAAAACTGAGAGTTATTGCCCTAAAGTCAAGGACAGGATACTGATCTTTACTCTCACCACTGTTGTTCAACAAAATGTTGGCAGTCCTAGCTTCAGCAATAAGACAACCAAAAAAAAAAAAAAAAATGAAATGCATCCAGATTGTCAAGGAAAAAGTCAAATATTCATCCTTCACAGATGACATGATATTCTATTTAGAAAACTCAGAAGACTCCATCAAAAAATTGTTACATCTGTTTCGTGGATTCATCAGAGTTGCAGGATATAAAAACCAATGTACAGAAATTTATTGCATTTATATGCACCAAAACTGAAGGAGCAGAAAGAGAAATGAAGGAATAAGTCCCATTTACCATGGCAAGAAAAACAACAAGATATCAAGAAATAAACCTAAGTAAAGCAGTAAAAGACCTGTACTCTGAAAGCTATAGAACATTTATGAAAAACTAAAGACAAAGAAATGGAAAAATATTCTATGCTCATAGATTGGAAGAACAAATATTGTTACAATATCTATACTACTGGGGCGCCTGGGGGGCTCAGTGGGTTAAAGCCTCTGCTTCAGCTCAGGTCATGATCCCAAAGTCCTGGGATCAAGCCCCACATCGGGCTCTCTGCTCAGTGGGGAGCCTGTTTCCCCCTCTCCCTCTGCCTGCCTCTATGCCTACTTGTGATCTCACTCTCTCTGTCAAATAAATAAGTAAATAAATCTTTAAAATATCTGTACTATCCAAATCAATCTTCACATTCTATTCAATCCTGATCAAAATAATATCAGTATTTTTCACAGAGCTATAACAAACAATTCTAAAATTTGTATGGAACCAGAAGAGACCTCAAATAGCCAAAGTAATGTTGAAAAAGAAAACCAAAGTTGGAGCCATCACAATCCCAGACTTCAAGTTGTATTAGAAAGCTGTAATCAACCAAACAATATGGTACTGGCACAAAAACACACATGCATCAATGGAAAAGAACAGAGAACCCAGAAATGAACCCCCAGCTCTGTGGTCAACTAATCTTAGACAAAGTATGAAAGAATATCTAATGGAAAAAAAAGACAGTATCTTCCACAAATGGTCTCGGAAAAACTGGATGGCCACATAGAGAAGAATAAGCCTGGACCATTTTATTACACCATACACAAAAATATATTCAAAATAGATGAATGACCTAAATGTGAGACATGAGTCCATCAAAATCCTAGAGGAGAATACAAGCAGTAACCTCTTTGACCTGGACCACAGCAACTTCTTAGTACATATGTCTACTGAGGCAAGGGAAACAAAAGCAAAAATGAACTACTGGGACATCACAAAGATAAAAAGTTTCTGCACATTTATTGAAGGGACTGTCTTTTTTTTGCACTGTGTATTTTTGTCCATATATATGGTAGAGTATTGTGCCTCCATCAGAAAGGATGAATACCCAACTTTTGTAGCAACATGGATGGGACTGGAAGAGATTATGCTGAGTAAAATAAGTTAAGCAGAAAGAGTCAATTATCATATGGGTTCACTTATTTGTGGAGCGTAAGGAATAACTTGGAGGACATGAGGAGACGGAGAGGAGAAGGAAGTTGAGGGGAATTGGAAGGGGAGATGAACCATGAGACACTGTGGACTCTGAGAAACAATCTGAGGGTTTTGGAGGGGTGGGGGTGGGAATTGGGTGAGCCTGCTGGTGGGTATTATGGAGGGCACACATTGCATGGAGCACTGGGTGTGGTGCATAAACAATGAATTCTGGAACACTGAAAAGAAATTTAAAAAATATGTGACATAAAAAAAGTTAATGCAAAATGAAGGAAACAGTCAACAAAACTACAAGGCAACTTATGGAAAGATTGTATGCAAATGATGTATCAAATAAAGGATTAGTATCCAAAATCATTTAAAAAATAATAAACTCAATACCCAAAAAGCAAATAATTCAACTAAGAAATGAGCAGAAAACATGAATAGACAGTTTTCCAAAGAAGACATCCAAATTGCTAACAGACACATGAAAAGGTGCTCAACATCTTTTATCATCAGAGAAATACAAATCAAAACTACAATGAGAAACTACCCTCCAACTGTCAAAATGGCTAAAATTAACACTTCACAAACAAAAGTTGGTAAGGATGTGGAAAAAGGGGAATGATTTTTCAATATTGGTGGGAGTGCAAACTGGTGCAGCCACTCTGGAAAACATTATGGAGTTTCCCCCCAAAAAGTTAAAAATAAAACTTCTTTATCATCTAGCAATTACACTACCAGGTATTTATCCAAAGGATACAGAAATGTTGATCCCAAGGGGCACATGCACCTCAATGTTTATAGCAGCACTGTCAAACATAGCTAAACTATGGAAAGAACCCAAGTTTCCATCTACTGATGAATGGATAAAGTAATATCCCATTCCATTTATGTATATGTGGAATGGAATATTACTTAGTAATCAATAAGAATGAAATATTGCCAGTCACAACCACATAGATGGAAATTGTGTAGTGTGTATTCTTCTAAGTGAAATAATTCATCAGATAAAGACAAATATAATATGATTTCACTCATATATGGAATTAAAGAAAAAAAGCATAAGAGACTCATAACTATAGGAAACAAATTGAGGGTTGCTGGAGGCGAAGTGGGTGAGGAGACGGGATAACAGTTTGATGGGCACTAAGGAGGGCATGTGATGTAATAAGCACTGGGTTTTATGTTTAAGTGATGAATCACTACATTCTATCCTGAATTCAAAACTATACTATCTGCTAACTAACTCGAATGTAAATTAAAAAAAAAAAATACTCCCTGTAAACTATGGAGTTGAGCATATATTGAAAAGGGAAAGAAAATTTTTAAGGGAAAGGGAAAGGAAAATTTCAATTAAGAATGCTATACCTGGGGGGCGCCTGGGTGGCTCAGTTGGTTAAGCGACTGCCTTCAGCTCGGGTCATGATCCTGGAGTCCCGGGATCGAGTCCCACATCGGGCTCCCTGCTTGACAGGGAGTCTGCTTTCCCGTTGACTTCTCTCCTCTCATGCTCTCTTTCTCACTCTCAAATAATAGATAAATAAAATCTTAAAAAAAAAGAATGCTATACCTGGAAAACTACTATTCAAAAACAGAGAAGAAATAAATACTTTCCCTGATAAAGCAGAGTTTGTCTTTTGCAGGGCTGCCCTAAAAAAATAGGAAAGGAGAAAATCAGACTGAAATGAGAGGACACTAGAAAATAACTCATCTGCAAGTGAAGAAATAAAGAGAAGTAAAAGCACAATTTAAAAACTACTGCAGATGGAAACATAAAAAAAAACAAGAAATAAGATTTAATAATCCTAGAGGAGATATGGACAATGAATAATGTTTTTATATTATCAAAATAAGTATCCAATCAAAGAAAAACTACATTCAAAATGGTAGAAAACTTTACATCATTTTATTCACCTTTGGAGATTGGAAATTATTTGCAATGATCTAACCTGTCTGAGGGCTACCTGGAGGAAAATTCTCTATTGCCTGGCTTGCAACTCAGATGAAGTAAAGTTGTGAGTACAGTTCATAAGTGCTGGAGGGGAACTACAGTCTCTCAAATGCCTTGAGCAGGAGACTACAGGTAGATACATAGAATAGACCACATAATGCCCTAAGAGGAAGCTGAAATGAGAATATTTGGGAAATTAAGACAATGTAAAAAAGCTATAAATGCAAAGTTATCAAGAAAGTCATATGCAAATCCCAACAAGACATAAGCTTAGAAAATACTGGAGAAGATCTTCAGCTTTTACCTCACACTAATCCCTAGGATGTGAGAATTCCAAGATCATCAATAGAGAATTGTTGCAGCACAGAGTATCTGTAAAGACAGGGAAAGACGGTTTTTGTTTGTTTGTTTGTTTGCTTGATTTTCCCTAATGATCGATTTATAACAAAAAGGCACAGGGGATGAAAAGGAATAAAAAAAATGACAAGCTTAATGAAAAAAAAAATCCAGGAGCCGTGCCTGATAAGGACAGATATTGGACTTACTAGAAAATAACATAAAACACCTGTCTTTTTTTGAAAAGTATATTTATTTATTTAGTTATTTAAGAGAGAATGAATGAAAGAGAGGAAACACCAGCAAGGTGAGGGGCAGAGGGAGAATCAGGTTCTTTGCTAAGCAGGGAGCCTGATGTGGGGCTCAGTCCTGGAACTCTGAGATCATGAACTGAGCCAGAAACAGATACTTAACCAACGGAGCTACCTAGTCACCCTAAAACACCTATCTTCAATGTTCTCAAAAAAGCAAAACTTAGAGAGAACCAAAAAAAGACAGGAAAATAACATGAACAAATGAGAACATAAGCAAAAATGGAATATAAAAAGCAACCAAACAGGGGGCGCCTGGGATGCTCAGCTGGTTGTTTCTGACTCTTGATTTTGGCTCAGGTCATGATCTCAGGGTAGTGAGACAGGTCCCTGTCAGTCTCTGAGCTGGGTGTGGAGCCTGCTTAGGATTTTTTATCTCCTTCTCCTTCTGTCCCTCCCTCACCTATTTCTTTCTCTTTCTTTCTCTCTTGTTCTCTCTCTAATAAATAAATAAATAAATAAATAAAACACCAAACCCAAATTCTAGCATTTAGCATTAGATAAGTTTAAAATTTATTAGAGGTGTTCAATAACATATTTTATAGATAAAATAAAGAAGCTATAAACTCAAAGATAATACAATTGAAATTTTTAGGACTGAAGAGTAGGAAAAAAATAAAGAACATAAAAAAGTGAATACAATCTAACAGTCCTGGATCAAATCAAGCAGTCAAATTTATATCATGACAGTCTCAGAATTAGAAGATAAAGAGAAGGGGGAAAATAAATTTTTTGGAGAAATAATAGTTGAAAACCTCTGAAATTTGATGATAATAGGAATCTACAGAAGCAAGAAGCACAACATAATCTAAATAGAATAAACTTAAGAAGACTCACACTAAAACATATAACCAAAGTATCAAAATGCACACATAAAGGGAAAATTTTGAAAACAGAAAGGTAGAAAGAATTTGTTGCATTCAGAAACTCCTCAATAAGATTATCAGCCAAAATTCTGAGCAGAAATCTCAGAACATAGAAAAGAGATAGATGATATATTTAACATGCTGGGAGAAGAAGAAGTAGAAGAGGAAGACACAGGAGGAGAAGAAAAAGACAGAGACAGAGAAGAAGAAGAAGAAGAAGAAGAAGAAGAAGAAGAAGAAGAAGAAGAAGAAGAGAAAGAAGAAGAATGAGGAGGAGGAAGAGGAGGGGTAGGAAGGGAAGGAGGGGGTATGGGGAGGGGGCACGGGGAGGGGGAGGAGGAGGAGAAGAAGGAGCAGAAGCAGGAGGAGGAAGAGAAGAAGGAAGAGGAGAAGAAGGAGGAGGAGGAGGAGAAGGGGGAGAGCAAGAATGAGGTGAAGGAGAAGAAGGAGAAGGGGAAAAAACCTTGTCAACTGAGAATTCTATATCAGGCAAACCTGTTCTTCAAAACAGACTGAGAAATTAGGACATTTTGTAAACAGAAGCAGATGGTTTGTTTCCACTAGTCCTACCCTACATAATGTGAAAAACATTCTTTCAGTTTGAAGTGAAAGAACAATAAATGTTATATCAATTTATATAGGGATATAAAGATTTCTAATAAATGTAAATATATATTACATTATATATATTTACATTATATATTACTATATATATTTACAATGTATATATCAGGAATATTTCTCTCTCTCTCTGTATATGTGTGTGTGTGTATATATATATGCATTCCATATATATATGGAACATTCTATATATATATATGGAACATTCCATGTACATATGTATATATACATATATGTATGTGTATGTGTGTATATATATGTGTGTATATGTGTATATGTGTGTGTATATATACATATACACACACATGTTAGTCATAGTTAGGAATGTTAGTCATAAAAAAGAATGTTATCTCTTTATTTTAAACAACATGGATGGAGCTACAGAATATTATGCTAAGACAAATAAAGCAGTTAGAGAATGACAAATGCCATATGATTTCATTCGTATGTGAAGTTTAAGAAACAAAACAAAGAAACATGGGGGCTTGGAGAGAAAAACCAAGAAACAGACTCTTAACTATGGAGAACAAAGTGATGGTTACTAGAGGGTGGGGGACAAGATGGTTGAGTAGGTGAAGAGTATTAAGCAGGCACTTGTGATGAGTACTGGGTGTTGTATGTAAATGCTGAATAACTAAATTCTACACCTTAAACTAATATTATATTGTGTGTTAACTGTCATATTTAAATAAAAACTTGAAGAAAAAAAAGACTCTACGTTTACTCTACTGGAAATAAAATAAAAATGCTAACTAAAGAATAAATAAATAAATAAATAATCCCCAAGAGATGCCTGTAAAAATAATAATAAAAAAGAAAAAAAGAAAAAAAGAAACATATTGCTGAGAAAATCTCTATCCATACGCAAATGAAAGATTTAGGAATCTTTAGGAATCTTGCTGGGTTCACCAACCTACAAAAACCTCTCAGAAGAAAAGACAGGAAAATACAAGGCAGGCTGGTGTTACTGCAGCTCCAGCAGAGGGAATCATGGAAGGCATCTCTTTGGACTGAGGAACTCCCCCACAAAATAAAACCTCTCAGTAGATGACATAGAGAGAACACACTACAGTTCAGGGCAACTGTAGCCCCAAGAAATAGGCTGAAAGCAAGTATCATGTCTGACTGCTGACACCACCCAACTAGAAGCCAATGGTGGGCCCAGACTGTCCCCTTAATAGCATGAGGACTAAGCCCTGACCACAATAATTAATGTGGGCCATTTCAGCCACTGGATAAAAGACAAATGCTGCTCAGACACAACAGTAAGGTACACAAATCCCCCCTGGATGATGCCCCTGAAGTGTTCAGTTCTGGTGAACAGGAGACATTGTACTAAATGAAGCAACAGAACCTCTTTACCATAAGGCCACTACTTTCAAGACTGAGAATTGTAGGTGACTTTCCTAATACTTAGAAACAAACACAGACAATTAGACAAAATGTGGAGATAGAAGAATATGTCCCAAATGAAAGAATAGCAAAAGAACTAAATGAAATGGAGTAAGTTATATTCCTCATAAAGAGCTCACAGTAATAGTGATAAAGATACTTAATGGACTAGGAAAAAGAGTGGAAGATCTCAGTGAGACCTTCAACCAAGAGGCAGAACATATAAAGAAGAACCGATCTTCTGAGACTGGGTGGCTCAGTGGGTTAAGCCTCTGCCTTCAGTTCAGGTCATTACTCAGGGTCATGGTATTGAGGCCTGCATCAGGCTCTCTGCTCAGTGGGGAGCCTGCTTCTCCCTCTCTCTCTGCCTGCGATTCTGCCTACTTGTAATCTCTTTCTCTGTCAAATAAATAAATAAAATCTTTAAAAAAGAAGAACCTGGGGCGCCTGGGTGGCTCAGTGGGTTAAAGCCTCTGCCTTCAGCTCAGGTCATGATCCCAGGGTCCTGGGATCGAGCCCCGCATCGGGCTCTCTGCTCAGCGGGGAGCCTGCTTCCTCCTCTCTCTCTGCCTACTTGTGATCTCTGTCTGTCAAATAAATAAATAAAATCTTTAAAAAAAAAAAAAAAGAAGAACCAATCAGAGATGAAGAACTCATTAACTGAAATTAAAAATCCACTAGAGGGAATCCAGAGCAGATTAGTGGTGGCAGAAGGATGGATTAGTAACCTGGAAGACAGAGTATTGCAAAGCGATCAAATTGAACAAACAAAGAAAAAAAGAACAAAAAATTAGACTAGGTAAAGGGAACTCAGCAACATCATCAAGAATAATAACATTTGCATTATAGGGATCCCAGAAAGAAAAGAGAGAGAAAGGGACAGAACATTTATTTGAAGAAATACTAGCTGAAAACATCCCTAATCTGGGGAAAAACAGACATGCAGATCCAGGAATCACAGAGACCTCACACAAAATCACAAGGAGGTCCACAAAAAGACACATAATAATGAAAATGGAAAGATTAGTGATAAAGAGATAATTTTAATATTAACAAGACAAAATAAAAAATTGCATACAAGGGAAGCCCTATAAGGCTATCTGCTGATTTTTCAACAGAAACAAGGCAAATAAGAAGATTGTGGCATGATATATTCAAAGTTCTGAAAGGAAAAAAAAATGTAATGAAGAAGACTCTACCCAGTAAGACTATCATTCAGAATGAAAAGAGAGAGAGAGAGAAATATAGTAGGTTTACAGACAAAAACTAAGGAAGCTTATCATCACTAAACCTATCCTTCAATAAACATTAAAGGAAATTCTTTGCAGGGAAAGAAAAAGCCATATTCAGGAGTAAGAAAATTATGAAAGGAAAAGACTTCACAGGTGAATGCAGACATAAAAAATATAGTAGCTTAACCAATCACATATAAAACTAGTCCAGAGGTTAAGGCAAAAATGCAGTAAAATCAATTATATTTATAAAAATCAATCAAGGGATTCATAAAATAAAAGAATGTAAAGTATGACTTCATATACATAGAATATGGTGCAAAGGTAAAAATTTAGTGCTTTTAGAATGTGTTCAAACTTAAATGACCATCATATATATATATATATATATATATATATGTCACAAATCAGAAATCTGTAATTGATATATAAAAATCAAAGAGAAAGCAATCCAAGCACGTCAATAAAAAACATCAAGCCACAAGGTAAGAGAACAAAAGAAGAAAGGAACAGACAACTACAAAAACAAACAGAAAACAAGCACAAAATAGAAATAAGTACATAACTTTTAAAAATGACTTGAATGTGAATAAACTAAATGTTCCAGTAAAAAATATAAGGTACCTGAATTGATAAAAAGCAAGATTTACCTATGTGCTGCCTACAAGAAACTCAATTCAGATCTAATAATGTATGGTAATTGAATGTAAAGACCTGATAAAACATTTACCTTGCAAATGGGGGAAAAAATGAAAGCTAAGGTAGGAATTCTTATATCAGAAAAAATGGTCTTTAAAACAAAGTCTGTAAAAAGAGACAAAGAAGGAGACTAACGATAAAGGGAACAATCCAACAAAAGAATATAATAATTATAAATATTTAGGCACCGAGTATAGGAGAAGGTAAACACATAAACCCACTATTTTTTTAAAGATTTTATTTATTTATTCTACAGAGAGAGATCACAAGTAGACAGAGAGGCAGGAAGAGAGGGGGTGGGGGAAGAAGGCTCCCTGCTGAGCAGAGAGACTGATGCGAGGCTCGATCCCAGGACCCTGAGATCATGACCTGAGCTGAAGGCAGAGGCTTTAACCCACTGAGCGACCCAGGTGCCCCCATAAACCCACTATTAAGACATGAAGGAAGAAATTGACAGTAACATTAATATTAGGAGACTTTAACAACTGACTTAAATCAATGGATAGATCATCCAGACAGATCATCCAGACAGGAAAACAGTGCCTTTGAATGACAAAGTCACCCAAATGGATCTATGAGATATATGCAGGACATTCGATCTGAAAACACCAGAAGTACATTCTTTTCAAGTGTTTGTGGAACATTCTCCAGAACAGATAATATGTTAGGCCAGAAAACAAGTTTAAATGAATTTAAAAATATTTAAACACCACTGTGTATCTTTTTGAAACTATTTAAACCCTGCTGTGTATCTTTTCCAACCAAAATGGTATAAAACTAGAAAACAACAACAAGAAAAAATATGGAGGGGTACCTGGGTGGCTTAGTTGGTTAAGCGTCTGCCTTTGGTTCAAGTCATGATCTCAGGGTCCTGGGATCAAGCTCCACACTGGGCTCCCTGCTCAGCAGGGACCATTCCTCTCCCTCTTCCTCTACTGCTGCTCCCCCTGCTTGTGTTCTCTCTCTGTATGTGTGTCAAATAAATAAATAAAATGTTAAAAATAAAAAAAATATGGAAAGAACACAAATACATAAAGGCTAAATGACATGCTACTAAACAATGGATGAGTAAACCCAGAAATCAATAAGGAAATAAAAATATATATGGAGACAAAAGAAAATGGAACAACAACAATCAAAAACATTTAGATGCAGCAAAAGGTGTTCCAAGAGGATTATACCAGAACAGGACTATGCCAATAAGTGAGAAAAATCTCAAAACAAAAACAAAAACAAAAACAAAAACAAAAACACCTACCCTTTCACCAAAAGAAGCTAGAAAAAGAAGAACAAAGCCCAAAGCCAGTAGAAGGAAGGAAATAATAAAAACAAAAGCAGAAATAAATGAAAGAGTGACTAAAGAATATTGAATAGATAGATGAAATCAGGAGATGATTATTTTAAAAGAATAATGAAAGTGATAAACTTTCAAAGGAACAATAAAGTTGATACACTTTCAGCCATACTCATAAGACAGAGGGAGGAGGGGAGAAAGAAAGCAAGAGAGAGAGAGAGCTCAAAGAAATAAAATCAGAAATGGAGGAGTGGAAGTTATAGCTGACACCTGAGAAATACAAAGGATTATAAGAAAATAGTATGAAAAATTATAAGCCAACAAGTTGGACAACATATAAGACATGATTAAATTGCAAGAAACATAACCTTTCTAAAATGAATTAAAAAAGAAATAAAGAAGATGGTGGATGAGCAGGGGAACCTAATTTCATCTGGCCACTGGAAATCACCTAGATAGTTATCAAATCATGTGAACATGTGCAAAAGCAACCAGAGATCTGAGAAAAGAATTGCTACCATGCTACAAACAGAAAAGTGAGCACTTTTGCAAGGTACGAGGTACAGAGATGTGAATCTGAGGTGAAATATTAGAAGATAAACTGTGCTGGGGAGGGAGCCTCTATAAGCCAGGTAACAGAAACTGTTATAAGCAATGGAGCACAAAATCAGAACTTTTAAAAGCTTGCCTGAAAGGTGCTCAGGAGGTAAAGAAGGGTGGAATCTAAGGTGGGACAGTGTAGTCTCATGAACCCTGGGGTCACAGTAAGAATGGGAAGACTGAGGGTGCCTGGGTGGCTCAGTGGGTTAAAGCCTCTGCCTTCGGCTTGGGTCGTGATCCCAGTGTCCTGGGATCGAGACCCACATCGGGCTTTCTGCTCTGCAGGGAACCTGCTTCCTCCTCTCTCTCCGCCAGCCTCTCTGCCTAGTTGTGATTTCTGTCTGTCAAATAAATAAAATATTTTAAAAAAAAAGAATAGGAAGACTGAGTGTGACTGAGTTCCCAGGCATTGGAGGGGGGAAGCCAGGTGCAGACAGTGAGCCCAGGTGCCGACATTCTGCTTGGTGTTCCCATAAACCCTTAAAGGCTGCATGGTCATACAACCACTCTCTGACAAGGGACCCAGCAAAAGAAAGAACCACAGGAGATTCCCCCCAGACACACACACCCCTAGGAAGAATGGTCACAGGCTGGGTGAAGACAGAGTTTGGATGAAAACCAGGGAAACAAGAGGGATTGACTACTTTTCTGTGAGGGCTCACTAAAGACTGGTGGGTGGGAACTTTCAGCTCCAGGGCTAGAGGTGTGGGCACTGCCACTTTCAGCCCCCACACTGGCTGCAGAGCTGCTTACACTGAGCCTGGCCCCCTGGCAAGGAGGATGCAATTCCAGCCAGGCAGAATCTGAGAATCAGATTTTGCTCTGAGAATTTGCTCTGAGAATCAGAGCAAAAGGCCCTTTGTCTAGCAAATCAGTAGGAAATTCTGGGTAATAACAAATGTACTGATCATCCAGAACTATAACACTCAAGCTCTTGGGGAAAGAATTATATAGCATTCCTGCTTTCTTCTTATTATTCTTTAGTCCCTCATTGTTATATTTTATTTACTTTTCAGCTATTTTCTTATTTTATCGATTATTTTTGTCCTTTTATTTTCAGCATAACAGAATTCATTGCATTTGCATCACACTTAGTGCTCCATGCAATACGTGCCCTCCTTAATATCCACCACCTGACTCCCCCAGCCTCCCACCCCCTGCCCCTTCAAAACCCTCAGGTTGTTTTTCAGAGTCCATAGTCTCTCATGGTTCACCTCCCCTTCCAATTTCCCTCAACTCCCATCTCCTCTCCATCTCCCTATGTCCTCCATGTTATTTGTTATGCTCCACAAATAAGTGAAACCATACGATAATTGACTCTCTCTGCTTGACTTACTTCACTCAGCATCATCTCTTCCAGTCATGTCCATGTTGCTACAAAAGTTGGATATTCATCCTTTCTGATGGAGGCATAATACTCCATAGTGTATATGGACCACATCTTCCTTATCCATTCATCTGTTGAAGGGCATCTAGGTTATTTCCACAGTTTGGCGACTGTGGCCATTGCTGCTATAAACATTGGGTTACACATGGCCCTTCTTTTCACTACATCTGTATCCTTGGGGTAAATACCCAGTAGTGCAATTGCAGGGTCATAGGGAAGCTCTATTTTTAACTTCTTGAGGAATCTCCACACTGTTCTCCAAAGTGGCTGCACCAACTTGCATTCTCACCAAAACTCTAAGAGGGTTGCCCTTTCTCCACATCCTCTCCAACACATGTTGTTTCCTTTCTTGCTAATTTTGGCCTTTCTAACTGGTGTAAGGTGGTATCTCAATGTGGTTTTAATTTGAATCTCCCTGATGGCTAGTGATGATGAAGATTTTTTTCATGTGTCTGATAGCCATTTGCATGTCATCATTGGAGAAGTGTCTGTTCATATCGTCTGCCCATTTTTTGATATGACTATCTGTTTTGTGTGTGTTGAGTTTGAGAAGTTCTTTATAGATCCGGGATATCAACCTTTTGTCTGTACTGTCATTTGCAAATATCTTCTCCCATTCCGCGGGTTGCCTCTTTGTTTTGTTGACTATTTCCTTTGCTGTGCAGAAGGTTTTGATCTTGAGGAAGTCCCATAAGTCCATTATCGCTTTTGTTTCCTTTGCCTTTGGAGACATATCTTGAAAGAAGTTGCTATGGCTGATATCGAAGAGGTTACTGCCTATGTTCTCCTCTAGGATTTTGATGGATTCCTGCCTCACTTTGAGGTCTTTTATCCATTTCAAGTTTATCTTTGTGTACGGTGTAAGAGAATGGTCAAGCTTCATTCTTCTACATATAGCTGTCCAATTTTCCCAGCACCATTTATTGAAGAGACTGTCTTTTTCCACTGGATATTTTTTCCTGTTTTGTCGAACATTATTTGACCATAGAGTTGAGGGTCCATATCTGGGCTCTCTACTCTGTTCCACTGGTCCATGTGTCTGTTTTTATGCCAGTTCCATGCTGTCTTGGTGATCACAGGTTTGTAGTAAAGCTTGAAATCAGGTAACATGATGCCGCCAGTTTTATTTTTGTTTTTCAACATTTCCTTAGCAATTCGGTGTCTCTTCTGATTCCATACAAATTTTAGGATTATTTGCTTCAGCTCTTTCAAAAATACCGGTGGAATTTTGATCGGAATGGCATTAAAAGTATAGGTTGCTCTAGGCAGTATAGACATTTTAACAATGTTTATTCTTCCGATCCAAGAGCATGGAATGGTCTTCCATCTTTTTGTGTCTTCTTCAATTTCTTTCACGAGTTTTCTGTAGTTCTTCGAGTACAGATCCATTACCCCTTTGGTTAGGTTTATTCCCAGGTATCTTATGGTTCTTGGTGCTATAGTAAATGAAATTGATTCTCTAATTTCCCTTTCTTTATTTTCATTGTTAGTGTAGAAGAAAGCCAATGATTTCTGTACAGTGACTTTGTATAATGCCATGTTACTGAATAGCTGTATGAGTTCTAGTAGTTTGGGGGTGGAGTCTTTGGGTTTTCCATATAAAGAATCATGACATCTGCAAAGAGAGAGAGTTTGACTTCTTCCTTGCCAAGTTGGATACATTTTCTTTTTCTTTGTTTTCTGATTGCTGTTGCTAGGACTTCTAATACTATGTTGAACAAGAGTGGTGAGAGTGGGTAGCCTTGAGTTCCTGATCCCAATGGGAAGGCTGTGAGCATTTTCCCATTGAGGATGATATTTGCTGTGGATCTTTCATAGATATATTTAATGAAGTTCAGGAATGTTCCCTCTATCCCTATACTTTGAAGCATTTTAATCAGGAACAGATGCTGGATTTTGTCAAATGCTTTTTCTACATCGAGAGGACCATGTGATTCTTCTCTCTTCTCTTACTGATTTCTTCTATCACTTTGATTGATTTGCTAATGTTGAGCCATCTTTGCAACCCAGGGATGAACCCCACCTGGTCATGGTGGATAATCTTTTGGTGTGCTGTTGTATCCTGTTTTCTACGTTCTTGTTGAGAATCTTAGCATCCATATTCATCAGTGATATTGGTCTGAAATTCTCCGTTTTGGTGTGGTCTTTGCCTGGTTTGGGGATCAGGGTAATGCTGGCTTCATAAAAAGAGTCTGGAAGTTTTCATTCTGCTTCTATTTTTGAAACAGCTTCAGGAGAATAGGTGTTATTTCTTCTTTGAAAGTTTGGTAGAATTCCCCAAGGAATCAGTCAGGTCCTGGGCTTTTGTTTTTGGGGAGGTTTTTGATCACTGCTTCAATCTTGTTACTAGATATCGGTCTATTCAGGTTGTCAATTTCTTCCTGGTTCAATTTTGGGAGTTTATAGTTTTCCATGAATACATCCATTCCATCTAGGTTGCTTAGCTTATTGGAATATAACTGTTGATAATAACTTCTGATGATTGTTTCTACTTCCTTGGTGTTAGTTGTGATCTCTCCCTTTTCATTAATAATTTTATTAATTTTGGCTTTCTCTCTTTTCTTTTGGATTAGTGTGGCCAATGGTTTATCGATCTTATTGATTCTTTCAAAAAACCAGCTTCTAGTTTCATTGATATGTTCTACTGTATCTCTGGTTTCTACCTTATTGATCTCTGCTCTAATCTTGATTATTTCCGTTCTTGTGTGTGGAGTTGGTTTGATTTGTTGTTGATTCTCCAGTTCTTTAAGGTGTAGAGATAGCTGGTGTATTCTGGATTTTTCAATTTTTTTGAGGAGGCTTGGATGGCTATGTATTTCCCCCTTAGGACTGCCTTTGCTGTATCCCATAGGTTTTGGACCGAAGTGTCTTCATTATCATTGGTTTCCATGAATTGTTTAAGTTCTTCTTTGATCTCCTGGTTGATCCAAGCATTCTTAAGCAAGGTGGTCTTTAGCTTCCAGGTGTTTGAGTTCCTTCTGAACTTTTCCTTGTGATTGAACTCCCATTTCAAAGCATTGTGATCTGAGAAAATGCAGGGAATAATCTCAGTCTTTTGGTATTGGTTGAGTCCTGGTTTGTGAACCAGTATGTGGTCTATTCTGGAGCAGGCTCCATGTGCACTTGAGAAGAATGAGTATTCTGTTGTTTTAGGGTGGTATGTCCTGTATACATCTATTAGGGCCATCTGGTCCAATGTGTCATTCAATGCTCTTGTTTCTTTATTGATTTTCTGCTTGGATGATCTGTCTATTACTGAGAGAGGTGTGTTAAGATCCCCTACTGTTAATGTATTCATATCAATATGACTCTTTATCTTGATTAATTGTATTCTTATGCAATTGGCTGCTCCCATATTGGGGGTGTAGATATTTACAATTGTTAGATCATCTTGGTAGATAGTCCCTTTAAGAATTATGTAGTGTCCTTCTGTATCTCTGACTACCGTCTTTAGTTTAAAATCTAATTTATCTGATATGAGAATCGCTACCCCGGCCTTCTTTTTAGGCCCATTGGCATGAAAGATGCTTCTCCATCCCTTCACTTTCAGTCTGGATGTATCCTTAGGTTCAAAATGGGTCTCTTGTAGACAACATATGGATGAGTCCTGTCATTTTATCCAATCTGCAAACATGTGTCTTTTTATGAACACATTTAGGCCATTCACATTGAGAGTGATTATTGAGAGGTACGTTTTTATTGACATTGTGTTATCTTTGATGTCTTCCTTTCTGTCGATTGTCTCTATATTTCTGTTCAGTGCTATTCTTAGGATTTTTCCTCTTTTATAGAACCCCCCTTAATATTTCCTGCAGTGTCGGCTTTGTGGTTGCATACTCTTTTAAGCCTTGCCTGTCTTGGAAACTCTTTATCTCTCCATCTATTTCGAATGTCAGTCTTGCTGGATAAAGTATTCTTGGCTGCATGTTCTTCTCATTTAGTGCCCTGAATATATCTTGCCAGCCCTTTCTGGCTTGCCAGGTTTCTGTGGACAGGTCTGACATTATTCTGATGGGCTTTCCTCTGTACATAAGGAGCCTCTATGTCCTAGCGGCTTTCAAGAGATTGTATCTACAATTATGATTTCTCAATTTTACTATCAGGTCCCTTGATGTTTTTTTAGAATCTATAATCTTGGGGGGAGATCATTCTGTCTCTAGTATATGAACACTGGTTCCATTCATGAGATTGGGAAAATTTTCATGGAGAACTTGTTCCACTATATCCTCTAAAATTCTTCCTTTCTTCTCCCTTTCAAGGATTACAATAATTCTGATGTTGGAACATTTTATGGCAACATTTATTACCGTGATTGTGTTTTCATGGTTTCTAAGCTGTTTGTTCCAGGCTTCCTCCTGATCCTTTCTCTCTATCTGTTTGTCCTCCAGATCACTAATTCTATCTTCTGTCTCAGTTCACTAGCTTTTAGAGAATTTGGATTAGATTGGAACTCATTGAGAGCATTGTGAACATCATCCCTGGTGGCTTTCAGTTCTGCCCTAACATTGTGGACATCATCCCTGGTGGCTTTCAGTTCTGCCCTAACCAATTCCGTTTGGTCGTCCATGGCTTTCTCCGACCTAGCTATTGCCTGGATAATTGTTAGCTTGAATTCCCTTTCCGATATATTGTCTATGTCGATAGCCGTTAGCTCTGTTGCAGAAGGCCCATCCTCTGTATTTTTCTTCTGTTGGGCATTCCTCCTCCTAGTCATTTTGGTGAGATGGCTGAACAGATGTAGCTGGATGTATGAACTGTGGTGCAGTCAAGGTGCACCCTGTAATGCTTCTGAGCAATCAGGAGTCCCCACGCAAACAGAAGAAGAAAGAAAGAGAGGAAAAAGAAAAGAAAATGAAAAAAGAGAGTGAGTGAGAGAGACAGGAATAAAAAAGAAAGATAAAAGAGAAGGAGGCCCAAATGGGCCCTAAGGTAAGATTTATGATGTATACAAACAAAAACAGACAAAAAAAAAGAACTGATAAACATATATGACAAGAGAAAATATATATATATGTATATATATATATATATATATATATATATATGTATAAAGCAAAACAAACAAACAAACAAACAAAAAAACCTCGTCAAAAAGAACCCCAAGTATAAGATTTATGTACTATCAGGACAAACACAAATACACAGAAACACTGGCAGAAGAAAAAATGGAAGAGTGGTTTTAAGTTCTCGGTGTGGGCGAGGAAGTTTATTTTGACTCTTCTTGGATGTATCTTGATATCTTTGTTAAAGGACTCAGCTTTCCTAAGATAAAGGGTGATTAAAAATTGGTTTACCTATAGGGGTAGCATTGATTGGGGAAAGGGGATTACCTTGAAGTTTAACTCTAGATGAATGTTAAAAAATAAAAATTAAAAAAGAATAAACTAAACCAAACTGAACAAAAATTTAAAAAAAATTAAAAAATAGAAAAGCAAAAGTAAAACACGTGTATATGTATCAAAAAGCTCAGGTTAAAAGGTTATTATGGAATTTGATGTACTGGACATCTTACTGTGATGGTAAATAGGTTAAAAATTATCTATATATAAAAAAAAATGAACCAGAATAGTGGGAACTATTTAAAAATAAAAGTTGTATCTATGAAGTAGTGGTGGTTGTTCTCTTGTAGTCTTTTTTTCTTTTCCTTTTTTTTTTTTTTTCATGTTTGGCTTTCTGGGTGAGGGGCCTGCCACGTGGGTTTTCAGGCAATGTTCCCTGAGTTAAGTCCTCCCGCCCCCCTCAAGGGGGTGGGCTCTGAAGAAACCGGTTTTTCAGGCTTTTGTTCTCTGGAGGTTTTTATGTTTGTTTGTTCTCTCTCTCTCTCTCTCTCTCTCTCTCTCTCTCTCGCCTTGACAGCTTTTGATGTTTTTTGGAGGTTTAGAGGAAAGCAAACTGCACCTGACCTCCCTCTCAGAGAGAAGTCTCAGTCTGTTGCCCTATGAGTGCCCCAGATCACATAAGTTCCCCCTCAGCCACTGGCAGAGCACATTCTGAGTCGTGGTCCCTGGGGACACAGGAACTCCTGCTTGTACCCAAAACCATGACAGCAGCGGCTGTCTGGACAGCTCCAGACCGCCAGAGAGGTCCCAAGCAGCGATGGCACACTGAGATTTTCCCACTGGCCCGGGCTGGTAGTGCCTGGTCTTTCCAGGCCCAAGAGCTCCTGGCTGGCACTTGCACTCACCTCTCTCAGGGGAGGGCACAGGGCGTGGCTCAGACTCTGATAGCGCAGTACTTCACTCGCATGGGGCCTGTAAAAATTCCGTGCTTCTGCCAGCTGGTGAAGCTCCCAGCCCCTCATGGGAGCTGGATCCCACGGCCTCTCAGGCACACTGGTGGCTCAGAGACCAAGACCTGGTTTCTTCGCCCCACTGTCTCTGGCTCAGCGCCAGGGGTGGCTGTCCTGGGTCTGGGGACTTAAGCCCCTGTCCCTAACCGCCCCAATTCCCACAATTTCCTCCCATGATCCTTTGCTCTTTTTGAATGCTTTCAACCAGACTCCAAGTTAATGCTGGTCCCCAGTGCAGGGCACTCTTGTATTGGGGTATTACTTTCCAATGGGTCACTTCTGGTGTCTCCCTCCCCCTTTTGTTTATCTTCCGATATCAGTCCGACGTTCCCACTTTGCGTTACCTGCCTACTGGCGTCTTCTGCCTCCATAGAGATCCAGACATGTATAATTCTGATCTCAGGCTGATTTCATGGGTGATCGGAGTTCTTTGGTAGGTAATCAGCTCACTATAGGGTACAGGTTGAAATGGCGCCTCCTCCTACCTCCCTGACATCTTGTCTCCCCTATTTTTGTCTTTTTAAAATTTTCACTCATACTTACATTTTAGAAAGAATTTTTCATGTTTTGGCTTCCTTTAATTTATATATATATATATATATATATAGAGAGAGAGAGAGAGAGAGAGAGAGTATGATTTTATATATTTTATTTCTATATATTTATATATTGTTTTATATTTTATATATAAGGTGTATAATATTTATATATATATTATATATTATATATATATATTTTATGTGTATATATATATATTTTTTTTTCTTTCCTATTTTGGAATCTAGTTTCTTCTAATAAACAGACAAAAATACACCCAGGATCCAGTTTATTGTTCTAGTCTGTTCAAATTTTTTTTTTCTTTTTTTCTTTCTTTTTTTTTTTTTGTTATATAATTTCTATACATTTGACAGAGAGAGAGCACAAGCAGGAAGAACAGCACGTAGAGGGAGTGGGAGAAGCAGACTCTCTGCTGAGCAAGGAGTCAGATGTGGGCTCTATCCCTGAACCCTGGGAACATGACATAAGCAGAAGGCAGTCATTTAACCAACTGAGCCATGCAGGTGCTCCTATTCTGTTCAAATTCTTGTTTCAATTTATTCTCTCTCTCTCTCTCTCTCTTTTTCTTTTCTTCTCTCTCTCTCTCTTTTTTTTTCTTTTGGTTTGTGTTGTCTCCCTATTTGTGTAGTTATATTTTTCTGGTGTCAATGTTGATAATATATAGATATCTATAGATATATAGATATCTATAGATATCTATATATCTATATATCTATCTATATCTATCTATATATCTATCTATATCTATCTATATAGATATCTATATATCTAGATATAGATATATATATATATATGTATATGTATTTACCCCAAAGATAGATAGATAGATAGATATATCTTTGGGGTAAATACGTAGTAGTGCAATTGCTGGGTTGTAGGGTAACTCTATTTATGACTACTTGAGGAACCTTTATACTGTTTTCCAGAGTAGCTGTATTGGCTTGTTTTCCCACCAACAGTGTAAGAGTGTTCCCCTTTCTCCATATCTTTGTCAATATCTGTGTTTCCTGACTTGTTACTTTCAGCTATTTTAGCTGGTGTGAGATGGTATCTCATTGTGATTTTGATTTGTATTTCCCTGGTGGAGAGTGATGTAGAGCATTTTCTCATGTGTTTATTTGCCATTTGTTTTCCTTCTTTGGAGAAATATATGTTCATTTCTTAAGCCCATTTCTTGACTACATTTGCTTTTTGGGTGTTGAGTTTGAAAAGTTCTTTATAGATCATGGGTACTAACTCTTTATCCTTTTTTATAATAATCTTTTTTTGATTAAATAATTTTCCTTCTTTGTGTATGCTGGAATGTTATATTCCCAATGTATTTTACAGAGTTACAAAACATCTCTCATTTTAAATATTACCCCAAAAGTAATTTCAGAAAAAAAAGTAGTGAAACTAAACAACTTTAAAAAAATAATATGGACAAGAAACTTTCAAACAAAACTGGATTAATAAGATTTCTTGCCTACTTAACTACATGACAGATTTCTTGTCCCTGTCCTTTTCCTCAAACAAAACAAAACAATACAAAACAAAAGAAAACAATAAAACCTCATGTGGAAATCAAGCCAGAGAATTCTTCCCTGATGCAGTTAAGGGAAAGGGAAAGGCCAGATTTTTTTGGCAAAGAGTTCCACCCATTAGCCCTTTATTTTTAACAAGATATTGGAAATATCTTCTCCCATTTCATAGGTTGTTTTTTAGTATTATTGAGTGTTTCCTCCTTTGCCATGCAGAAGCACTTTATCTTTTTTTTTAAGATTTTATTTATTTATTTGACAGAGATCTCTGTCTGCAGAGAGGCAGGCAGAGACAGAGAGGGAAGCAGACTCCCCGCTGAACAGAGAGCCAGATGCAGGGCTTGATTCCAGGACCCTGAGACCATGACCTGAGCCGAAGTCAGAGGCCTAACCCACTGAGTCACCCAGGCACCCTGAAGAATTTTATCTTGATGAAGTTCCAATAGTTCATTTTTGTTTTTGTTTCCCTTGCTTTTGGTGACATGTCTAGCAATAACTTCCTGTGGCCATGGTCAAAGAGGTTGCTGCCCGTGTACTCATCTAGATTTTAATGGTTTCCTATCTAACATGTAGATATTTCACCCATTTTAAGTTTGCCTTGGTGTATGGGTTAGAAAATGGTCCAGTTTCATTTTCCCATTAGTGGCTATTCAGTTTTCACAGTACCATTTGTTGAAAAGACTGTCTTTTTTCCATTGGATATTCTTTTCTGCTGGTTGAAGATTAGTTGACCATAGAGTTGAGGGCCCATTTCTGGGTTCTCCAGTCTGTTCCACTGATCTATGTATCTGTTTTCATGCCACTGCCATGCTGTCTTGATGATCACAGCTTTGTAATATAAGTTGAAGTAAAGCATTGTGACGTCACCAGCTTTGATTTTCTATTTCAATATCCATCTGGCTATTTGGGGTCTTTCTGGTTCCATACAAACTTTAGGATTATTTGCTCTAGCTCTGTGAAAAACATTGATGGTATATTGATAGGGATTGCATTGATATGTAGATTGTTGTGGGTAGCATAGACATTTTAACAATATTTATTCTTACAATCTGTGAGCATGGAAAAGTTTTCCATTTTTTGTGTCTTCCTCAATTTCATTCAAAAGTGTTCTGTAGTTTTTAAAATACATATCCTTTTCCTCTTTGGTTGTGTTCATTCCTAGGAATCTTATGGTATTTTGTGCATTTATAAATGAGATCAGTTCCTTAATTTCACTTTCCTCTGACTCATTGTTAGTGGACGGAGATGCAACAGATTTCTGTGCATTGATTTTATATCCTGCCATTTTGCAGAATTCCTGTATGAGATCTAGCAATTTTGGTGTGGAGTCTTTTGGGTTTTCCCAGAGTACCATGTCACCTGTGAAGAATGAGAGTTTGAATTCTTCTTCACCAATATGAATGCCCTTTATTTCGTTTTGTTGTCTGTTTGCTGAGGCTAGAACTTCTAGTAATCTGTAAAACAGCAGTGGTGAGATTGGTCATCCCTGTCCTTTTCCTAACCTTAGGGGGGAAGCTTTCAATTTTTTTCCCCATCGTGAATGATATTCACTGTGGGCTTTTGTATATGTCTTTTATGATATTAATGTATATGTCCTCTATCCCTACATTGTTAAGAGTCTTATTTAGGAAGGGATGCTATATTTTGTCAATTTCTTTTTTTTTCTGCATTAACAGAGAGGATCAGATTGTTCTTGTCCTTTCTTTTCTTAATGTGATATATCACGTTTATTTATTTGCAAATTTTGAACCACCTGGCAGCCCAGAAATTAATCCCAGTTGGTCATGATGAATAATCCTTTTAATTTACTGTAGGATCCAATTGGCTAGTATCTTGTTGAGAATTTTTGCATCCATGTTCATCAGGGATATTGACCTGTAATTCTCCTTTTTGGTGGGGTCTTGGTCTGGTTTTGGGATCAAGGTAAGATTTTCAAGATTGGAAATCTTCCTTATATTTCTATTTTTTAACAGCTTCAGAATTATAGGTATTATTCTTTTTTTAAAGATTTTATTTATTTATTTGAAAGACAGAGATCACAAGTAGGCAGAGAGGCAGGCAGAGGGAGGGGAAGGGAAGCAGGCTCCCTCCTGAGCAGAGAACCTGATGCAGGGCTCGATCCCAGAACCCTGAGATCATGACCTGAGCTGAAGGCAGAGGCTTTAGCCCACTGAGTCACCCAGGTGCCCAGGTATTGTTCTTTTTTAAATGTTTGATATAATTAACCTGGGAAGCCTTCAGGCCCTGGACTCATGTTTGATGGCATATTTTTGATTACTGTTTCAATTACCTTGCTGGTTATGGGTCTGTTCATGTTTTGTATTTCTTCCCATTTCAGTTTTGGTAGTTTACAAGGTTTTAGGAATGCATCAATTTTTTCCAGATTGGCTAATCTGTTGACGTATTGTTGCTCAGAATATATTCTTATAATTGCCTGTATTTCCTTTTTGTTGGTAATGATCTCTCCTCTTTCATTTATGATTTTATTAATTTTGGTCCTTTCTCTTTTGTTTTTGAAAGTCTGGCTAGGATTTTATCAATGTTATAACTGTTTCAAAGAACTAGCTTCTAGTTTCATTGATCTGTTCTAATGTCTTTTGCTTTCAGTTTCATTGATTTCTGCTCTAATCTTTACTATTTCTCTTCTCCTGCTTAGTTTATGCTTTATTGACGTTCTTTTTCCAGCTCCTTTAGGTGTAAGATTAGCTTAGGTACTTGAGATCTTTCTATATTTTTGAGAAAGACTTATATTGCTTTTTACTTCCTTCTTAGGACCATCTTTGGTGCATCCTGACAGTTTTGAACAGTTGTGTTTTCATGTTCATTTGTTTCCATGATTTTCCTTCTCTTCTTTGATTTCTTGGTTGTCTCATTCATTCTTTTTAGTAGGATGTTCTTTAATCTCCAAGTGTTTGAGTTTCTTCCAAATTTCCTCTTGGTATTGTGTTCAATTTTCAAAGTACTATGGTCTGAAAATATACAGGGAATAATCCCAATCTTTTGGTACTGGCTTTAAATGGATTTGTGACCCAGTATATGATTTATTCTCAAGGGTATTCTATGTACATTCCAGAATAGTGTATATTCTGTTGGTTTAGGATGGAATGCTCTGTATATATCTGTGAAGTCCATCTGATCCAATGTGTCATTCAAAACACTTGTTTTCTTCTTGATCTTCTGTTTGGATGATCAGTCCATTGTTGTGAGTGGGGTGTTAATGTCCCCTACTACTGTATTGTTATCAATGTGTTTCTTTAATTTTGTTATTAACTAATTTATGTAATTGTCTGATCTGTACTTTGGAGCATAAATATTTATAATTGTTAGATCTTCTTATTAGACCCTTTAAGTATGATACAATATCCCTCTTTGTCGCTTACTACAGATTTTGGTTTAAAATCTAATTTGTCTGATATAAAGATTGCCAACCCAGTGTTCTTTTGAAGTCCATTAACAAGATAATTGGTTCTCCAGCCCTTCACTTTCAATCTGGAGGTGTCTTTGTATCTAAAATGAGTTTCTTGTTGACTGCATATGGATGGGTCTTGCTTTTTTATCCAATCTGCTATCCTATGTCTTTTATTAGAACATTTTGCCCATTTGCATTCAGAGTAGCTACAGAAAGACATGAATTTAGTGCCATTGCATTACCTGTAAAGTAACTGTTCCTATAGATTGTCTCTGTTCCTTTCTGATCTATGTTACTCTTGGGATCTCTCTTTGTTTACAGGATACCCTTTAATATTTTTTGCGGGACTGGTTTAGTGATCACAAATTCTTTATTTTGTTTGTCCTAGAAGCTCTTTATCTCTCTTTCCATTCTGAATGACAGCTTTGCTGGATTAAGCATTCTTGGCTGTATGTTTGTCTCATTTAGTATACTAAATATATTAGGCCAACTCTTTCTGGCCTGCCAGACCTCTGTGGATTAGTCTGCTTCCAGTCTAATGGTTCTAGCATTGTAGGTTAAGGAACTCTTGTCTTGTGTTGCTTTCAGTATTTTCTTTTTATCTCTGAAATTTGAAAGCTTCAATATTTTATGTTGGGATGTCAAGCCACTTTTTTTTTTTTTTTTTTTTTTTTTTTGAGGGGGACAGATTCTCTCTACATCCTGGACTTGAATGCCTGATTTCTTCTCCATATTAGGGAATTTCTCAGCTGTGATTTGTTCAAAAATACCTTCTGCCTCTTTCTCTTTCCTTTGTCCTCTGGAACCTTAGTTATTCTAATATTGTTTTGCTTTATGGTATTGCTTATTCATGAAGCTTTCCCTCATGATCCATTTGCTGTTTTTCTCCCTTTTCCTCAGCTTCCTTGCTTTTCACCATTTTATCTTCTATGTCACTGACTCTCTTTTGTGCCCCATTTACTGTAGCTGTAGAGTGTCCATTTTAGACTTCATTTCAGTTAAAGCATTTTAAATTTTGATCTGATTAGATTTTAGTTTTTTAAATTTCTGCATTAAGGGATTCTCTAGTGTCTTCTATGTGTCTTTTTCAAGTCCAGCTGGTATCTTTATAATCATTTTTCTTAATTTCACATCAGAAATACTACTTATATCCATGTTGATTAATGATGGCAGAGAGTATCACCTCTGGTTCTTTCTTTTGCTGTGAATTTCTCCTTCTAGTCATTTTGTTCAGAGAATAGTAGATGAACAAGACAACAAAATAAAAAATATCAACTACAATCCCAGCTAAATACACACTTGATAACTCAGAAGAGTCAGAAACGATATAGGAAAGAAAAAGGGGGGGAATATAATCTCACAGTTGGACAAAACAGGGTGATACACTTATTTCTCAGTATATTTTGGTCTGTTTGTTGGAGACACTACATCCTAAGTACAAAGAAACCTATCTATATGGATATATATGGATATAATATTGAAAAATTGAAAAGAAGCCAAATTTGAAGAATGTATCTACAATAGATATAGAAATATTTTTAGATAGATATAGAATATAATATAGATATAGATAGATTAGATAGATATAGAATTAGATAGATATAGAATATTTTTAAATATAAAAATGAAAATATAAAAAAAGGCTTGAAAAAGAGTTGATAGAATAAGAAATTAGTTGAAAAGTAAAAGGGAAAAACAGAAAAATAAAATTTTAAACTGAAAGACTAAGGAATCATGAGGGAAATACCACAAATTCTATATACTATTTTCCCCTAGTACAGGAGTTTATCAGTTCTGTGTGATCCATAAATTTCTTATTAGCCTGATATTCCTGCTGCTTTTCTGGAGGAGGGGCCTGTTGCATTGATTCTCAGGTTTCTTTGTGTGAGCAGAGTTTCAGTGCCACTTGTCAGAGGGCTGGGCTCAGCATAAGCTGCTTAAGATAGTTCTATTTGGCTTTTGTTCCCTGAAGGCTTTCCATATTTCTTAAGTGTATGGAAAAAAAAAATGATAGCCTCCTAATCTCCAACCCCAGAGCTAATTGATCATGGACCCTACTCTTCAGTGCACCCTCAGGGAAATTAGTCAATAACTTTTATGTGGGCCAAACTTTGCAAACTCCTGTGGTGCACACCCACACCGATCCTCCCAGGAGAATGATGGTCCCCAGGGTTCTGCTTCTTGCTGGGCCCCTTCTTCAGTAGTGCTTGCCTGATCATGACTCAGTTCACAGCTGATGACAATGCCAAGCTGAAAGCCCACTCCTGGGCTTATTGATTTTAGCCTGATTCCCCACTCCAATGCTGGGAACTCTGCCACACTAAGGCACCCTCATTCTTTCTGTGACCTTGGGGATCCTGACACCACACTGTCTCACCTAGGATTCTGCCTCAATTTGCCACCTGATCATCTTTTAGGCAGGGACATCCATCACCAGAGCAGACTTCTAAAAATTCTGATTTTGTGCTCTGCCTACTATATCATTTTCCTACAGCCAGATTATGGCGTCTATTCCATCCACCATTTATCTTTTAATATATTGCCTCCAATTAACTTCTCCATACCTCCTACCTTGCAAAAAGTCACTTTTCTATTTGTAGAATTGCACCAATTCTTTTCTTAAATTTCATGTTGAATTCACAGGTGTTCAGAATGATTTGGTACAGGGGCGCCTGGGTGGATCAGTAGGTTGAAGCCTCTGCCTTCGGGGGTTGTGATCCCAGGGTCCTGGGATCCAGCCCCATATCAGGCTCTCTGCCTGGCAGGGAGCCTGCTTCCTCCTCTCTCTCTGCCTGCCTCTCTGCCTACTTGTGATCTCTGTCTTTCAGGTAAATAAATAAAATCTTTAAAAAAAAAGAATGATTTGGTATGTATCTACATGAATTCAAAGAACCAGGTGAAACAAGGGTCCCCTACTCTTCCACCGTATTCCCAGAAAAGATGTTGAGCACCATTTCATGTGTTTTTTGGCCATCTGTTTTTATTTGGGAAATGTCTATTCTGGCCCTGTGTTATTTGTTTAAAAAGTTGGATATTAATCTCTTATTAAATATATCATTTGCAAATATCTTCTCCCATTCAGTAGGTTATTTTTTATTGTTGTTTTATGATGGTTTTCTTTGCTGTATAAAACCTTTTTTTTTTTTTTATTTTGACATAGTCCTAATAGTTTATTTTTGTTTTTGTTTCCCTTCCTTAGGAGACATATCTAGAAAAAGATTACTATGTCCGATGTCTGAAATCTTACTGCCTGTTTTCTCATCTAGTGCTCTTATGGTTTCAGGTCTCCTGTTGAGATCTTTAATTAATTTTGAGTTAATTTTTGTATATGGTGTTAGAAAGTAGCTCAGTTTCATTCATTTAGATGTATATATTCAGTTTTTCTAGTACCATTTACTGTGGAGACTGTTTTTTTTTTTCTCTTTGTATTTTCTTGCCTGCTTTGTCAGATTAATTGGTCATACATTTCTGTGCTGTCTCTTCTATTACATTGATCTATGTATTTATTTTTCTGACAATATCATACTGTTTTGGTTACTACAGTTTTGTATTATACCTTGAAATCTGGAATTATGGTACCTCCAGTTTAGTTCTTCTTTCTCAGGATTGCTTTGGTTATTCAGGGTCTTCTGTGGTTCTATATAAATTTTAGTATTATTTGTTTTAATTTTGTGAAAAATGCTTTTGGTATTTTGATTGAAATAGCATTGAATCTGTAAATTGCTGTGAATAGTATGGACATTTTGACAATAGGAATTCTTCCAATCCATGAGCATGGAATATCTTTCAATTGTTTGTCTCATTTTCAATTTCTCTCATCAGTGTTTTATAGTTTTTTGAGTATAGGTCTTTAACCTTTTTGATGAAGTGTATTCCTTAGTATTTTTTTTGATGGAACTCTAAATGGCATTTTTAAAACTTTCCTATGACTTTTTAAAAAAGATTTATTTAGTTAGTTATTTGTTTGTTAGAGAGAGAGAGAGAGCATGAGGCAGAGAGGGGCAGACGGAGAGAGAAACTCCAGCAGACTTCATGCCCAGTACAGAGCCTGACACATGGCTCATTCTCATGATCCTGAGATCATAACCTGACCTAAAACCAAGTCAGACTCTTAACCAACTGTGACACCTAGGCACCCCTCTGTGACTTTTTTTTTTTTTTTAGTGTATAGAAACACTGTAGATTTGTGGGTATTAATTTTGCATCTGGGAATTTACTGAATTCATTTATTACTTCTAATAGTTTTTGATGGAGACTTTAGGATATTCTGTATATAGTATTTTGTTTTCTGCAAATAGACTAACAGTTTAACTTTGTTTTTACCAATATTGATTTCTTCTATTTCTTTT
Source organism: Martes martes (assembly GCF_963455335.1). NCBI lineage: Eukaryota > Metazoa > Chordata > Mammalia > Carnivora > Mustelidae > Martes > Martes martes. The sequence continues at coordinate 65,145,451 of NC_137897.1, forward strand.
TCTTGTCTTATTTCTGTGGCTAGTACTTCCAGTAATATGTTGAATAAAAGTGGGGAGTATTAACCTTTTATTTTTTTAAGATTTTATTTATTTGACAGACAGAGATCACAAGTAGGCAGAGAGGAGGAAGCAGGCTCCCCGTTGAGCAGAGAGCCTGATGCGGGGCTCGATCCCAGGACCCCGGGATCATGACCTGAGCTGAAGGCAGAGGCTTTAACCCACTGAGCCACCCAGGTGCCCCAATAAAAGTGGGGAGAATAGACATCCTTATCTTGTTCCTGACCTTATAGGTAAAGCTTACAGTTTATTTTTCCCCACTGAATATGATGTTTGTTGTGGATTTCTCATATATGGACTTTATTATTTTGAAGTATGTTCCCTCTAAAACTACTTTGTTGAGGGTTTTATCATGAATGGATGTTTTACTTTGTTAGATGCTTTTTCAACATCTATTGAGATTATTATAAACTTCTTATCCTTCATTTTGTTGATGTGATATATGACATTGATTTGCAAATATTGAGCTATCTTTGCATCCTTGGAATACATACCACCTGATTGAGGTGAATGATCCTTTTAATGCATTGTATGCAGTTTTTTAAATTGTTTTGAGGATTTTTACATATATGTTCATCAGAGATATTGGCATATAGCTTTCTTTTTTGTAGTATTTTTGTCTGGTTTTGGTAAAGTTTCTTTAACATTTTTTTTCCCCTAAGGATTGTTTAATGGTGATAAACTCTTTTATCTTTTGCTTGTCTAGAAAACTACTTTTTTTTTTCAAATTTGAATGATAACCTTGCTGGGTAGTTTTTTCTTTCTTTCTTTCTTTCTTTCTTCCTTCCTTCCTTTCTTTCTTTCTTTTTCTTTCAACACTTTGTATATATCATGTGCCTCCCTTTTGGCCCACAAAGTTGCTGCTGAAAATCAGCTGATAACCTTATAGGTTTTCCCTTGTAGGTAACTTTGTTGCTCTCTTCCTGCTTTTATGATTCTCTCTTTATCTTTAATCTTTGACAATTTAATTATATGTCATGGTGTGGCCATCCTTTAGTTAATCTTGTTTGGAACTCTGTGCTGCTTGGACTTGGGTGTCTATTTCCTTTCCTGGTTTAGGGAAGTTTTCAGTTGTCATTATTTCATGTAACTTTTCTATACATTTTTCTCTCCCTTCTTCTTTTGGGACCTATATAATGAGAATGTTATTCACTTGATGTTGTCCAAGAGATCTCTTAATCAATCCCCCTTTTTTTAGAAGAGTTATTTATCTCAGAAAAGGGGGGAAGGGTAGAGGGAGGGAGAGGCTGTCAAGCAGACTCCATGCTGAGCATGGAACCTGACACTAGCTTGCTCTCAGGACCCTGAAATCATGATCTGGGCCAAAATCAAGAGTTGGATGCTTAAGAAACTGAGCCACCTCAGTGGCTTTACAAATCCTCATTTGTAAAGTTATTTTCTTTTTTTGCTCCTAAGTCTATGTGCTTCCTATTACCTTGTCTTTCAGATTGCTGATGCATTCTTCTATAACCTCTAATCCACTGTTGACTCACAGTAGCATGTGTGTTTTTTTTTAATTCAGTTACTATATTCATCAGCTTTGATTGGTTCTTTTTAATATTTTCTGCATCTTTATTGAAGGTGTCACTGAGTTTTTCCACTCTTTTCTTCAGCCTGTAAGTAAACTTGCAATCATTACTTTATTTTTTTTAAACAAGCATACTGCTTGCTTATTTAGCTCTTTTTCTGAGTTTTGTTTTGTTTTGTTTTTTCATTGCTCTTTCTTTTGGAGCATATACTTCTGTCTACCCACATTGCCTGACTTTGTGTATTTTTTACTATGGATTAAGTGGATTTTTTTTTTCTTTTAAACTTAAACAACTTGTCTTGTATATGGTGTGTCCTATGCAGACTGTGTGTGCTTGTTGATTTTTGCTTGCTGGTTGGCTGGGCCTGTGGTTGTGTATGTTAGCTACTCTTTTAAGCCACAGTTTTTGCAGAAAGAAGAAAGAAACAAAATAATATTAACAAAAAAGAAAATAATAATGAAATAAAAGAACAGAAGAAATTTTTTAAAAAGAAAAAGGGGAAAAAGAAGAAAAGAAAAAAGAAAAAAAAGAAAATTTAAAAAAAAAAGAAAAGAAAAGCAAAACAAAACAAAAAAATTTAAAGTATAAAATTGAGAAATTAAAAAAATTTTAAATAAACCCCCCCAAAAAACCACGGCTTTTTTTCTGTGTTTTAGGACCTCAGGGAAACTAGTGTAGGCTTGTGAACCCTGGGCTTGCTGAGATGCATGCTCTCTGTGACAGTTGGAACCACCTGTAATGGTATCAGTACCACCCAATTATGGCATCCAAACACACCCTTTACAATGTCTAAACCCAGCTCTGGTCTGTGTTTTTAAGGGGACAAGAGAGAGAATTCAGCACTAGGTGATGTATGGAATCTTTGAATCACTATATTATATACGTGAAAGTAATATAACATTGTATGTTACCTATACTAGAATTAAAATAAAGTAATAAAAAATAAAAAAATAAAATGTGAATGGATTCAAGTAGACATTTCTCTTAAAGAAAGCAAACCAATGGCTAATAAATATATTAAAAATGTTCAACATCACTAATCTTCAGGGAATGAAAATAAAAAAAAAATAATGACCTATCACCTTACACTTGTTAGGATGGCTATTATTTTAAAAAAATAGGAAAAAACAAGTGGTAGAGAAATTTGAATTCTTGTACACTATCAGTGGAAATGTAAAATGCTGCAGCTGTTATGAAAGACAGAATGGAGGTTACTCAAAAAATTAAAAAATAGAACTAACATAAGATAAAAATTCCACTTCTGTATATTCTTAATAGTATTGAAATCAGGATTTCAAAAAGATATTTGCAACTCTCATGTTCAGTATTATTCACAATAGCCAAGAGGTAGAAACAACCTAAATATCTTTTCATGTATAAAATAGTCAAACTTATTGTGGCAGAATGCATAGTAGCAATTTCCAGGGCCTGGGGAAAGGGGAAATAGGTAATTGTTGTTCAATGGGTATAATGCTTTAATCATACAAGATGAAAGGATTATAGAGATGTGCTGTACAACATTCTGCTTATAGTTAAAAATATTGTACTGTATAAATTTTTAAGAGGGTAATTTATGTTATTTACCACCATAAAAAGTTAATTATCATTATATAGTTACTGTATTATTTTCCATTGTTCTATCCAAATAACCTCAAAAGAGGGCTTGGATCAAAACCTTTTTTAAATTTTTATTAAGAGCAAAATTCTTTCCAGCACCCTATAAAGAGACTTTTGTGGCAACTGGAACATGAATTCATGACAATATTTTAACTCACAATCTCTTCAAAATATTGACCACCTTTCATAATATTGATCTATTTTGGAACAATATTATAGTTTTTGTATGACAGTTTCCTGTATACTTGTAGAAGCCTGCCCATCCCCCAACAGAAGAAAGTGGATATGTCTAAATCAATCTTACATTCTTATATTATCTAGCACAATGGAATTCTTCCCTTAACACATTGTAAGCCTTCAATAATGATTATTGCTCAAAATTATTTAGTAATATATATTTGGTGATTTCAGTTGAGACAGACTCTGTCTCAGAGTCATCTACAAAGGAATCCATTTTCATTTAACAGTACTTAATAAAACTCAAAGTAGCTCTTATACTTCAGACCTATATACCAATTTCACATCTCTTGTCTCAATGATGCATGACCACATCACACAAATAATTTGAATCCTAATTATGAAATGTAATAACATAATTAAGGACATAATCAATAGTCTACCTGAGTGTTAATAAATTCACACTCTGTGCATCTTAACTTACTGTGTTATGGTTTTTTGCTTATTTGTTTTATTTTATAATTCCACTTTAACTCACACATACTACTATGTTTTAAGATTAATACCTTGCAAGCTTTAAACAATAAGCAACCAAGTTCCCAATGTTGAAGTTTTATTTCACCAAATTGTAGTTTTCATACAATTAAAGTGGTATAAGGCAGAAACTTCAAAAAACCTAGAAGCCACTTGGAAAGTAGCAGTGATAGCAAAAGTAGACATAGTGGCAGCACCACTCTCAAAGTTATTCCGTTCCAAAAGGAGTCACCTAGAACACAGTGTAAGATAATCTATTCTGGAAAAAAAAATCTATTTTGCTTCAACTAACACTAACACAAATATTGAAACAATGTAGCATTTAGAATCACATGTGGAGAACTTATGCGTGGGTTTTTTAGACTAATGACATTTAAGGATTAGTAGTGTAATTTAATAAACTTGAATATGCTGGGCCTCCACCTCCAGAGATTCTGATTCAGTATGGCTGATGTGGATCCCAATAATCTACATTTATAAATTCTCCAACTGATTGTGAAGGAGTTGTTCTGTATTTCACACCTGTAAATACCATAACATAGGGTAAGAATAACAGATAAGAGAAAAAATGTGGATCAGGAATCAGGAAACATGAATCCCAACTCCATCACTGTGTTTTTATGAGAATCCCCTCCCTTCTTTTAGAACTTCAGTTTCCTCAGCTATGGAAGAGATACGTTTAGAATCCATGGTATCTGTGTTCTCTAAATATCTCCTGCTCTGAAAATGGACAGGTACATAATAGATTAACTATATATATCTATATAAGCTATATGTATTTCTTATCCCATAAGGCATATTTTTAGTAGCTATATAGGACTACTATGCTGATATATCAACTAAGAAGTTTGGCACCAGAGTTTAGCAAATATTTATAAAAGGTTCTATCTACGGGTGTCTGGGTGGCTCAGATGGTTGAGTGTCTGCCTTCAGCTCATGTCATGGTCTCCAGGTCCTGAGATTGAGTCCTGCTTTCGGCTCCCTGCTCAGTGGTGAGTCTGCTTCTCCCTCACTCTGCCTCCTCTACTGCGTGTGTTCTCTCTGTCTCTCTCTTTCTCAAATGAATAAATTAAAAAAAAGTTTAAAAAGAAAGAAGAAAAAGATGCTATCTAGACAGTGATAGGGCTAGTTTCAAGCTCAGTAAGTTAACACAAAGTGTGTTGTCTAGAACATCAACATCAGCATCAGCATCACCAGAAAATTTGTTAGAATTTCAAATGATCAAAGGCTTCTTTAAGAACTACTAATTATTAATTATTGGGGGTGGGTTAAACATCACCTAAAATCTATGTTTAAAAAAAAAACTTCTCTGATCATTCTCATGTCTCACTCAAGTTTGAGATTGACTGGATCAATATAAGATACTAAGAACATGACTTCAATTTCACCAGTGACAATCAGTTTTTTCATTCTATTCCATGGTTACACAATGCAACTTGAGAAATTTCTATTGCAAAGACATGAAGCAGCAGTAATAGTTTTCTTTATCCCTAAATAAAAGCTTGCTCAAATACCAACATCTACTTGACACTACAAAGATAGTTGATTCCTGTTACCCTTTAGGTAAATATTTTCTATTGTGCTCTAATGCATATGGCATGTTTCCTTACTTAAGATGATTTCACTAGAACTTGAAAATAATTTCATATATGCACATACTCTTCAGTTTCTCAAGACTCACTATTGGACTCTAGACATAAAGCTCTGGGTTTCCTAAGGGTATAAATGAGATAATGTATGTGCAGTATTTTCTCCTCCTAGCTTTGTAAGGCTTTTATGTAGTTTGGGGAATAAAAAATATAATTACATTTTTTGATTGTATGTATTAAAGATAAAATAGAACTGTGCTACACAGAGACAGATATTTCCATGAAGCCTTATAAAATAAAACATTTGCAATGTAGATGAAGCTTTTCTTCTTCAAACTGTGTATTTACTTTCACTGAAATATTGTTTTGTTTTGTTTTGTTTTTTCTGTTTAGTGATAGTATGTGTGTTTTGAGGAAATATATATATATATATATATACTTCTCATTAGTTAGATAGTGTTAGCCACATATTAGGTAACTAAGGATCATTTAATGGTTATAATATAGTAAATTAGAGAAGACTTAAGGGTGGATAAGTTGAAATGTTTCCCCTAGTTATGACGAGATCCTCCAATCCTAGGTATATTTCCTAGCACTCTTTGTCTTCCTTCTTCATATGTTTTAACTTTGGTAAGAGAGAATAAAGTAAACAAATGGAAAAGAAAAAGAGGAGGATAGAGGTTTTAAAGGAAAGAGCAGATGAAAAGGAATGGAATTTCTCTCCTTATTCCATTTCTTACAAAATCAATTTACAACTATTTTTAAAAGATTTCATTTATTTATTTGACAGAGACAGAGACAGCGAGAGAGGGAATACAAGCAGGGGGAGTGTGAGAGTGAGACACAGGCTTCCAGCCCAGGACCCCGGGATCATGACCCAAGCCAAAGACAGATGCTCAACAACTGAGCCACCCAGGAGCCCCAATTTACAACTATTTGTTGTGTGATTACTCTGCATAAAGTTGGCCACATAGAGCAGTTATATAGCATTTTAAAGTATTAGATTGCTGCTACGTACTGAATTTTGTCTCCCTACACTTTGCATGTTGAAGCCCTAATACCCATGTGACTGTATTTGGATAAAGAGCCTAAAAGGAGGAAATTAAGCTTAAATGAGGTCATAAAGGTGGGGCTTTGATATGATATGATTAGTATCTTTTTAAGAATATAAATGAGAGAACTCACCCTCTCTCTCTTCCTGCCATTTGAGAGCACAGTGAGAAGGTACCCAACTGCAAACCAGGAAGAGAGCTCTTACCAAAACTCAAACACCCTTGGAACCTTGATTTTGGACTTTCTAACCTCCAGAACCATAAGGAAATAAATTGCTGTTAAGTCACCCAGTCTATGGTATTCTGTTATGTCAGCCTGAGTTGACTAATACAGTTGCTTTAGTCATTTTTAGATCTCTTTACACAAGCTATTTCATTCCCCTTTCTATGAGATAGGTATTTCTATAATTTCAGTTTTATGGATTACAACACTAAAGCTCAACAATTTGCTGAGTCACATATCTAGAATGTGGCAGAACTAGGACTTAAACTATGTTGACTGCCAAGCAATGGTCTACACTAGCATAGAATATTAAACAATACATTTTTTTGTGGAAAAATAAGCATATTTTACTATTTATTTGCAAGTTGCTCAGGAGCTTCTCAGGTGTAATCTGAAACTAGCCTTTATATGCTAAGGCAGGGAGAGTCTGAAACAAAACAAAACAAACAAAACAAACAAACAAAAAAACAGGCCACTCCATATTGGTAGATGGTAGGTTTAATAAGGAAGGGCGCTTATATACAAGGGTTGTAGTGGGCAGATGCTAGACCTGAGTAGATTTCTGCACCTGCCCACCAAATCTTAAAAGTTTACATTTACATGTACCTTTAGATGGTCTCAGCACCACATTGATACCTCAAGGCTACAACCTTGGGGCATTTTATGGGGGTGGTGAAGGCAAGTGAGATGCATTTTCTAAGGACAAGGGAGGGTGTGAGGAGCCTCTGATTGCCTAGCTCTAGCTCACAGGTCAACAAAGAAGTTGCAGCCTCTTGATGACCTCCCCCTAAATCTATCCCTTCAAAGATTATAAAGCAAATATTTCCCCAAAATAAAATTCCTAAAAATATGAAAGTAACTTAGAATATGTATTTTAAAGTCAACCTTCCATAGGTTATAACAATGAAAGAAATTTTTGAAAAAAAAAAATCCCTCCAACTATCAGAGCACACTTATGAGTTTCTCATCCAATATCAGTAAAAATAAGTGGAACTTTGTGTAAAAAGTACTCCTTCAGTGGATACATAGAGCTCACATGTAGATCCTATATTCAAGCCAGTTTTAATTCTGTTGTCCAGAAAGGACTCTAAAACACGTAAACAAGGTTAAAACACAGGACAAAATATGATAAATAGAGGTGTAAACAGAATTTTAAGGGTATTCAAAGAGAAGAGAAATCACCTTTCTTTGGGGAGTCTTGTCTATCCCAGAAGTGATGAACACTGATTTCAGTGGTAGCCAATCCTGTCAACGAACCCAAAGACTCCACACTTATTTATACTCCACCCCATCTTATATGATCCTCCAGCCAACACTTACAAGACAATTTATCCTACAGAGTAAGTGTGTATAACAGAGATGTTACTGGATATTTTTTGAAAATAAAAGGGAATTAGTTTAAATTACATATTCCACAATATACATTTTAATAATCACCTATTAGTTATGTCTAGATTACCTCAGAGTCCCTTACTTTCACCTGCTACCTCACCAGAATTCCTTTTCTATTTTTTTCCCCAGAAAAGCCTCAAATATTCATATTCCAGCTCTCTCTCTACTTCCAGTTCCTCTAAGTATATTTATGCAACTATTTCCTTTTCTTATGTAGAATGAAATCTCTGTCCAGGCTCTTACAATATTGCACTCCCCATGTCCATTATTCATACTGCTTAGCAAACAAACATATATTATTAATATGCTCTCCAAAGTAAAAGGAGATTTTCAAAAACCCTTGTCCTCTAGTGCTTTAACACCAAGAAGGAATAATGAAGGAAGAAAGCATTTGGCATAGGTCTTAGTATGATGAGAGTGAAATAAATTTGAGTTGTTTCAGCTCAATGAATGAGCACTATCTACAACTTGGAACTAGGAAATGTCTTTCAAATAGAAAATTATGAGTATAGAGGACTCTTTATTTAATTTTTAAGGCAGTGAGTGTTAACTAAAAGTTTTTGAGCATAGAATGCCATAATCAGAGCTGGCAGAAATAATTATAAGAAAAGACTAAGGGAGAAGAAACTGAGGAGGCCATTAATGTGACTATTACTCAAAGCACCCAAAATATGAAAGAAATAATTGACCATTCATTCATGTATTTAACAAGCCATCATTGGGCACAAGCGATGTTAGATGCTAGAAATAGACTGGCATGTAAAACAGTCAGAAGTTACAACTAACATATGCTCCATTCCAATGTTTTCATCGTAGGATACGTCCCATCTATCCAGCCTAGATAGTAAGAGCTCTGCAAAGCCAGGGCAAAAGTGAGAAGCACATTTCATTTCAAACCTCTTGGTATGTGTAGCCAGTGAGTGAATGCAAATGGAGACCAAAGGTTAGTGCAGTTTCAGAGTCAAAAAAATCTGTCTAAACGGTTATCAAAATGGAGGCAAGTAACTGGAAATAAGGCAGAAAGCCAAATGTTAGGAAAGCTATCTAGGAATTGAGAATAAGAAAGAGATAATAGAAATGGGTGAGCCAGAGAGCAATCTGAGCAAATATCAGAGACAGAGGATCAATACCCTTGGCTAGGTGTTTTCATGTTCTAGACAGGATATTGGTGGACAAACTCAAATCCCTCAAGAATCTAGGACAGAATGGACAGAAAACACTATTTGACTAAAATTAATTTATTGAGTTATGGACTAGTTTATTTGTCCATGGAAGCTACATTTGAAACATAATTCTTTGCTTAAATTTGATGATTTAAAATTAAATGTGCACATCAGCGAAGTATTCATTTAACTCATCTAATGTTACCATTTATGAAAGTAAATGTCCTCATATGTATCTAGTATCTGAAATTTCCCAAAAGCCTTTATATTTTATCATACACTCACAGTAGCTCCATGAGAATGAAATTCTCACATTATATTAAATGAAATTAGGAGATAAAGCAAGATTCTGAGAGTCCAAGTAAGGTTTAATAGTTGATAAGAGAATGTGGGTTACAATACATCTGAAAAAATATTGTAGTCACAGCAGCAGTGGAAATGTACCATTCAGTTGTTAGACTGCAGAAGTATGTTTTATGAACAGCTTTAACTGCCATTCCTATGGAACACTGTTACATTCATGTTGTGACTATACCCCTATAGATTTCTCTAGACAATGACTGAGCACAGTAGGAGTACTAGTACATGCTCGTTACTTTGGAATCCTCTATCAGACAATAATAGCTTGTTGTACTCCCATTATGCTGGCCAGAACTTTCTTTAGAACAATGATACAGTCTGAGACTCCTCTTATCCAACCCTTCTTCCTTTCTTTCCTTTTACAGTTATCGGTAATGTATCACAGTGTGAAAGTTATCCCTACTTACTCATGCCATCCCCCTTTTCCCTTCATGAATGTTTCTTTCTCTCACCAATAAATCTTTTGCATGTTTAATACCATTTTTCATCTTCTTCTCAAAGAACCCAAACTGATCAAGGCAGTACCAGTAAGAAAAGGTTTGGGTTATTCATGTCCTAGCTAGCAAAAAGGAACCCATTTTGACTGGTATATAGGAAAGGATTATCTTTGGAGAAAGTGGCAGTCCAACTGCTGATAATTTTACTGGTAATAACCCTTTCCCAGGATAAAATGTCCTTACAGATACAATAATTAAATCATTTAAAATAATTGAAAGAAACAATGGCTACAAGGACAGTGGAGTTGTTTGCTTAGTGCTTAGTGTTGACACTCTGCCATGAGTAATGAGAAACTGAGGGCAGTTAACCAACTGTTAAAAGCTAAGGATAAAAACCAGAAATCATATTTGGTAGCTTACAAAAAGACATGCATTTCCTGTGGTGACCAAGTAAGCATACCTAAGGTGCAGATACTGGATTTAGTAATAAAGCAGAGCTTCAAAAACATTTAATTTTTTAGCAAGACAAGACTGTTATGGTAAGGAAAGGCTCCTGTTTATGAAAAATTAGGCCTTTGAAAACTGGTATGTGTACATATGGATGGATGCTCTGGAGGATTTTCACTCTGTAGACTCTTCTAGACCCTCTGAGCTTACTGATATTACCACCTCTCCCTATTATGAGCTAACACTCCTCCAGTGTGAGCTCCAAGGACCAGTGAAAATGGGGAAAAGACACAGATAGGGTAGCTCTTACAAGTTTGAGGAAAAGGAAAAACAGATATTTCAATGACTATTAAACAAGGGACAGAGTTAACACTGGTGCCTGGAGACCTAAGGAATAATCACAGTTCCCTTTTTAGAGTGATGGCATACAGGAGATAAGTAATAGATGAGGTCCTGCCTAAAGTTCAGGACAAAGTGAGCCATTTTGGTCCATAGACCCACAGAGTTACCATTTCCCCTATGTGTCTCCAAATGGATAACTGAAATCAAGATACATTCTGTTGGAATAATTCACATATTTTGTCCTTGTCATTTTTAGTAAAAATTTATCTAGTGGGGAAGGCATAAGCAAAAACCTCTGAAATTCCACTTGCTATGATCATATATATATATATATATATATATGTATATATGTATATATATACATATATATATATATATATATATATATATATTCCCCCTCATGGGAAATGACTTTAAACTATATTGCTGTGGATGTGGTATAGTGAGGCCAGATGCAGATTAAAAGAGAAATTAAAAAAAAAAAACAACTTTAGTTTGGTACAGTCAGTTTTCATAGAAAAAAAAAGATGTCATGCAAGGCTTAAGTTTGGCTAATTTAAATAATTTCAGTAGACTTGAATCGATATGTCCCTGGATGTCCTGGATTAGGCCCTCAGGTTATTTGAGAAGGTGCATTATGGCCCAAAGTATGAAAGTGCAATAAAGAAGAGGTTTGGGGTATGGACTGAATCTACTGCTCAAGAAGTCTAAATGACTAGTTCTTAGACAAGATTTCAGAACTAAGTTAAGACAGTATTTATAAAAACTGTATTATAATATCTGAGATTGTTGCCAATGACTAAAGGCATGCAATGATCATACTTTTGCATATCCTAGTAAGAAGAATAATTTATTCTCATAGGATGTATTCTTATTTTGAGTACAAGTTTCCATCTCCTGCTGACAGAGCTTCAAGTTGTATCACTCTCATGGGGTGGGGGCTTGTGAAATGTTTAGTTCATTAGCATAGAATATCACACAACACAGCATCCTACTAGTGGACCTCCTACGCAGTGAAAGAGGGAAGGGAATGGACCTAAAATCATGGAATCTCCCAGTTGTGTCATATACCAAACCATACAGAAGAATCTGGCCTAAAAAAGTACTGGAATATTTTGCTGAAGGAACAGTTGAAGTGTCAGGTCAAAAGAAATACTCTGAAAACATGGGTACCATCCTGCATGACTCAGGATGAATGCTCATTTAATCAGAAATCTCTATATGGTGCTAAGTCTCAAATATGACCAAAGAGTAGAAACGGGAATGTTACTTATCACCATTCAAGGACCCTGTGGAAAACTGTGTGCTTTTTCATTCTTACAAATATAAAATCTATAAGGTTGAGGATCCTGACTGTCAAAAGCATGCATACTCTTGCCATCAGACAACAAAAGTCTTATTGAACTACAATCTGTACCTTCTGCTATGGCATGTTGGACTTTTCATGTCCAGAGACAGATAAGAAAAAGGAATTGTTGTTTTGGCAAAGATAATTGACTCTGATCAGCCAGAAGATGTAGGGCTATTTTTACACAATGAGGACAGAAAATAATACATGTAGATCCCAAGTGATCTAACTAGGAACCACTTAGAATTCTGTCTTTCAATTGTAATTGACAAAGGACACATGTAATAACCTTTACCTGAGAAGGGTATGATTACTAAGGGGGTTTCAGACCTCTAAAAAAATGAAAGCTTTAGTAATACCACAAGGTATGCCATCAAAACCTGAAAGAAGTTATAGCTGAGGGAGAAAATAAATTCAAATAGATAGTGGAGGAAAAAGGATTAGAGCTCATGACCCCTATTTCTACCATAACAAATTACCATATGGTGGCTTATTACAACACTTCAAACACTTAATACAACACTTTTAACACTTCTGGAGGTCAGCAGTCCATAATCAATCTCACTGGGCTAAGTCAAGGTGTCAGCAGGATTGTTCCTTCTAGAGGATATAGGAAAGAATCTGATTCCCTGTATTCTAGCTTTTGAAGGTTTCCCAAATTACCTGGATCACGGCCTTGTACTCCACCTTCAAAGCTAGCTCTACAGTAACTTGCAGTTATCTCCAGTAACTTGCAGTTATCTCTGTTATCTCTGATTCTTTTGTCATATCTTCTTCATCTCTCTTCTACTACCATCACATTGTCTATTCTCCTTCTGTTTTCATCTTTGACTTGGACTCTCCTACTTCCTTTTATCAGGACACCTATAGATAATCCATAATAATATTTCCAGCTCAATATCCTTAACTTAACCAAACTTACAAAGTCCCTTTTACTATAAAAGGTGATATATTCACAGTTTTGGGGGATTTGGATGTAGACATCATTGGGGGGTATTCTACCACAGTCCACCCTCTGGCCACCAAAGATTTATATCTGTTAAACATACAAAATACATTTACCACATTCAACAAAGTCTCAAAGCTTCAACCCATTACATATGGGAACCATGGAGAAACTTCTCCTAGAACCTGCATGTGGAAGTAGATCTATGTGGCGTTTGGAGTGGATTGTGAAGGTCATAAAAATGTGCCACTCAAATATATTCCTATGAAGAGTGTAGAAGACAGATGGCTCAACTTCATGTCTATTCTCTATAGTATACATATCAAGACTAAGGTTGCCAAATTAAACAGTAAAAAATACAGAAAAGAGAGAAAGCCCAAACTCATAAAATTATGAATGAAAAGGGAGAGATCACAACTAACACCAAGGAAGTAGAAACTATCATCAGAAGTTATTATAACAGTTTTATGCCAATAAGCTAAGCAACCTAGATGAAATGGATGCATTCCTGGAAAACTATAAACTCCCAAAATTGAACCAGGAAGAAATTGACAACCTGAATAGACCAATATCTAGTAACGAGATTGAAACAGTGATCAAAAGCCTCCCAAAAAACAAAAGTCCAGGACCTGACGGATTCCCTGGGGAATTCTATCAAACTTTCAAAGAAGAAATAATACCTATTCTCCTGAAGCTGTTTCAAAAAATTGAAGCAGAAGGAAAACTTCCAGACTCTTTTTATGAAGCCAGCATTACCCTGATCCCCAAACCAGGCAAAGACCCTACCAAAAAGGAGAATTTCAGACCAATATCACTGATGAATATGGATGCCAAGATTCTCAACAAGATCCTAGCAAACAGGATCCAACAGCACATTAAAAAGATTATCCACCATGACTAGGTGGGATTCATCCCTGGGTTACAAGGATGGTTCAACATTCGCAAATCAATCAATGTGATAGAACAAATCAATAAGAGAAGAGAGAAGAACCACATGATCCTCTCAATTGATGCAGAAAAAGCTTTTGACAAAATCCAGCATCCGTTCCTGATTAAAATGCTTCAAAGTATAGGGATAGAGGGAACATTCCTGAACTTCATCAAATCTATCTATGAAAGACCCACAGCAAATATCATCCTCAATGGGAAAAAGCTTGCAGCCTTCCCGTTGAGATCAGGAACACGACAAGGATGCCCACTCTCACCACTCTTGTTCAACATTGTATTAGAAGTCCTAGCAACAGCAATCAGACAACAAAGAGAAATAAAAGGTATCCAAGTTGGCAATGAAGAAGTCAAACTCTCTCTCTTCGCAGATGACATGATTCTTTATATGGAAAACCCGAAAGACTCCACCCCCAAACTACTAGAACTCATACAGCAATTCAGTAATGTGGCAGGATACAAAGTCAATGTCCAGAAATCAGTGGCTTTCTTATACACTAACAATGAAAATACAGAAAGGCAAATTAGAGAATCGATTCCATTTACTCTAGCACCAAGAACCATAAGATACCTTGGAATAAAGCTAACCAAAGAGGTTAAAGATCTGTACTCGAGGAACTACAGAACACTCCTAAAAGAAATTGAAGAAGACACAAAAAGATGGAAGACCATTCCATGCTCTTGGATCGGAAGAATAAACATCGTTAAAATGTCTATACTGCCTAGAGCAATCTATACTTTTAATGCCATTCCGATCAAAATTCCACCAGTATTTTTCAAAGAGCTGGAGCAAATAATCCTAAAATTTGTATGGAATCAGAAGAGACCCCGAATTGCTAAGGAAACGTTGAAAAACAAAAATAAAACTGGCGGCATCACGTTACCTAATTACAAGCTTTACTACAAAGCTGTGATCACCAAGACAGCATGGTACTGGCATAAAAACAGACACATGGACCAGTGGAACAGAGTAGAGAGCCCAGATATGGACCCTCAACTCTATGGTCAAATAATCTTCTACAAAATAGGAAATAATATCCAGTGGGAAAAAGAAAGTCTCTTCAAATAATGGTGCTGGGAAAACTGGACAGCTATATGTAGAGGAATGAAACTCGACCATTCTCTTACACCGTACCCAAAGATAAACTCTAAATGGATAAAAGACCTCAACGTGAGACAGGAATCCATCAGAATCCTCAAGGAGAACATAGGCAGTAACCTCTTTGATATCAGCCACAGCAACTTCTTTCAAGATATGTCTCCAAAGGCGAAGGAAACAAAAGCGAAAATGAACTTTTGGGACTTCATCAAGATAAAAAGCTTCTGCACAGCAAAAGAAACAGTCAACAAAGCAAAGATGCAACTCACGAATGGGAGAACATATTCGCAAATGACAGTACAGACAAAAGGTTGATATCCAGGATCTATAAAGAACTCTTCAAACTCAACACACACAAAACAGACAATCATATTAAAAAATGGGCAGAAGATATGAACAGACACTTCTCCAATGAAGACATACAAATGGCTACCAGACCCATGAAAAAATGTTCATCATCACTAGCCATCAGGGAGATTCAAATCAAAACCGCATTGAGATACCACCTTACACCAGTTAGAATGGCCAAAATTAGCAAGACAGGAAACAACGTGTGTTGGAGAGGATGTGGAGAATGGGGAACCCTCTTACACTGTTGGTGGGAATGCAAACTGGTGCAGCCACTTTGGAGAACAGTGTGGAGATTCCTCAAGAAGTTAATAATAGAGCTTCCCTGTGACCCTGCAATTGCACTACCGGGTATTTACCCCAAAGATACAGATGTAGTGAAAAGAAGGGCCATCTGTACCCCAATGTTCATGGCAGCAATGGCCACGGTCGCCAAACTGCGGAAAGAACCAAGGTGCCCTTCAACGGATGAATGGATAAGGAAGATGTGGTCCATATACACTATGGAGTATTATGCCTCCATCAGAAAGGATGAACACCCAACTTTTGTAGCAACATGGACGGGGCTGGAAGAGATGATGCTGAGTGAAATAAGTCAAGCAGAGAGAGTCAATTATCCTATGGTTTCACTTATTTGTGGAGCATAACAAATAATATGGAGGACAAGGGTAGAAGGAGAGGAGAAGGGAGTTGAGGGAAATTGGAAAGGGAGGTGAACCATGAGAGACTATGGACTCTGAAAAACAACCGGAGGGTTTCGAAGGGGCGGGGGGTCGGAGGTTTGGGGAACCAGGTGGTGGGTATTAGGGAGGGCACAGATTGCATGGAGCACTGGGTGTGGTGAAAAAACAATGAATACTATTATGCTGAAAATAAATAAAAAATTAAAAAAATATATAGAAACACAATTCAACTTTAAATTTCAGTAAAAGAACAAATAGTATTTAATATGCAATATTTAAGATATTTTGGATATAATTATAATAAAAATCATTTATTATTTATCTGAAATTCAAATTTAGATGCATTTTTCATTTTATCTACTAGCCATAGCCAAAACTAAGCATCCCTTTTTCTCTTGTCCATGTCCCCATAGAACAGAAAAGAACCTTCTATGTCAACACACACACACACACCTTCCATGGAGAAGAATATAGCTCATTAGGGATTGATGTTTTAAGATTCAAATCTGAAGTTTTTATTGCCTTTCCTTCCCATTGGCTGGACAGACCTCTTTGTGCTGGACCTAAGAAAGATGGAAACTTATAATCAAACCTAGCCTTTTTTTTCTGGTGAGAGGATTCACTCCTGTAATATGATTTAACTTCAAAAGACTAAGTGCAGATAAAAGCAGGTGAATATAAGAAAGTGGTAAATTGAACAAAGGTCATATTTTCTGATGATATTTCTGCAATTTTACCAGCATTTCATAAACCAAAAGAAATGTAACTTCTTCATTTCAGCTATATTTTAAGCTGCCATTAAAAGATAGTCTAGAAATAAAAATAAAATTGACTGACCTTGTAAGTTCCACTATTTGCCTTTGACTAGCATTTTGTGGTGACATTTCTCTGTGTTAATGACACAAAATGCCTTTCACATTCTAGTTTCTTCTTGTTTTTATCTGTGAAAATATACCTTGCTATGGTTTTCCTCTCTTTAGACACGGAATAATTCTTAAACTTTCACCTTTTTAACTCCCCACTCTCTGGCCCCAGATTTTATGTTATTTCTATGTCTTCCTGTGCTGGACTTCAAAGACAAAAAGAGACTAGGCCTTTCTTCCTTCATGTATACTATAACAAGGACATCAATGACTTTAAATAAACCTCCTACTAATGCCTTCCACCATCAGTCAAGGGGGATTTTTTATTTCAGATACAGCTTACAATATATCATTCTGCCCCTTCTCTAACAAATTTAAATTTTCACACACTATCAGGTATCTGAAGTGCCGGATATCTTTATTGTAGTATGGGTGATCCCTAAGTGAAAGGTGTATAATAATTATTCTTTTTTTAAAGATAGTATTTATTTCTTTGACAGAGAGAGAGAGAGAGAACAAGCAGGGGGAGGGGTAGAGAGAGAGGGAAAAGCAGGCTCCCCACTTACTAAGGAGCCTGATACAGGACTCAATCCCAGGTCCATGAATCATGACCTGAGCCAAAGTCAGACACTCAACAAACTAAGCCACCCAGGGACCCCAGTAATCATTCTTAATTAGAAATCCCAAGCTAGCTTTTGAGCCCAATTTGGTATATCTTCACAAGTTTCTCCTCTACCCTACTGCTTACCTTCTAATCTGTGGGTTTTGAGAAAATAAGACTTAGGGTATTTTAGGAAAGTGGTCGAAGATTGGAAAACTATGAGCTCAGAAATTTGTTTGGGCTCACAGAAGGTTATAAAATTCTACTTATACATTGAGGATTACTAATTTAGTAGTAATTGAGCCTGAAATTTCCAAGAAGAAACACTTGGGAAGAATTTGACAACAACAAAACACAGAGTACAGCATAGGGAAGAGAAAAGAGGAGAAAGAGACAGAGAGGGACAGAAAGAGAGAGAGAGAGAGAGTGGAAGTACCATTTTTTTCAGTTTAGCCAGTCTGAATAGAAGTTTCCATTATTTGCAAATATTAGATACTAGAATAATGCACAAGTTAAGGATTTTCTTTCAGAATTCTTAAATTATGCAGTCATAACCCTTACCCTTTACTGAGTTGGGTATTTGGCCCTTTTCATTGTTTATCCTTTAATCTTTAATTATTTTGCCATACTTCAATTTTTACCTTTACCACTTCTATTTCCTTTCTGGTAAGCAACCTCCTTCCACAGATCATTCTAGAACCCTCTGACAAAGGAATTATTTGTTTTTTTTTTCAGGCTATTCAGTGATTACTTTAATCTCTTGCCACCAAGATTGCTAATATTTTTTCTAATGTCCTGTATTATTTAATATGTCCTCTTTTTCTATGGATTTTATTCTCTAGGACTTTGACACCTTTTTCTTAGCAAGTGTACATAATAATTCTGAGGAGGTTCCACCTGAACGCATTAAACGTGACAGGTAGAGGTATAGAAATAGAGAGCTGAGTTTAGCACCCTATTGCCCAATATGCCTGTACTATTTACAACATATTTTTCCTTGCTTTCTGTAGTCTCCCTATTTTCTTACTTTCCTATGTCTGAACATGGCATGTTATTTCTGTTTATGTTTATGACTGGCCAACTTGCCTCTTATGTGGCCAATCCTTTTCTCATAGTTCATTATTTGATTTTTATCCTGAATTTCCAAAGTGACATTTTCTTGGTCTCTGTTCTTGACATTTAACTGTGATTCATGCTACCAAAACTAAGTGGATTAGTATTTCACTAATGACCTAGCTTCCATATCCCTCTAAGATGTTTCTGGGAAGTTTCCCCCCACCCTCCACCCTGGGAAATCCTAAAGTTTCAGTTTAGCTTTTAAAGTGACAATAGCCCAAATACATTTTGACTATGATTTAATAGTATTTGAGATCTGTTTTCCTTTTCTCCCTGTCTAACCAAGTAAATGATTCAGCTGATTTTTTCACTTATATTTTGTTATTTCACTATTGTATATAGTTTGTGGGCAACCGCAAAATAGTACATATTCCCTGTTGTGACATCACAATGATCAATCTAATAAGTTTGTTTTTCCCTGATCATGTGATTTCTTTTTTGTTGTTGTTGTTGTTATTTGGATTCCAATATAATTTACATACAGCGAATATTAGTTAGTTTCAGGCATAAAATATAGTGACTCAAAAATTCCATATATCACCCAGCTCATCATAACAATTGCACTCCTTAGTGCCCAACACATATTTCACGAGTCCCCCCAACCACCACCCCTCAGCTGACCATCAGTTTGGTCTCTATAGTTAAGAGTCTGTTTCCTCCTGGTTTCTCTCCCTCTCTCTATATATATATATATTCCCCCCCCATTTTCTCTCTCTCCTTTCTTCATTTGTTTGTTTCTGGAATTTCACATATCAGTGAATCATATGGTATTTGTCTCTCTGACTGACTTATTTGGCTTAGCAGTAGATCTTTAGCTCCATCCATGTCATTGTAAATGGCAAGAATTTATTCTTTTTTATAGCTGATAATACTTCATTATATATACACATATATATATGTATATACATATATATATATATTTGACATATTTTATAGCCATTTATTTATCATGGATACTTAAGCAGCTTCCATAATTTGGCTATTGTAAATAATACTACTATATACATAGGGTTGCATGTATCACTTTGTATGAGTGTTTTTGTGTTTTGGAAGAAGATATCCAGTAGTACAAATTACTGGATCATAGGGAGGTTCTATTTTTAACTTTTTGAGGAAACTCCATACTGTTTTCCACAATGGCTCCACCAGTTTGCATTCCCATTAATAGTGCACAAGGGTTCCTTTTCCCCCAAGTCCTTGTCAACACTTGTTTCTTGTGTTTTTTTTATTTTAACCAATCTGACAAGTGTGAGGTGATACATCATTTTAGTTTTGATTTGCATTTCCCTGATGAAGTGTCATGCTGAGCATCCTATCATGTGTCTGTGGGCTATTGCATGTCTCCTTCAGAAAAAAAAAAAAGTCTGTTCTTGTCCTTTGCCCATTTTAATTGAATTATTTGTTTGGGGGTGTTGAACTGAATAAGATGTTTGTTTGTTTGTTTTTTGAAAACTAACCTTATATTTCCATACTGTTTTCCAGAGCTGCTGCACCAGTTTTCATTCACGTCAACAGTTCAAGAGGGTTCTCCTTTCTCTATATCTTTGCCAACACCTTTTATTTCCTGAATTGTTAATTTTAGCCATTATGACAGGTGTGAGGTGATAATCCACCTGGTTTATATTTGTATTTTCCTGATGATGAGTGATGGTGAGCATCTTTTTATGTGTGTGTTAGCCATCTAGATGTCTTTGAAAAAGTTTCTAGGAGGTCACTAGGTCAAGATGGCAGAGAAGTAGCAGGCTGAGACGACATCGGGTAGCAGGAGATCAGCTAGATAGCTTATGTAACCATTGTGAACACTTACAAATCCAATGGGAAACTGAAGAGAAGAAGAGCAACAATTCCAGAAACAGAAAATCAATCACTTTCTGAAAGTTAGGACCTGCGGAAAAGTGAATCCAAAGCGATGGGAAGACAGACCGCGGGGGGAGGAGCCAGCTCTTGGCAAACAGCGGAGCAATGGAGCACAACATCAGGACTTTTAAAAGTCTGCTCCATGGAGGGACATCGCTCCAGAGGCTAAACCGGTGGGAAGCCCAGGCGAGGTCAGCATAACCCCAGGTCCCGCAGGATCACAGAAGGACTGGAGGTATCTGAGTGCCACAGAGCTCACAGGTATTAGAGCAGGGAAGCTGGCTACAACGACAAAGTGGAGGAGTGAGCTCTCAACCTGGGGTTACCTTGTGCCGGTTGCAGGCTGGGTGGGCTCGGAGCGCGGCTGGAAGCCCGGAGACGGAAGCAACCAGGCGCTTTTCTCCAAGTGCCAAGAATTGACTGCTTTCCTCCAGGGGCGACCGCAGGCCAGGGAGGCGGGACAGTTGGGCGCTTTTCTCTGAGGGCGCACTGAAGAGTGGGACCTTAAATTCTCGGCTCCTCCGGGCCAGAGATTAGGAAGCCGCCATCTTCATTCCCGAACTCTGGAACTCTACGGAAATCACTCAGGGAACAAAAGCTCCCGAAAGCAAACCCAAGCGGATTACTTAGCCGGGCCCCTGGCAAGGGTGGTGCAATTCCGCCTGTGGCAAAGACACTTGAGAATCACTACAACCGGCCCCTCCCCCAGAAGATCAACAAGAAACCCAGCCAAGACCAACTTCACTCACCAAGAACAGCAGAATTCTAAAGGAGGAGAAAGCATATCTTATCTGGACAAAATGACAAGGCAGAAAAACTCACCACAGAAAAAAGAACAAGAGGCAGTACCAAAGGCTGGAGACCTAATCAATATGGACATTGGTAACATGACAGATCTAGAGTTCAGAATGCCGATTCTCAAGGTTCTAGCCGGGCTCGAAAAAGGCATAGAAGATATTAGAGAAACCCTCTCCAGAGAGATAAAAGCCCTTTCTGGAGAAATAAAAGAACTAAAATCTAACCATGTTGAAATCAAAAAAGCTATTAATGAGGTGCAATCAAACATGGAAGCTCTCACTGCTAGGATAAATGAGGCGGAAGAAAGAATTAGTGACATAGAAGACGAAATGACAGAGAATAAAGAAGCTGAGCAAAAGAGAGACAAACAAATACTGGACCACAAGGAGAGAATTCGAGAGATAAGCGACACCATAAGATGACAGAACATTAGAATAGTTGGGATTCCAGAAGAAGAAGAAAGAGAGAGGGGAGCAGGAGGTATATTGGAGACAATTATTGGAGAGAATTTCCCTAATATGGCAAAGTGAACAAACATCAAAATCCAGGAGATGCTAAGAATGCCCCTCAAAATCAATAAAAATAAGTCCACACCTCGTCACCTGATAGTAAAATTTACAAGTCTTAGCGACAAAGAGAAAATGCTGAAAGCAGCCCGGGAAAAGAAGTCTGTAACATACAGGGGTAAAAACATTAGATTGGCAGCGGACCTATCCACAGAGACCTGGCAGGCCAGAAAGAACTGGCATGATATATTCAGAGCACTAAACGAGAAAAACATGCAGCCAAGAATACTATATCCGGCTAGGCTATCCTTGAAAATAGAAGGAGAGATAAAGAGCTTCCAGGACAAACAAAAGCTGAAAGAATTTGCAAACACCAAACCAGCTCTATAGGAAATATTGAAAGGGGTCCTCTAAGCAAAGAGAGACCCTAAAAGTAGTAGATCAGAAAGAAACAGAGACAATATACAGTAACAGTCACCTCACAGGCAATACAATGGCACTAAATTCATATCTCTCAATAGTTACCCTGAATGTTAATGGACTAAATGCCCCAATCAAAAGACACAGGGTATCAGAATGGATAAAAAACCAAAACCCATCAATATGCTGCCCACCAGAAACTCATTTTAGACCCGAAGACACCTCCAGATTTAAAATGAGGGGGTGGAAAACAATGTACCATGCTAATGGACATCAAAAGAAAGCTGGGGTGGCAATCCTTATATCAGATCAATTCGATTTTAAGCTAAAGACTATAAAAAGAGATGAGGAAGGACACTATATCATACTCAAAGGGTCTGTCCAACAAGAAGACCTAACAATCTTAAATATCTATGAACCTTACATGGGAGCAGCCAACTATATAAATCAATTAATAACAAAATCAAAGAAATACATCGACAGTAATCCAATAATAGCAGGGGACTTTAACACTCCCCTCACTGAAATGGACAGATCATCTAAGCAAAAGATCAACAAGGAAATAAAGGCCTTAAATGACATACTGGACCAGATGGACATCACAGATATATTCAGAACATTCCATCCCAGAGCAACAGAATATACATTCTTTATTAGTACACATGGAACACTCTCCAGAATAGACCACATCCTGGGTCATAAATCAGGTCTCCATCGGTACCAAAAGATTGAGACCATTCCCTGCATATTTTCAGACCACAATGCTCTGAAGCTAGAACTCAATCACAAGAGGAAATTTGGAAAGAACGCAAATACATGGAGACTAAACAGCATCCTTCTAAAAAATGAATGGGTCAACCAGGAAATTAAGGAAGAATTGAAAAAATTTATTTATGTATTTATTTATTTATACATTTGGGTGCTCCCAAGTTGGAGGCAAAAATATTTACAATTGTTAGATTTTCTTCTGTTATTGTTGTTGTTGTTGTTTGCTAGGCCTCTTTATTATGATACAGTGACCTTCTTCATATTGTATTATAGTATTTGGCTTAAAATCTAGTTGTCTGATGTAAGTGTGCCTACTCTAGCCTTCTTTCAATGTCCATTAGCATGATAAATCATTTTCTGATCCCTCACTTTCAAACTAAAGTTATCTTGGGTCTTGGGGTCTAAAATGGATCTCTTCTAAGGAGCATATCAATGGGTCCTCCCTTTTTTTTTTTTTTAATCCATTATGATACCCAGTGTCTTTTGATTGGAGCATTTAGTCCATTTTCATTGAGTAATTACAGACAGATATTAATTAAGTGCAACTGCATTACCTGTAGTGTTGTTCCTATAGATTTTCTATGTTCTTTTCTAGTCTTTGTTGCTTTTGACTTCTCTTTTCTGCTAAAAGGGTCCACTTTAATCTTTCCTGCAGAGCTGGTTTAATGTTCATGAACTTTTAGTTTTTGCTTGTCTTGAAAACTCTTTATTTCTCTTATTCTGAATGAAAACTTTGCTGGGTAAAGTATTTTTGGCTATGTATTTTTCCCATTCACACATTGAATAAATCATGCCACTGCCTTCTGGCTTGCTGTGTTTTTGTGGACGGGTCTGCTGCTAAGCTTATTTATCTGCCCTTGTAGGTTAAGGATCTTTTGTCTCTAGCTTCTTTTAGAATTCTCTATTTAACTTATTTTGTATGTTTCTCTATGATATGCTGTGTTGGCCTGTTTTTTTATTGTTATTGTTATTGTTGTTGTTGTTGTTATTTGTTTGTTTGAGGGTAGTTCTCTGTGCCTGTTGGACTTGAATGCCTGTTTCATTCCTCTGATTGAGAAAGTTCTTGGCTATAATTTGTTCAAATGAACAGTCTGCCCCATTTTACTATTCTTCTGGACTCTTATGATATGGATAATATTGCACTTTATTCAGCCACTGAGTTCCCTAAGTCTACATTTATGATCTAATAGTTTTCCTTCCCTCTTCTTTCCAGCTTCATTATTCTCCATAATTTTATCTTCTATATCACCTATTAATTATTCTTCTTCTTCCTACATCATTCTGATTACATACAGTCAATTTTGTATCTCAGTTATAGCATTTTTTTTATTTCAACCTAATTAATTTTTAGATCTTTTATTTCTACATTCAATGTTTCTCTTTTGTCTTCTATGCTTCCTTCAAGCCTACCTAGTATTCTTATTACTGCTGTTCTAAATTATTATTCGGATATATTGCTTACATCTGTTTTGAGAAAATCCCTGCTATGATTTCTTCTTGATCTTTCTTCTGGCGAGAAGTCTTCCATCTTGTCAGTTTGTCTAGGTTTCTGACTTTTGTGTATTATGAAGGCTTTTTATGTTTCCCGCTCCTGATAATTATACTATATTAAGAAGGAGTCCTAAATTTTGCAGAGTCTGGTACTTCAGGAAGTGTTTCTGGTGTATGCTGCATGCACTCTCCTGTTATGTTTTGGCTGTTCTTTCCCACTGGGCAGTCCTGTGCAGAGTTCCTCCTTGCTTGCAATGGGAAGTGTCTGGAATTTTAACTAGTGCTTTGATTTGTTTGTTAAGATAAGCTTAATTTTAAAAAAGTGATCCACGAAAAGAGAAAATGAAAATGAACAAAAAAGAAAATAAGTGTAGAAACAAAAATGTATAAGCCTCTTTCCACAGAAAAAGAAGGGGGAAAAAAGAGGAAGAAAATAACCTATTTCCAAATATAAGAAAAGGAAACAAGCCAACAAGTGAACAAAAAGTTATAAGCCTGATGTCAAATAAAAAAATTAAAAAATTAAAAATTAAGAAATTAAATAAAATAAAAATACATAAGATAAAATATATATGTATATTAAAATTTAAAATAAAAGAATAAATTAAAAAAGGAAAAACAAAACAAAACAAACTAACAACAACAAAATAAACAAACCTGGTCCAATTTCGATGGACCTGAAAATGAAGCTTTGGAACACTCTATGATCAGTAGCCTTGGCGCATGGGCAGATCCCGTATTGGTCTTTGCAGGGAGAGGCCTACTGTGCAGGCTCACAGTCAGACCTGCCCTAAAAAAGATGGCCCTTCCAGGCGTAGGGGTTAGGAATTGGTGTAAGCAACTCAAGACTACACTGCACTGTTTCTCTTTGATGTTTGACAGTGCTGTTGGGGGTTGAGGGGTGGAGATGACATCACCCCACCCTCTCTTCCCGAGAGAGTGGAACTTGCGACTGCCACTGTTCAGGACATCCTCACAGAAAAATGAAATACATTCTCTTCTGTGTCCCAGACTTGTCAGATCCCTGCCCTCAATATGTCTATGCCTAGCCATCAATATGTCCCATACAACAGTTCTCCTGTGTTTTATCTCCGGGCAGCTGAGATTAAAAACAACACATCTTAAAGTACCCAGAAGCTCATGGACCCACCCCCTTCCCCCCTGTAGGAGAGCCTTGCAGCATTGCAGCATGAGCTTTCTGTCCAAGAAAAGCAGTCACACACCTGTGCAAGTGCCAGGAGTCTATGTTGAAATAATAAAAAGCTGTGACCAGGTTATCCATCCTCTGCACACCTCTGTCCCTTGCTGTTGAATAGTCACTCAATATTGCCTGGTGGGTCTTTTGTTATTGAAGAAGCAAAATACCCTCTTTCAAATGCACTCCAGGCTGGGGAATGTTCTCTGCCCATGCAACCTAAGGGACCCAACCCAAGCACCCAAGGCGCTTCACCGCACCTTGTGTTATCCCTATGCACAGTTCCCTCTCCCACTTTCTCCCTTTCTTGCTGACTTAGCTCTGCAAAAAGGGTTCCCATCCCTTCTCAGCACTGTAGTTTTGTCTCTCCCAATTCACATCTCTGAACCCTGCATTTACCACGTTCTCTCCACCCAATTGTTCAGATTGTTTTCTTAAACTTCAGATGGATTTCCCAGTTGTTCAAAATGATTTGATGTTGATTTAGCTGTGTTCGAGGGATGAGACAAGCCCAGGATCCGCCTGGGCTTGTCTCCACCATCTTAACTCCACCATCTTAACTCATTCACTACTATACTTTTTTGATGGTTACAGTTTTGTAATATAACTTCAAGTCCAAAAATGTGTTGTAATGCCTCCAATATTGTTTTTCCCTTTCAAAAATTCTTAAGCCATTTGGAGTCTTTTATAGTTCCATATAAATTTTAGGATTGTTTGTTCTTGTTCTGTGGAAAATGTTTTGGTATTTTGATAGGGATTGCATTAAATGTGTAGATTGCTTTGGGTAGTATAAACATTTTAACAATAAAATTGTTTTCTGATCCATGAGCATAGAATCCTTTTTTTTATGTATACTCATTTTATTTATTTCTTAAATTAAAAAATTAACTTAATTTCTTCATATCATCTTTAATCTCTTTCATCGATGTGTTACAGTTTTCAGAATATTCCTAGGTATTTTAGGTATCCAGAAAATTCTTAGGTGTTTTATTATCTGGGGGCAATTGTAAATGGAATTATTTTCTTAATTTCTCTTTCTGCTTCATTGTTATTAGATTTGCAACAGATTTCTGTACATTGATTTTGTATCTCGCAACTTTACTGAATTCATTTATCAGTTCTAGCAGTTTTGTTGTTGTTGTTGTTTTGTTTTGGTTTGGTTTGGTTTTGGTTTTGGTGGAGTCTTTTGTGTTTTCTGTATCAAGTATCATGTCACCAGGAAATAGAGAAAGTTTTACTTCTTCCTTAGTTATTTGGAAGCCTTTTAGTTATTTTTGTTATCTGATTGCTGGGGCTGGGAATTACAGTAGTATATGGAATAACAGAGGTAAGAGTCATCCTTGTCTTGATCTTGATCATAGGGAGAAAGCTCTCAGGTTTTCTTATTGAGTATGATATTCATTCTGGGTTTTTCATATATGGCCTTTTTTTATTTTGAAGTATGTTCCCTCTAAAACTATTTTGTCAAGGAATTTTATCATGAGTGCATGTGGTACTATGTCTAAAACATTTTCTGCCTCCGTTGAAATAATATACGGTTTTTATCCTTTCTGTTATTCATGTGTTGTATTCTGTTGATTGATTTGTAAATATTCAAACACCTTTGCATCCCAGGACTAAATCTCCCTTTATCATGGTGAAATTTTTTTAAAGATTTTATTTATTTATTTATTTATTTGACAGATAGAGATTGCAAGTAGGCAGAGAGGCAGGCAGAGAGAGGAGGAAGCAGGCTCCCTGCTAAGCAGAGAGCCTGATGTGGGGCTCGATCCCAGGACCCTGGGATCATGACCTGAGCCGAAGGCAGAGGCTTTGACCCACTGAGCCACCCAGGCGCCCCTATCATGGTGAATTTTTTTTCATGCATTGCTGGACTTGGTTTTCTAGTGTTTTGTTGAGGATTTTTGCATCTAAGTTCATCAGAGATGTTGATCCGTAATTTTATTTTATTGTGGTGTCTTTACTGGATTTTGGTATCATGGTAATGCTGGCCTCATATAAAGAATTTTATTTTTTTCCTCCCATTTACATTTGTTTGTCAAAGTTTGAGAAGAATAGGTATTAATTCTTCTAAAATACTTAGTAGAATTCAACTGTGAGGTCATCTGGCTCAGAACTTTTGTTTATTGGGTGTTTTTTCATCACTGGTTTAATTTCCTTGCTGATCGTAAGTCTGTTCAAGTTTTGAATTTCTTCTTGTTTCAGTTTTGGTAGTTTGAATGATTCTAGGAATTTATCCATTTGAAAGACCTAATCTGGATATGAAACCTTCAAAATTCTAGAGAAGAACATAGACAGTAACCTCTTCAACATCAGCCACAGAAACTTCTTTCAAGAAACATCTCGAAAGGCAGTGGAAACAAAAGCAAAAATGAACTTTTGGGACATCATCAAGATAAAAAGTTTCTGCACAGCAAAGGATACAGTCAACAAAACAAAGAGGCAACCGAGGGAATGGGAGAAGATATTTGCAAATGACACTACAGATAAAGGGCTGGTGTCCAAGATCTATAAAGAACTCTTCAAACTCAACACCCAAAAAACAAATAATCACATCAAGGAATGGTCAGAAGACATAAACAGATAATCGCCAAATAAGACATATGAATGACTAACAGACACATGAAAAAAAAGTTCATCATCATTAGCCATCAGGAAAATTCAAATCAAAAACCACATGGAGCTATCACCTTACACCAGGCAGAATGGCAAAAATTTACTAGGCAAGAAACAACAAATTTTGGAGAGGATGTGGAGAAAGAAGAACCCTCTTACACTGTTGTTGGTAATGCAAATTGGTACAGTCATTTTGGAAAATAGTGTGTAGGTTCCTCAAAAAGTTAAAGTGGAGCTGCCATAAGACCGAGCAATTGCACTACTGGTATTTACCCCAAAGATACAGATGCAGTGAAAAGAAAGGCCATATGCACCCCATTGTTCATAGCAACAATGTCCACAATAGCCAAACTGTGGAAGGAGGCAAGATGCCCTTCAAAAGATAAATGGATAAAGAAGATGAGGGCCATATATACAATGGAATATTACTCAGCCATCAGAAAGGATGAATATCCACCATTTGCATCAACATGGATTGAACTGGAGGGGATTATGCTAAGTGAAAAAATTAAGCACAGTAAAACAATTATTATATGGTTTCACTTATATGTGGAACATGAGGAATAACATGAAGGACATTAGGAGAAGGAAGGGAAAAATGAAGGGGGAGAAACAAAGGGGGAGACAAACCATGAGAGACAATAGAATGTGGGAAACAAACTGAGAGTTTCAGGGGATGGGAAGATGGGTTAGCCCAGTGATGGGTATTAAGAAGAGCACATATTCCATAAAGTACTGGGTATTATACTCAAACAGTGAATAATGGAACACTACATCAACCACTAAAAATAAATGATAATTACATGACATGATAGAAGTGCTAATTATTGCTACAATGGCAATCATATTACAACATATAAATGGAGCAAATTAACATGTTGTACACCTTAAATTTTATGTCATATGTTGTATGTTATATGTCAAAGGTATTTCAATAAAAAATAAAAGCCTCAAAAAAAAAACTAATGATGCACTGTATAGCGACTAATGTAACCATCCCTCAGAACAATGTACTGCTTAAAATATAACTTATGAGAAAGTTACCAAGCATGCTTAGATATAGCCTTAAGGAAAACATGTACTGGCAACAGGCTTCTGGGGGAGAGGATGATGTATGCCCTTGAAGCCAAGCAGCTGCGGATGCCCAGCTTGCTCAAGCCGGAACACCACCTTCTTCATTTTTCCATTATCCCCCCTTCCCCAGAGAACATCAGCAGTTAGTCAGACAATCTGTTTTGTTTTGTTTTGTTTTGTTTTTTGAGCTTGCT
Organism: Martes martes; assembly: GCF_963455335.1. Lineage (NCBI taxonomy): Eukaryota > Metazoa > Chordata > Mammalia > Carnivora > Mustelidae > Martes > Martes martes. The sequence goes on from NC_137897.1 coordinate 65,175,238, forward strand.
TACTGTAGGTCAGGTACTATGTGCCCAGACATGTTTTGCGTTTCTTATTACCTATCTACAAGACTCATGGTCAATGTGTAATCTACTCCAGCTTCTTTGTTGGTTGTTACTCACTTTCTAACAAATATAAGACTGAGGAGTTTTCGGGGTAACAGTCTTTTCTACTGTTGAACCCTGCTCCCATTCTCTTGCAGCTGACTTGTTTGTTCTGCATTATTCTCCTGTGCACCATCAGGAGTTATCAAGTGGCACCAGGACAGGGACATGAGAGACAAGAAATTAAACAGAAGAAGAAGCCCCAATGTGAGTTTTGCAGGGCCCTGACTTTTTATTGCTGTTGAGTTGTGGGTACTTATTGCAGGGTATGGGTAATATAGAGAGCACAAATGTTTATCACCCTTAAGCATGTTTGTTGAGATGGCTCTAAGGCAGGAGGAGCAAAAGTCAGCAAGGACAAACTTCTGGAGATTTTAAAGGTAATTAAAGAACACTGCTCCTAATTCTCTATATTAGGGACTTTAGATTTACAGACATGGGAAAAGGTAGGACATGAGCTAAAGCTTTTGAATGCTAAAGGAAAACCAATTCCAATTACTATCTGGTCTACTTGCACTCTTATTCACTCCATTCTGTAACTTTTACAAACCCCAGTGTCTCAGGTAAAAATTAAAAATGGGGTGGCCCCAGTGGAACATAAATCAGTATTTATGTTGTTTGTTAGTTTAATGAAGATAGATATGTCTTTAAAGATATCAGCACTAAATGCAAAACTTTTTCTATTGTGGTTTGTTGAAGGTCAAATAAGCTCATATTGTCTCTGTTGGAATTTGTTAACAAAAAGATGACTAAACTGATAGTTAATTGTCTGTCTCAAAGTTCTCATGGGTAATTGTTAAGATAACTTTCAAAATCTTTGGTAACCTGAAACTTTAAAGTTTTGCTTGGATGATAAATGGAAATAAAATTTGTTGGGCACCTAGGTCTTTTCCAAATGGGATAAAGTGCTAAAGCACTGATTACTGGACATAGGTTGGTGCTTTTGATTTATTGTAAAGAACTAAGGATATTTAAATCTGTTGGTAAACTTGTTTTGTGCTTAACTGATTCAAAAATTTGCCATTTAAGAATTCTGGTGTAATAGTTCACAATTGGTTTTTCCTTCATCTTCACTGGAGAATAAGGTTTCTAAAGAGTGAAAAATTCTGCTAACTGCAAGACTGATGGAAATAAGGGACACAACTCTGTATGTAGAAAATAGGAGATATATAAGAAAGATAAGGAATGGGAATGCATTTTGTTGAAGGTAAAAGAAGGTAATTCTGTCTTAAATGAGATGGTTGTTTGGAAAGAAAAAATGGCTTAGGTCAAAATCTGAATGCAAAGGAAAGTTGTAGAAGGTTTGTGAAGGGAAATCTTTGGAAACAAATTTTATGCTCAGGATGGACTAAAATTGAAATGAATGAATTTTAAAGACACTGGTATAAAATACAAACTCGGCTTCACTCTGTTCAAAACAGACAAAGTATTCTCAATTGGTCTGCTCTTAAGGAGAAAATGCAAATAGTTGTTTTCTCTCTGCCTGCCTAGAAAAACCAGTTTCCGTGTGTTGCCTTTATCGGGTCTTTAACGTCCCTGATCTATTTAGGTATGTGCTTTAAAACTAAGATTTTAACAAACGTCCCCAAGATTTAAATCATGAACAAAGTCTTATTGACTAATTAGGCTTGCTCGATTTGTATGTAATGCTCTGGTTCTGGCTATTGAAATGTTATGCATCACAGAATAACTGAGTTTCCTTGTCAATTGTATCATAGTGAATTCTCCTATCAGACCATTAACAATGTCCATTTCTGAGGTGTTTTTTTTTTTTTTTGGTCATTTAAAATTGTTCTTATTCCCTTGTAAAATGAGTTATGTCTTCAAAGAGATTCACGTAAAGGACTTTTAGAACAATACAGGTATTCAGTATCTTTCAGATTACAACTGAAATGAGTAAGAACTTCCAGAACAAGTAAAAGTTGCATTCAAACTAAACCAGAATTAGTAACATGGGACTAAATAAACTAAAAGGTTTATAATGTTGACTCTTGTTTGAAACGTTGCTGATTCTCTAATGTTTGCTCTTCTAGACTAAGGACACTTTTTCTTAAGATATCTGTGACTTACATAAATGTAAAAATACTCATTTGTAAACAAAGCGTTCAACTTGTTTCTGTACCTAAACCCTCAAATTGAAAAGGTCTCATTAAGTATTCTTTCTTCCATAATAATCCTAGTCATTTGCATAAATTCAATAAGATTCTGTTCTCCTTGTAACAGGACACCATTGGAAACATGGGTTATTTTACCAGAGCTTTGACTGGAATGTCATATTTGAAAAAGACATGCATAGACTCAGATATGATCAGACAGCGTTAAGGAATTGAGGTTGGTTTTATGAAAACTGGAACCACAGAGCCCATTGGAACTGTTGGTCTGATACCTTGCTTACAGGTTCCCAGCAGCCTCACCAGGTGAGTAAAGAATGTCACTTCTTGGCAGGTCCAGGAAGCTCGAGACACTCTGGGGACCTCAAGAAGAGGAATTCCACCCAAATCTACAGGTATTGCAGGCATGTCTGATGGCAAGTACATGGCTTGGCTTCTGAACTATAGAGGCTACTAAAAGTTCAACTTAGAGATTCCTTAAAAAGTTCTAGCAAAGCAGATCCTTTTTTTTTATTTTAATAAACATATAATGTATTTTTATCCCAAGGGGTACAGGTCTGTGAATCGCCAGGTTTACACATTTCACAGCACTCATCATAGCACATACCCTCCCCAATGTCCATTACCCCACCACCCTCTCCCGTCCCCCCCCAGCAACCCCCAGTCTGTTTTTTGAGATTGAGTCTTTTATGGTTTGTCTCCCTCCCAATTCCATCTTTTCATTTTTTCTTTTCCTACCTCCACCCAAACCCCCACATTGCATCTCCACTTCCTCATATCAAAGAGATCATATGATAGTTGTCTTTCTCCGATTGAGTTATTTCACTAAGCATGATACCCTCTAGTTCCATCCACGTCGTCGCAAATGGCAAGATTTCATGTCTTTTGATGGCTGTATAGTATTCCATTGTGTATATATACCACATCTTCTTTATCCATTCATCTGTTGATGGACATTTAGGCTCTTTCCACAGTTTGGCTATTGTGGACATTGCTGCTATAAACATTCGGGTGCATGTGCCCCATCGGAGCACCACGTTTGTATCTTTAGGATATATACCCAGTAGTGCAATTGCTGGGTCATAGGGTAGCTCTATTTTCAGTTTTTTGAGGAACCTCCACACTGTTTTCCAGAGTGGTTGCACCAGCTTGCATTCCCACCAACAGTGTAGGAGGGTTGCCCTCTCTCCGCATCCTCGCCAGCATCTGTCATTTCTTGACTTGTTAATTTTAGCCATTCTGACTGGTGTGAGGTGGTATCTCATTGTGGTTTTGATTTGTATTTCCCTGATGCCGAGTGATGTGGAGCATTTTTTCATGTGTCTGTTGGCCATCTGGATGTCTTCTTTGCAGAAATGTCTGTTCATGTCCTCTGCCCATTTCTTGACTGGATTATTTGTTCATTGGGTATTGAGTTTGATAAGCTCTTTATAGATTTTGGATACTAGCCCTTTATCTGATATGTCGTTTGCAAATATCTTCTCCCATTCTGTCAGTTGTCTTTTGGTTTTGTTAACTGTTTCCTTTGCTGTGCAAAAGCTTTTGATTTTGATGAAGTCCCAATAGTTCATTTTTGCCCTTGCTTCTGTTGCCTTTGGCGATGTTCCTAGGAAGAAGTTGCTGCAGTTGAGGTCAAAGAGGTTGCTGACTGTGTTCTCCTCAAGGATTTAGATAGATTCCTTTCTCACATTGAGGTCCTTCATCCATTTTGAGTCTATTTTCATGTGCAGTGTAAGGAAGTAGTCCAATTTCATTTTTCTGCATGTGGCTGTCCAATTTTCCCAGCACCATTTGTTGAAGAGGCTGTCTTTTTTCCCTTGGACATTCCTCCCTGCTTTGTCGAAGATTAGTGGACCATAGAGTTGAGGGTCTATTTCTGGGCTCTCTATTCTGTTCCATTGATCTATATGTCTGTTTTTGTGCCAGTACCACACTGTCTTGATGATGACAGCTTTGTAAAAGAGCTTGAAGTCTGGAATTGTGATGCCACTGACTTTGGCTTTCTTTTTCAATATGCCTTTGGCTATTCGAGGTCTTTTCTGGTTCCATATAAATTTTAGGATTATTTGTTCTATTTCCTTAAAAAAATGGATGGGAGTGGCACCTGGGTGGCTCAGTGGTTTAAAGCCTCTGCCTTCGGCTCAGGTCTTGATCTCAGGGTCCTGGGATCGAGGCCCACATCGGGCTCCCTGCTTGGCGGGGAGCCTGCTTCCTCCTCTCTCCCTCTCTGCCTGCCTCTCCGCCTACTTGTGATTTCTGTCTGTCAAATAAATAAATAAAATCTTTTTAAAAAATGGATGGGATTTTGATAGCAATTGCATTAAATGTGTAGATTGCTTTAGGTAGAATAGACATTTCCTCAATATTTGTTCTTCCAATCCATGACCATGGAATATTTTTCCATTTCTTTGTGTCTTCCTCAATTTCTTTCATGAGTACTTTATAGTTTTCTGAGTATAGATTCTTTGCCTCTTTGGTTAGATTTATTCCTAGGTATCTTATGGTTTTGGGTGCGATTGTAAATGGGACTGACTCCTCAATTTCTCTTTCTTCTGTCTTGTTGTTAGTGTAAAGAAATGCGACTGACTTCTGTGCATTGACTTTATATCCTGACACTTTACTGAATTCCTGTACAAGTTCTAGCAGTTTTGGAGTGGAGCCTTTTGGGTTTTCCACATATAGTATCATATCAACTGCAAAGAGTGATAGTTTGACTTCTTCTTTGCCAATTTGGATGCCTTTAATTTCTTTTTTTTTGTCTGATTGCTGAGGCTAAGACTTCTAGTACTATGTTGAACAGCAGTGGTGATAACGGACATCCTTGCCGTGTTCCTGACCTTAGCGGAAAAGCTTTCAGTTTTTCTCCATTGAGAATGATATTTGCGGTAGGTTTTTCATAGATGGCTTTGATAATATTGAGGTATGTGCCTTCTATCCCTACACTTTGAAGAGTTTTAAACAGGAAGGGATGTTGCACTTTGTCAAATGCTTTTTCAGCATCTATTGAGAGTATCATACGGTTCTTATTCTTTCTTTTATTAATGCGTTGTATCACATTGATTGATTTGCAGATGTTGAACCAACCTTGCAGCCCTGGAATAAATCCCACTTGGTCGTGGTGAATAATAATTTGAATGTACTGTTGGATCCTATTGGCCAGTATTTTGGTGAGAATTTTCGCATCTGTGTTCATCAAGCATATTCGTCTGTAATTCTCTTTTTTGGTGGGATCCTTGTCTGGTTTGGGATCAAGGTGATGCTGGCCTCATAGAATGAGTTTGGAAGTTTTCCTTCCATTTCTATTTTTTGGAACAGTTTCAGGAGAATAGGAATTAATTCTTCTTTAAATGTTTGGTAGAATTCCCCTGGGAAGCCGTCTGGTCCTGGACTTTTGTTTTTTTGGAGATTTTGGATGACTGTTTCAATCTCCTTACTGGTTATAGGTCTGTTCAGGTTATCTATTTCTTCCTGGTTCAGTTGTGGTAGTTTATATGTCTCTAGAAAGGTATCCATTTCTTCCAGATTGTCAAATTTGTTGGCGTAGAGTTGCTCGTAGTATCTTCTTATAATTGTTTGTATTTCTTTGGTGTCGGTTGTGATCTCTCCTCTTTCATTCATGATTTTATTTATTTGGGTCCTTTCTCTTTTCTTTTTGATAAGTCTTGCCAGGGGTTTGTCAATCTTATTAATTCTTTCAAAGAACAAGCTCCTAGTTTCGTTGACTTGTTCTATTGTTCTTTTAGTTTCTATTTCATTGATTTCTGCTCTGATTTTTATGATTTCTCTTCTCCTGCTGGGTTTAGGCTTTCTTTGTTGTTCTCTCTCCAACTCCTTTAGGTGTAGGGTTAGGTTGTGTATTTGAGACCTTTCTTCTTTCTTGAGAAAGGCTTGCATTGCTATATATTTTCCTCTCAGGATTGCCTTTGTTGTGTCCCACAGATTTTGAACCGTTGTGTTTTCATTATCATTTGTTTCCATGAATTTTTTCAATTCTTCCTTAATTTCCTGGTTGACCCATTCATTTTTTAGAAGGATGCTGTTTAGTCTCCATGTATTTGCGTTCTTTCCAAATTTCCTCTTGTGATTGAGTTCTAGCTTCAGAGCATTGTGGTCTGAAAATATGCAGGGAATGGTCTCAATCTTTTGGTACCGATGGAGACCTGATTTATGACCCAGGATGTGGTCTATTCTGGAGAATGTTCCATGTGCACTAGAGAAGAATGTATATTCTGTTGCTCTGGGATGGAATGTTCTGAATATATCTGTGATGTCCATCTGGTCCAGTGTGTCATTTAAGGCCTTTATTTCCTTGTTGATCTTTTGCTTAGATGATCTGTCCATTTCAGTGAGGAGAGTGTTAAAGTCCCCTGCTATTATTGCATTACTGTCGATGTATTTCTTTGATTTTGTTATTAATTGATTTATATAGTTGGCTGCTCCCATGTTAGGGGCATAGATATTTAAGATTGTTAGATCTTCTTGTTGGACAGACACTTTGAGTATGATATAGTGTCCTTCCTCATCTCTTTTTATAGTCTTTAGCTTAAAATCGAATTGATCTGATATAAGGATTGCCACCCCAGCTTTCTTTTGATGTCCATTAGCATGGTACATTGTTTTCCACCCCCTCACTTTAAATCTGGAGGTGTCTTCGGGTCTAAAATGAGTTTCTGGTGGGCAGCATATTGATGGGTTTTGTTTTTTATCCATTCTGATACCCTGTGTCTTTTGATTGGGGCATTTAGCCCATTAACATTCAGGGTAACTATTGAAAGATATGAATTTAGTGCCATTGTATTGCCTGTAAGGTGACTGTTACTGTATATTGTCTCTGTTTCTTTCTGTTCTACTACCTTTAGGGTCTCTCTTTGCTTAGAGAACCCCTTTCAATATTTCCTGTAGAGCTGGTTTGGTGTTTGCAAATTCTTTCAGCTTTTGTTTGTCCTGGAAGCTCTTTATCTCTCCTACTATTTTCAGTGATAGCCTAGCTGGATATAGTATTCTTGGCTGCATGTTTTTCTCATTTAGTGCTCTGAATACATCATGCCAGTTCTTTCTGGCCTGCCAGGTCTCTGTGGATAGGTCCGCTGCCAATCTAATGTTTTTACCCTTGTATGTTACAGACTTCTTTTCCAGGGCTGCTTTCAGCATTTTCTCTTTGTCGCTAAGACTTGTAAATTTTACTATCATGTGAGGTGTGGACCTATTTTTATTCATTTTGAGGGGCATTCTTAGCATCTCCTGGATTTTGATGTTTGTTCCCTTTGCCATATTAGGGAAATTCTCTCCAATAATTGTCTCCAATATTCCTTCTGCTCCCCTCTCTCTTTCTTCTTCTTCTGGAATCCCAATTATTCTAATGTTCTGTCATCTTATGGTGTCGCTTATCTCTCGAATTCTCTCCTCGTGGTCCAGTATTTGTTTGTCTCTCTTTTGCTCAGCTTCTTTATTCTCTGTCATTTGGTCTTCTATGTCACTAGTTCTTTCTTCTGCCTCATTCAGCCTAGCAGTGAGAACTTCCATGTTTGATTGCACCTCATTAATAGCTTTTTTATTTCAACTTGGTTAGATTTTAGTTCTTTTATTTCTCCAGAAAGGGCTTTTATCTCTCCGGAGAGGGTTTCTCTAATATCTTCTATGTCTTTTTCAAGCCCGGCTAGAACCTTAATTGTCATTCTGAACTCTAGATCTGTCATGTTACCAATGTCCGTATTGATTAGGTCTCTAGCCTTAGGTATGGCCTCTTGTTCTTTTTTTGAGGTGAGTTTTTCTGCCTTGTCATTTTGTCCAGATAAGATTTGCTTTCTCCTCCTCTAGAATTCCACGGTTATTGGTGAGTGAAGTTGGTTTTGGATGGGTTTCTTGTTGATCTTCTGGGGGAGGGGCCTGTTGTAGTGATTCTCAAGTGTCTTTGCCACATGCGGAATTGCACCACCCTTGCCAAGGGCCGGGCTAATTAATCCGCTCGGGTTTGCTTTCGGGAGCTTTTGTTCCCTGAGTGATTTCCGTAGATTTCCAGAGGACGGGAATGAAGATGGCGGCCTCCCAATCTCTCGGCCCGGAGGAGCCAAGAGCTTGGGGTTCTGCTCCACAATGCACCCTCAGAGAAAAGCACCCAACCGCCTCGCCTCCCTGGCCTGCGGTCGCGCCTTGAGGAAAGCAGTCAATTGTTGGCACTTGGAGAAAAGTGCCCGGTTGCTTCCTTCTCCGTGGCCTCCGGCCATGCTCCAAGCCCACCCAGCCTGCGACTGGCACAAGGTAACCCCGGGCTGAGAGCTCACTCCTCGGCTTTGTCACTGTAGCCAGCTTCCCTGCTCTAATACCTGCGAGCTCTGTGGCACTCAGACACCCCCGGTCCTTCTGTGACCCCGCGGGACCTGGGGTTATGCTGACCCCGCCTGGGTTTCCCCCCGGTTTAGCCTCTGGAGAGATGTCTCCCAGTGGAGCAGACTTTTAAAAGTCCCAATTTTGTGCTCCATTGCTCTGACACTTGCCGGCAGCCAGCCCCTCCCCCCGGGGTCTATCTTCCCATCGCTTTTGATTCACTTCTCCGCAGGGCCTACCTTTCCAAAAGTGATCAATTTTCTGTTTCTAGAATTGTTGATCTTCTTCTCTTTGATTTCCCGTTGAATTTTAAGTGTTCACAATGGTTAGATAAGCTATCTAGCTGATCTCCTGCTACCTGATGTCGTCTCAGCCTGCTACATCTCCGCCATCTTGACTCCAAATAAATCTAGCAAAGCAGATTCTAAAAGAGCTATATGATCACTCACTGGTCTTGCTGAGCTTATGTAAATGATGAGGCAAAATTTGTTAAAATTTGACTTATTTTTCAAATAAATTAGTCCTGATTTGGTTATCTTTGGAAATGGAGGCTATTTTAGAAAGAAAAAATGTTTAAATAACACCCACCTTTGTGGATGTTAAATTCTATATCTGACTCTCTTTAAACGTTTGTAGTTTACCAAAGCTAGACACCTTATGGTAAAGGTCAGAGAAATTTCCACACAGAGACACTTCTTTACTGTCAGCATCAGATTCAGTTGCCTCTATCTTCTGTAACTCCCCTACATACTCCACAGCTGACCAATGTTGACTCAAATAGGTAGGGACAACTCTACACCCCTATTCAGCAGGAAGAAGTTACAGAAGATGAGACCTTCCACCTTCAACAACCTTAAAGACTGAAGGGTCAAAATTTGTTCAGGGGGAATGATGAAGGAACAAAAGGCAAAATCTGTTGTTGTGGTTCTCCCTTGAAAATCATATCTACTACAGAGTCCTCAGCACAGAAATCAAAAGTAATAACAGATATTACATTATTTCAAGATGTTTCTTCTGCATTTAATCTGTTATCCGATTCTTTATATACAGTGTATCTTTTACAGCATATCAAAACTACTACTATTTCCACATCTGATGTCTCCCTCCATTCATTATTTCATCATTTACAATCCCTCATTCATAAACATTCTACTGGCATCCCATATAATCCCCAAGGAGAACGAATAGTAGAGCAGGCTTATCAAATACTAAAATTACTGTTTAACAAACAAAAAGGGGAATACAAAAAGGGTCCTCCTCAAGAAATATTAGGACAACTTTTATTTGCGCTTAATTTTTTGAATCGTGATGATAAAAACACTGCAGCAGTAGAAAGACATTTCACAACACATAAACAGGACAAAGTATATCCTCCAATCTGGTGGAAAAATATCACTTCTAATCAATGGCTCCCTGGTAGCTTGGTTACCTTGGAAAAAGGATATGGATGTGTATTGCATGACAAGGCTGCTGATTCCATATGGGTACCCTTTCATTTCATAAAGATATGTCATGAGCAAGAGGAAAAGATTTGGATTCAAACTGGTCCCACTGACCATCAGCTTCGAGGGTCTCACACTGAAGAGCACCCAAGTCACAATGCCTGGGATGGATTGAGTGAAGATACCAATTTGGGGCCAGATAAAGAAGCTGACCAGGAAAACAGAGGAAGTTCTGTAGAATGAACAGCATCCTTTCACCCCTAACAACATGGTGGTAACTATGATGGCCCTCATCATGGTAGCTGTAAGTCTCCCGGGATGTTGTGCACAAATAAATAACTTCACTTATTGGGAATATGCCTAATCCTCCCCTACTCTGTCCAGTAAAATGGGGAGAATACATAATACCAATTTATTTGAATGCCTCAAAATGGATACCTGGAATATTGGATCACATATTGCCATTATTGCCTCAAAAGGGAGGCACAAATATTAATCTTACATTAGGATATCAAAATCAACCAATATGTATTGGCAATCATTCCAGTTGTCTTATCCCTGATGATCAAAGATGCTTGGTGAACTTTCCTACTAATAATAGTCTGACTAAAGTTCAGTTATGTTTACTCTCCACTAAAGGATTCCTAGTCAATGAATATCAGGATCCTAGCTGTAGCACAGCAGCAGCCCCTATTCCCAAATGCAAAATGATGTAGATGTGGTCCAATGAGGGAATTCTCCCCTTGTGGGAGGATTGTCAAGCTTCTTACCTGTGTCATTATTAGTGATTCTTATGGAATTGTATGGGACTGGTCCCCTAAGGGGATGGCAGGCACCAGTTGTACTGGGAGACCCTGCTCCTCTCATCAAAATTGAAAATGGCAAGTTTTTGATCACTTCATCATACCACAAACCTTAGCTTGGGGAAATGCGCCTCTGGTCTGGCATAGGCAAGGACTTTCAGTGCCATCCCCTTTTGTTGATTTTCATAAAAGACAAAAGAATTTATGGAAAGTCACTGCCGCTTTAAATCACCTTAAATTTTGTAAAGGCTCTCACATTTATCAGCCCAACTATTATGCATTCTCCTTTCTTCTGATGAGAGAAGAATGGGTAAGAACATGTTAGAGACCCCTATCTCTTTATTATTGGAAAAATGACTTTTGATCATAACATTAGAGAAATAAACTGTCTCAAATGTAAAATGTTCACTTGCATGTACAAGAATGTTTACACAGGCAATTCTATTATTCTCATATCTAGAAGAAGAATAGGCATCTTGTTACTGGTGAAACATCACCATGTTTGGGAAAGCTCTCCAGATATGCATGTACTTTAAACAGTTTTGAAGAATTGGGTCCATAGAACAAAGAGATTTCTTGGGTTGCATATAACAGCTATTTTAGGAATTATAGCCATTACTACTATAGCTACCACTGTAGGAATAGCTTTGCATCAGACTGTACAAACTACACAATTTGTACAAAAGTGGCAAAAGAATGTTAGCAAAGTTTGGAATCAACAATCATAAATCAATAATTAGATGAAAGAATCTCTGATTTAGAATCAGCCATAATATATGTAGACGATGACCTCCAAAATTAAAACTTAGAGTTCATCTTTTATGTGATTGGAATGTTTCTTCTTTCTGTGTTACTCCCTATGCCTATAACAAATTAAAAACACCATGGAACAAAATTTGCCATCATATTATCAATCACTATGGAGATAATCTAACTTTAGATATTAAACAACTTCAAGATACTATTCAAAGCATTACTCATTCATCATTACAATTAGTTCCAGAAGTGACTTTTGCACAAAGGATTAATGATATTCTGTCTAATCTAAACCTCTTTACTTAGATCAGACAAACTGGTCTTGGCATTATAGGTGGAATGATGATTCTTTTTATTGCTATAATCTTTTTATGCTTAGTCCTCAGATGCATGCAAAAATCTTTCCAATGACTGATGGATTGAGATATCATGAAATCAACTTTTCTGCTTCTGCAGAAACAAAAAGCGGGAAAGGTAACCATCCCTCAGAACAACGTACTGTTTAAAATATAACTTATGAGAAATTATACTAGTTATCAAGCATGCTTAGATATAGCTTTAAGAAAAACATGTACTGGCAACAGGCTTCTGGGAAAGAGGATGATACATGTCCTTGAAGCCAAGCAGCTGGGGATGTCCAGCTTGCTCAAGACAGAACACCACCTGCTTCATTTTTCCATTATCTCCCCTTCCTCAGAGAACATCAGCAGTTAGTCAAACTTTTTTTTTTTTTGAGCTTGCTCACTGTAGGTCATGTACTACATGACCAGACATGTTTTCCCTCTCTTCTTACCTATCTACAAGACTCATGTTCAATGTGTAATCTACCCCAGCTTCTTTGTTGGTTGTTACTCACTTTCTAACAAATATGAGACTGAGGAGTTGTTCAGGGTGACAGTCTTTTCCACTGTCATCCCCTGCTCCCATTCTGTTGCAGCTGACTTGTTTGTGTGTCATTCTTCTCCCACACACCATCAGAAGGCGACAGACTAATATAATAAAAAATAATTTAAAAACAAAAAGAAAGTCATTTATCCATTTATTTCATGTTATCTATTTTTTAAAAGATTTTATTTATTTTTTGGACAGAGGGAGAGACATTGGGAGAAGGAAAACAAGCAGGAAGAGTGGGAGAGGGTGAAGCAGGCTTCCTGATGAGCAGGGAGCCCGATGTGGAGCTCAATCCCAGGACCCCGGGATCATGACCTCAGTCAAAGGCAGATGCCAACTGACTGAGCTACCCAGGTGCCCTCAAATTATCTATTTTATTCACACAGAGTTTTTCATAACATTATTTTATAATTATTTGTATTTCTGTTTTGTTTTATTTTGTTGTTATTTCTATTCTCTCTTCTGTGATTTACTGACAGTTAAACCACTCCTGCAAGAAATATTAAAGGGGACTCTTTGAGTATAAAAGAGAGAACAAATGTGATGAAGACATGAAAGGAACACAGAAGGGGTGCCAGGGTGGCTCAGTCAGTTAAGTGTCTGACTTGATTTTGTCTAAGACTCAGGTTGTGATCTCAGGGTCATGAGGTGGAGCCCTACATTGGGCTCGGAGCTCAGCAGAGGGTGTGCTTCTCTCCCTCTTGCTTTCCCTCTGCCCTTCCCTCCACTATCTCTCTCTCTTTAAAATAAATAAATAATTTTTAAAGGAACAGGGAACATCTCCAGAAACTATGACAATACAAATAATAAAATAGCAACACATATATGTTTATCAAAAATGACCTTAATATAAATGGACTAAGCATTATAATCAAAAGATATAGGGTGTTATAATGGATAAAAAATAAAGAAGACCCATGTATATGCTTCCTACAAGGGACCGATTTTAGACCTAAATATATGTACAGATTGAAAATGTGGGGGTAGAGAAACACTTCTCATGGAGATGGGTGTCAAAAGGAAACTTCAATAGCAATACTAACAGTGGGCATCTTAGACTTTAAAACAAATCTTTAAAAAGAAGCAAAGAATGGCATTATATAATCATAAAGGTGAAAATCCAGCAAGAAAATATGATTGTAAATATTAATGCACCATACATGGGAGCTTGCAAATACATAAGTATTTTGTAACAAACAAAATGAATTAATGAATAACACAGTAATAGGTGATTTTAACACCTCACTTACATCAATGGACAGATCATCTAAACAAACAGTGGCTTTGAATGACACACTGGACCAGATTAACTTAACAGATATATTCAGAACATTCCATCCTAAAACAGCAGAATACACATTCTTTTTAAGTTCACAAGGAACATTGTCCAGAGCAAATCATATATGAATTCACAGAACATGCCTCATCAGGTATGAAAACACTGAAATCATACCATGCAACTTTTCTGACCACGACTCTGAAACTAGAAGTTAACCACAAGAAAAAATTGGGCAAGATCACAAATACATAGAGGTAAAACAGTATTCTATTAAACAGTCAATGGGTCAGACAGGAAATCAAGGAAGCCATAGAAAAATACATGGCAACCAATGAAAATTAAAACACAATGGTCCAAAACCTTTCGGATGTAGCAAAGGCAGTCCCAAAAAGGGAAGTATATAAGTATACAGGCCTATTTAAGAAGCAAAAAAAAGCTCAAATAAACACTGTACCCTTACAACTATAGGAGCTAGAAACAGAATAACGTATGAAGTCTAAATTCAATAGAAAGAGGGGAATAATAAAGATTAGAGCAGAAATAAATGATATATAAATTATAAAGTAATAGAGCAGATCAATGAGACAAAGAGCTGGTTCTTCAAAAACTTAATAAAATTGGGTGCGCCAGGGTGGCTCAGTTGGTTAAGCAGCTGCCTTCAGCTCAGGTCATGGTTCCAGGGTCCTGGGATTGAACCCCACATCCAGCTTCCTGCTCAGCAGAGAGCCTACTTCTCTCTCCCTCTGCCTGCTACTCTGCTTACTTGTGCTCTCTATCTCTGTGTCAAATAAATAAATAAAATCTTTTAAAAAATTAATAGAATTGATTAACTCCTAGATAGACTTATCAAAAATAAAAGAGAAAGGGCCCAAATCAAACTTTGTATCACCACTTTATGCTTTTGGTTGCTATGTGTCTTGGTGTGGATATCCTTTGGCTGATTTTGTTGGGGGATCTCTGTGGTTACTGAATATGGATGTATGTTTCCTTCCCGAGATTTGGGAAGTTTTCAGTTATTATTTCTTCAAAAAAATTTTCTGCCCCCTTTTCTCTCTCTCTTCTGAGATCCCTGTAATGTGAATGGTATTATGCTTGATGGAGTCACTGAGTTTCCAAAGTGTATTCTCATTTTGCATAATTCTTTTTTTTGGGAGAGGAGTCAAGATGGCGGAGAAGTAGCAGGCTGAGACGACATTGGGTAGCAGGAGATCAGCTAGATAGCTTATCTAACCATTGTGAACACCTACAAATCCAACGGGAAATCGAAGAGAAGAAGAGCAACAATTCCAGAAACAGAAAATCGATCACTTTCTGAAAGGTAGGACCTGCGGAGAAGTGAATCCAAAGCGACGGGAAGATAGACCCCGGGGGGAGGGGCCGGCACCCGGCAAGCGGCGGAGCGACGGAGCACAAAATCGGGACTTTTAAAAGTCTGCTCCACTGGGAGACATCGCTCCAGAGGCTAAACTGGGGGGAAACCCAGGTGGGGTCAGCATAACCCCAGGTCCCGCGGGGTCACAGAAGGACTGGGGGTGTCTGAGTGCCACAGAGCTCGCAGGTATTAGAGCGGGGAAGCCGGCTACAGCGACAAAGCCGAGGAGTGAGCTCTAAGCCCAGGGTTACCTTGTGCCGGTCGCAGGCTGGGTGGGCTCGGAGCGCGGCCGGAGGCCACGGAGACAAAAGCAACCCCGGGCTTTTCTCCAGCTCCAGCAATTGACTGCTTTCCTCAAGGCGCGACCGCAGGTCAGGGAGGCGGGGCGGTGGGCGCTTTGCTCTGAGAGCGCACTGAGGAGCGGAACCCCAAGCTCTCGGCTCCTCCGGGCCGGAGACTGGGAGGCCGCCATCTTCATTCCCGTCCTCCAGAACTCTACGGAAAGCGCTTAGGGAACAAAAGCTCCCGAAAGCAAACCGGAGCGGATTACTTAGGCCGGCCCCTGGCAAGGGCGGTGCAATTCTACCTGCGGCAAAGACACTTGAGAATCACTACAACAGGCCCCTCCCCCAGAAGATCAACAAGAAACCCATCCAAAAGCAACTTCAGTCACCAAGAACAGCGGAATTCCACAGCAGGAGAAAGCAAATCCTACCTGGACAAAATGACAAGGCAGAAAAACTCACCTCAAAAAAAAGAAAAAGAGGCTGTACCGAAGGCTGGAGACCTAATCAATACGGACATAGGTAACATGACAGATCTAGAGTTCAGAATGACAATTCTCAAGGTTCTAGCCGGGCTCGAAAAAGGCATAGAAGATATTAGAGAAACCCTCTCCGGAGAGATAAAAGCCCTTTCTGGAGAAATAAAAGAACTAAAATCTAACCAAGTTGAAATCAAAAAAGCTATTAATGAGGTGCAATCAAAAATGGAAGCTCTCACTGCCAGGATAAATGAGGCAGAAGAAAGAATTAGTGACATAGAAGACCAAATGATAGAGAATAAAGAAGCTGAGCAAAAGAGAGACAAACAAATACTGGACCACGAGGAGAGAATTCGAGAGATAAGTGACACCATAAGACGACACAACATTAGAATAATTGGGATTCCAGAAGAAGAAGAAAGAGAGAGGGAAGCAGAAGGTATATTGAAGACAATTATTGGAGAGAATTTCCCTAATATGGCAAAGGGAACAAACATCAAAATCCAGGAGATGCTAAGAATGCCCCTCAAAATCAATAAAAATAGGTCCACACCTCGTCACCTGATAGTAAAATTTACAAGTCTTAGCGACAAAGAGAAAATGCTGAAAGCAGCCCGGGAAAAGAAGTCTGTAACATACAAGGGTAAAAACATTAGATTGGCAGCGGACCTATCCACAGAGACCTGGCAGGCCAGAAAGAACTGGCATGATATATTCAGAGCACTAAACGAGAAAAAAATGCAACCAAAAATACTATATCTGGCTAGGCTATCATTGAAAATAGAAGGAGAGATAAAGAGCTTCCAGGACAAACAAAAGCTGAAAGAATTTGCAAACACCAAACCAGCTCTACAGGAAATATTGAAAGGGGTCCTCTAAGCAAAGAGAGACCCTAAAAGTAGATCAGAAAGAAACAGAGACAATATACAGTAACAGTCACCTCACAGGCAATACAATGGCACTAAATTCATATCTCTCAATAGTTACCCTGAATGTTAATGGGCTAAATGCCCCAATCAAAAGACACAGGGTATCAGAATGGATAAAAAAAACAAAACCCATCAATATGCTGCCTACAAGAAACTCATTTTAGACCCGAAGACACCTCCAGATTTAAAGTGAGGGGGTGGAAAACAATGTACCATGCTAATGGACTTCAGAAGAAAGCTGGGGTGGCAATCCTTATATCAGATCAATTAGATTTTAAGCCAAAGACGATAATAAGAGATGAGGAAGGACACTATATCATACTCAAAGGGTCTGTCCAACAAGAAGATCTAACAATCTTAAATATCTATGCCCCTAACATGGGAGCAGCCAACTATATAAATCAATTAATAACAAAATCAAAGAAATACATCGACAGTAATACAATCATAGCAGGGGACTTTAACACTCTCCTCACTGAAATGGACAGATCATCTAAGCAAAAGATCAACAAGGAAATAAAGGCCTTAAATGACACACTGGACCAGATGGACATCACAGATATATTCAGAACATTCCATCCCAGAGCAACAGAATATACATTCTTCTCTAGTGCACATGGAACATTCTCCAGAATAGACCACATCCTGGGTCATAAATCAGGTCTCCATCGGTACCAAAAGATCGAGATCATTCCCTGCATATTTTCAGACCACAATGCTCTGAAGCTAGAACTCAATCACAAGAGGAAATTTGGAAAGAACGCAAATACATGGAGACTAAACAGCATCCTTCTAAAAAATGAATGGGTCAACCAGGAAATTAAGGAAGAATTGAAAAAATTCATGGAAACAAATGATAATGAAAACACAACAGTTCAAAATCTGTGGGACACAACAAAGGCAGTCCTGAGAGGAAAATATATAGCGGTGCAAGCCTTTCTCAAGAAACAAGAAAGGTCTCAAATACACAACCTAACCCTACATCTAAAGGAGCTGGAGAGAGAACAACAAAGAAAGCCTAAACCCAGCAGGAGAAGAGAAATCATAAAGATCAGAGCAGAAATCAATGAAATAGAAACTAAAAAAACAATAGAACAAATCAACAAAACTAGGAGCTGGTTCTTTGAAAGAATTAATAAGATTGATAAGCCCCGGGGCGCCTGGGTGGCTCAGTGGTTAGGGCCGCTGCCTTCGGCTCAGGTCATGATCCCAGCGTCCTGGGATCGAGCCCCGCGTCGGGCTCTCTGCTCAGCAGGGAGCCTGCTTCCTCCCTTCTCTCTCTGCCTGCCTCTCTGCCTACTTGTGATCTGTCTGTCAAATAAATAAATAAAATCTTTAAAAAAAAAAAAAATAAAAAATAAAAAAAAAAAAAAATTAAAAAAAAAAAAGATTGATAAGCCCCTGGCCAGACTTATCAAAAATAAAAGAGAAAGGATGCAAATAAATAAAATCATGAATGAAAGAGGAGAGATCACAACCAACACCAAAGAAATACAAACAATTATAAGATCATACTACGAGCAACTCTACGCCAACAAATTTGACAATCTGGAAATAATGGATACATTTCTAAAGATGTATAAACTACCACAACTGAACCAGGAAGAAATAGATAACCTGAACAGACCCATAACCAGTAAGGAGATTGAAACAGTCATCAAAAATCTCCAAACAAACAAAAGTCCAGGACCAGACGGCTTCCCAGGGGAATTCTACCAAACATTTAAAGAAGAATTAATTCCTATTCTCCTGAAACTGTTCCAAAAAATAGAAATGGAAGGAAAACTTCCAAACTCATTCTATGAGGCCAGCATCACCTTGATCCCAAAACCAGACAAGGATCCCACCAAAAAAGAGAATTACAGACGAATATCCTTGATGAACAGAGATGCGAAAATTCTCACCAAAATACTGGCCAATAGGATCCAACAGTACATTCAAAGGATTATTCACCACGACCAAGTGGGATTTATTCTAGGGCTTCAAGGTTGGTTCAACATCCGCAAATCCATCAATGTGATACAATACATTAATAAAAGAAAGAGTAAGAACCATATGATACTCTCAATAGATGCTGAAAAAGCATTTGACAAAGTGCAGCATCCCTTCCTGATTAAAACTCTTCAAAGTGTAGGGATAGAAGGCACATACCTCAATATTATCAAAGCCATCTATGAAAAACCCACCGCAAATATCATTCTCAATGGAGAAAAACTGAAAGTTTTTCCGCTAAGGTCAGGAACACGGCAGGGATGTCCGTTATCACCACTGCTGTTCAATATAGTACTAGAAGTCCTAGCCTCAGCAATCAGACAACAAAAAGAAATTAAAGGCATCCAAATTGGCAAAGAAGAAGTCAAACTATCACTCTTTGCAGATGATATGATACTATATGTGGAAAACCCAAAAGGCTCCACTCCAAAACTGCTAGAAGTTATACAGGAATTCAGTAAAGTGTCAGGATATAAAGTCAATGCACAGAAATCAGTCGCATTTCTTTACACTAACAACAAGACAGAAGAAAGAGAAATCGAGGAGTCAGTCCCATTTACAATCGCACCCAAAACCATAAGACACCCAGGAATAAATCTAACCAAAGAGGCAAAGAATCTACACTCAGAAAACTATAAAGTACTCATGAAAGAAATTGAGGAAGACACAAAGAAATGGAAAAATATTCCATGCTCATGGATTGGAAGAACAAATATTGTGAAAATGTCTATTCTACCTAAAGCAATCTACACATTTAATGCAATTGCTATCAAAATCCCATCCATTTTTTCAAAGAAATAGAACAAATAATCCTAAAATTTATATGGAACCAGAAAAGACCTTGAATAACCAAAGGAATATTGAAAAAGAAAGCTCAAGTTGGTGGCATCACAATTCCAGACTTCAAGCTCTATTACAAAGCTGTCATCATCAAGACAGTACGGTACTGGCACAAAAACAGACATATAGATCAATGGAACAGAATAGAGAGCCCAGAAATAGACCCTCAACTCTATGGTCCACTAATCTTCGACAAAGCAGGGAGGAATGTCCAAGGGAAAAAAGACAGCCTCTTCAACAAATGGTGCTGGGAAAATTGGACAGCCACATGCAGAAAAATGAAATTGGACTATTTCCTTACACCACACACGAAAATAGACTCAAAATGGATGAAGGACCTCAACATGAGAAAGGAATCTATCAAAATCCTTGAGGGGAATGCAAGCAGCAGCCTCTTTGACCTCAACCGCAGCAACTTCTTCCTAGGAACATCGCCAAAGGCAACAGAAGCAAGGGCAAAAATGAACTATTGGGACTTCATCAAGATCAAAAGCTTTTGCACAGCAAAGGAAACAGTTAACAAAACCAAAAGACAACTGACAGAATGGGAGAAGATATTTGCAAACGACATATCAGATAAAGGGCTAGTATCCAAAATCTATAAAGAGCTTATCAAACTCAATACCCAAAGAACAAATAATCCAGTCAAGAAATGGGCAGAGGACATGAACAGACATTTCTGCAAAGAAGACATCCAGATGGCCAACAGACACATGAAAAAATGCTCCACATCACTCGGCATCAGGGAAATACAAATCAAAACCACAATGAGATACCACCTCACACCAGTCAGAATGGCTAAAATTAACAAGTCAAGAAATGACAGATGCTGGAGAGGATGCGGAGAGAGGGGAACCCTCCTACACTGTTGGTGGGAATGCAAGCTGGTGCAACCACTCTGGAAAACAGTGTGGAGGTTCCTCAAAAAACTGAAAATAGAGCTACCCTACGACCCAGCAATTGCACTACTGGGTATATATCCTAAAGATACAAACGTGGTGCTCCGAAGGGGCACGTGCACCCGAATGTTTATAGCAGCAATGTCCACAATAGCCAAACTGTGGAAAGAGCCTAGATGTCCATCAACAGATGAATGGATAAAGAAGAAGTGGTATATATACACAATGGAATACTATGCAGCCATCAAAAGACATGAAATCTTGCCATTTGCGACGACGTGGATGGAACTAGAGGGTATCATGCTTAGTGAAATAACTCAATCGGAGAAAGACAACTATCATATGATCTCTTTGATATGAGGAAGTGGAGGTGCAAGGCGGTGGGGGTTGGGGGGAGGTAGGAAAAGAAAAAATGAAAAGATGGGATTGGGAGGGAGACAAACCAGAAAAGACTCAATCTCAAGAAACAGACTGAGGGTTGCGGGGGGAGGGGGGACGGGAGAGGGTGGTGGGGAAATGGACATTGGGGAGGGTATGGGCTATGATGAGTGCTGTGAAATGTGTAAACCTGACGATTCACAGACCTGTACCCCTGGGGATAAAAATACATTATATGTTTATTAAAATAAAAAAATTAAAGAAAAAAAATAAAAATAAGTATAAAAAATAATTCTTTTTTTTTGGTCATTTGTTCAGTTTGATAACTTTACATTACTATGTCTTCGAGTTCATTAATTTGTTCCTCTGCTTTGCCCACTCTGCTATTTATTCCATCAAGTGTATTTTTAATTTAATTGATTATATTAGTCATCTCTGAATGCTTCTTTTTTATGTTTTCTATCCCTTTCTTGAGGGTCTCCCTGATGTCCTCCACTCTTTTCTTACGTCCAGTGAGATCATCACTGGATTTGTGGTTATCACTTCAAATTCTTTATTATTCTTGTTTCTTAAGTCCAGTGAGTATCTTTGTGGTCATTGCTTCAAATTCTCTATTATGCTTGTTCCTTTTATCCATTTTGCTTATGTCTCTTGTTATGGTCTTGTCCTGTTATTTCATTGGTGACATATTCCTCTGTTTCCTTATTTTTTCTAAATTTTTGTGTCTACTTAAATGTGTTTGGTATGTAAGCTACATCTCTTGTTCTTGAAAGTTCTGGGTGGAGTGTGCATTCTTAACGAAGTGGTTGTGGCCCTTCTCCACTGGTGACGGGAAGCCTCCTTGGGGACTGAGGCCAACCAGGTCTATTCTATAAAACACTTGAAGGTTGGGGGTGCTGTTCTAAGAAGACCTGTGCATCTTCTGCAGGTGTCTAGGAGATGAAATATTGGCCAGTTTTTTGTGGGTCTTCTGGGGAAGGGGATTTGCAGCACCAGAACTGAGACAGGTATGACTGAAGGAGGCAGGATATTATGTAAGTATGTCAGCAATTTAGGTAATATGGTACTCACGAAATTGGTCCATTCTGATTTTGAAAGTCAGGTACTTTGGGGATTTCTCTTCCTCTTACAGACTCCCCAGTATGTCAATCTATCTGTTGCCCCCTCCATGCCTGCAGGTCCCTCTCTCTGGTGGTCAGACCCATAGGTTATAAATTATCACTGAGTCCTTGCTTGTCCTACCTTCTTCCATGGGGCCTCTTCTCTACATTTAGGTGTAGAGGTTGTTCAGCCAGTCTTTGAGTCCTTTTCTGGGTTGTTTGCTCGGATTCAAGTGTTAATTAGTTGTTTCCATGAGACCAGGTGTGTTTAGGACCCTCCTAGATTGCCATCTTCTCTGGAAGTTCTAATTGTGTGATTTCTATCTTCATTAGGGTCTGATAATACATTTGTTGGTGATTGGAAGCTGACATGTATTGAGGGGAAATCTAAGAAAGTGATAAATTGTACATGCATTTACTCTTTTGTCCTGAAAGGTGATTTTTTTAAACGCTTTTTTTCATTTACTTGCTATGCTATGGAGTTCAGCACATCAAACATAAGGGGAGAGGTACTAATGGGCCAACATAGCCCCAGTCTGTTTAGTAGATGATTGACAATAAACATTGGAAAAAATCTTAGTATACTGGAAGAGAGGACTCTGACAGTTTTAATTTTGAGACACAATTTACACAACCATGATCTTGGCATAGGAAATTGTCTGGGCCATTAGGGAGAAAATGGGGAGTCACATAACTATGTGCATGCTCCAGTAAAGGACACAAATGACAAAATTTTTTCATGTTAAGCTCATTTTCCAATGCACACATCCCCTAGAAACAGATAATTTACCTTCCAGGGCTGAATTGCTTAGGAATTGCATTTATCTTTAGTAACAAATACCTGAGGAACAATGGTTTACACAGGTTGTAGGTATTTATTTTTCATATATATATATATATATAAATTTATTATACATAAATTATAGATATAGATATAGATGTATATATATACACATAAATTTTCCTAGAGGCAACCAATCTAGGTTTCATTGATCAATTCCATAATATCATCAATTACTTTTTATTTTGCTTCTTTCTCATTCTTAATATGTATGTAACTTCTAACTACAAGTTTACATCATGGTCATTAGATGGTTGCTGTTGTTCTAGACAACGTTATCAAATTCCAATTAACAGGCAAAATGAAGGCAAGAGTATAAACATCTTTTTTCTGAATCAGAAATCCATCTCTTTTAAAGGAACTTTCCTAGAATGACTGCTTACATCACATTGACATGCCTGTCTTCAAGAAACCTGAGAACTGTGACTTTTCTACTGCATCACACCCAAAATAGGATTCTGTTATTAATAGAGAAGGTGAGAATCAATACTTGTAGGCAAATATAAGTCTTTTCCATAAAATTACTGCTGGATTCTATAGTTATGCAATAGTTTTGGGAAAGATCAGTAGCTTGTCTTTTCTTCTTCATCAGACAGTAGAGTTACTTACTATTATTTAAAACTGGCCTATGATCTTAAATGTTCTTCATTTAAAAAAAATATTTTAACATATTTAAATTGTTAAAAAAAAGCCAACCCTAGTATCTGAACACTAACCCACCAACACCAGCTGTAAATACTGTTTTTTTACAACTGTCAAATATTTCGATGTAACCTGACTATTGTGTAAAAAAAATGATACTGTTTTGCCAAAGATTTTGTTGTTGTTAATAGACAAGAAAAGGGAGACACAGAGTAGTTAATTAATTTGAATAAGGTCTCAGAGTTAAACCTGGAGGCCATGATTGGCTATTTACAGTCCAATCAATTCTACATGAACTTTCTCTCTCCTGTTTTCTACCATTAATCAAACATAAGATAACTCCCAAGATTTTATCTTGTGCAAAGTGGTAAAAATGAACACATTACTTGAGGGCATGTCCTATATTATTTTATAAGTTGAAAGTAGTTTGGAAATACTTTCAAAAGACACAGGTTGGGGCGCTTGGGTGGCTCAGTGGGTTAAAGCCTCTGCCTTCGGCTTGGGTCATGATCCTGGGGTCCTGGGATTGAGCCCTGCATTGGGGTCTCTGCTCGGCAGGGAGCCTGCTTCCCCCTCTCTCTCTGCCTGCCTCTCTGCCTACTTGTGATCTCTGTCTGACTTGTGATCTCTGCCTGTGAAATAAATAAATAAGATCTTAAAAAAAAAACACAGGTTGAAGACCCAAATTCACCACTTAAGTACTATCAATAAGACCTTGAAGATTTGGGGCATTTAGCTTATCTCCTAAGCTTTAATTTCTACTCTCTAAAATAAAAATAATGATCTTCTCCTTATTTACATCACAAAATAATGGTGATGACTCTAAAATTTATAAATTCATAAGTTTTCTCTGTGTTCACTACACCACCTTAGTTTACACCACCAATTCTTTTCACTTGGACTACTGTAGTAGTATTCTGCTAGCCTTCCGTTTCTCACTGTATCTTCCATTTAAGTTTAATCTCTGCACTCATTCAGGAGCGATATTTTCAAATTGAAAATTTAGTATGATACTTTCCTATGCAAATCCTTTCAATAATTCTACACTGTTTTTATTTTTATTTCTTAAATTTTATTTATTTATTTTTTATTGTGTTATGTTAGTCACCATACAATACATCATTATTTTTTTGATGTAGTGTTCCAATATCCATTGTTTATGTGTAACACCCAGTACTCCATGCTATACGTGCCCTCCTTAATACCCACTACCAGGTTCCCCCATCATCTACCACCTTCCCCTCTAAAATCCTCAGTCTGTTTCTCGGAGTCTCCCATGGTGATCTGTCTATTACTGAGAGTGGCATGTTAAGATCCCCTACTATTAATGTATTCATATCAGTATGACTCTATTTTGATTAACAGTTGGCTTATGTAGTTGGCTGCTCACATGTTGGGGACAAAAATATTTAAATTGTTAGATCTTCTTGTTGGATAGACCCTTTAAGAATGATGTACTGTCCTTCTGTATCTCTGACTACAGTCTTTAACTTAAAATCTAATTTGTCTGATATGATAATTGTTACTCCTGAAACCAATATTGCACCATATGTTAACTAAATAGAATTTAAATGAAAACTTGAAATGACAAAAAAATTAATTGTAGTTAACAACATTACATTCACTTCAAATGCGCTACATAGTGATTCTATACATTATACTATGTTCACAAGTATAGCTTTAAGTCACCATATGAAACTATTACAATATCATTGGCTATATTCCCTACCTTATACTTTTCATCTTTGTTACTCATTACTTCCATAACAGGAAGCCCATGCCTTCTACTCCCCTTCTCCCATTTTGCCCATCTTCCCACCACACTCCCTGTTGGCATCCACCACGTCTCTGTATTTATGGGCCTATTTCTGTTATTTATTTGTTTGTTAGAGTCTACATATAAGTGAAATCGTATGCCATCTATCATTGTCTCTCTGACTTATTTCACTTAGCACAATACCCTCTAGGTCATGTTCTTACAAATGGCAAGATCTCATTTTTTTTATGGCTGAATGAAATTGCATTATATATATCATATTTTTTATTCATCCATCCATCAATGGACACAGATGCTTCCATAGCTTGGCTTTTTTAATAATGCTGTAACAAACATAAATGTGCATATATCTTTTAGATTAGTGTTTGCATTCCCTTTGGGTAAATACCTAGAAGAGGAATTATTGAATCATATCATAATTTTACTTTTTAAAATTTTGAGTTATCTCTATACTGTTTTCCACAGTGGTTGCACCAATTTACATTCCCACCAACAGTGAATGAAGGTTTTCTTTTCTTCACATCCTTGTCAAAACTTGCTATGTCTTGTCTTTTGGATACTAGCTGTTCTCACTTGTGTGAAGTTGTGGATTTTATTTGCATGTCCCTGATTAGCAATGGTGAGCATCTTTTCATGAATTTTTGGTCATCTGGATGTCTTCTTTGGGAAAAAAAAAGTCTACTCAGGTTTTCTGCTCATTTTAAAAAAATTTTAATTTATTATTATTATTATCTTCATTATTATCATTATTTATATTGAGTTGTATAAGTTATTTATATATTTTGGATATTAACTCCTTATCTCCTTAGAGATCCTGCCCTGCATTAGACTCTCTGCTCAGCAGGGAGCCTCCGTCCCCCACCCTGCCTGCCTCTCTGCCCACTTGTGATCTCTGTCTGTCAAATAAATAAATAAATAAACAAATATAAATAAATCTTTAAGAAAAAAGGAACTAAAACCTAGGCAAGGTAATTTTTTTTAAGATTTTATTTATTTGACAGAGATCACAAGTAGGTAGAGAGGCAGGCAGAGAGAGAGGAGGAAGCAGGCTCCCTGCTGAGCAGAGATCCCGATGTGGAGCTTGATCCCAGGACCCTGAGATCATGACCTGAGCCAAAGGCAGAGGCTTTAACCCACTGAGCCACCCAGGTGCCCCTAGGCAAGGTAAATTTTGATAGTAAAAAGAACAGAAAGTTCCAGAGCAGTATTACATGTATACAGAATTTTTGTTTAGGACTCTACACTACAGAAACCTCGCAATCAAGAAACAGTAGGAGCACACTTAATTGTAATAGTAGGGGAGCATGAAAAGGCAGAAGAGGACATAGCAACTGTAATGGGCAGGAGGTAAATTAAAAAGTTCAGGAAAATTTTTCTTACACTTTTGCATCATCTATGTGCATCATCCTACTGGATATAACCAATACATAGGAATGTAGAATTTCAAAGGAAATCAGAACACATTAGAACTTCACGTCTTGTCAATCTTTCCTTTTATATTCAACAGATAATTTGTGCAATTCTTGGGGCAGGAATATGTGCTTAGAAACAAGCCTTTATGAAGTTCCTCTCTAAATCTAACCTAAAGTTTTGCCACTGGGCCAGTAAAAACCATGAAATTTATAATGCTATGGAATCCATGGAACTGGTGCCTTATTACAAAGAAGTTCAAAAAGTTTTGTGTGTGTGTGTATGCGTGTGTGTGTGTGTGTGACTCATCACTTCATTTAATGTAAAACTCATCCCTTCAGTGATGATGATGATGATGATGATACTTTTCATTCAGTGATGATGATTATTATCATTGTTATTATTATCACTAGTTGCAACCCTCAAAGCTGGTTAGTGGAAACAAAAACTGTGCATATTATTCAAGGGAAATAATCTTAGTAGGTGAATAAAAGGAAACCATTTAATGTTGTTTATTAGTTTTACTTTGTATTCCCTTCTTAACACACTTGTTAGTGGTTTACAATCCTTCTACAACAAATAAACTTTACATGGAAGACTCAACTAATTTTGAACTCCTGGCCAGATTTATGATGCCATTTCTATGTGGTAATAAAACTGAAAATATACCAAATGTTAGATTGTGTGGATGGCATACTACAGATCATGGTTGTATGATCTACATTTACATTTTGAGTTTACAAGACATGAATAACTGGTGGAATTAGCAAATATTTCTGAGAAGTTCCTAAATCTCTTTACAATTATATCTTCATATTGAACTCAGCATATGCAACCTGAACAATAATCTTAAAAGGTACCAACTATGTGCCAAGAACTATTATAGGTATTTGAAAACAATGAAGCATACAAGTACTGTTCCTTCATTCCCTCTACCTTGTGGTAGAAGGGTGTGTGTGTGTGTGTGTGTGTGTGTGTGCGTGTAAGGGGAAAAGTGGAGACAATTAGACCAAATTCAACACAAATATGTTTATGTATACATTATTGTGAAATTATTAAACTTATTTTACAAGTGAGAAAATTGTAAAAAAAAATGAAAACGTTAAAAAGGATGAAGTGATTTACAGTGACAAACTCAAGTCTTTGGAGTAACAAATACTGTATTGTTGTAGGTATTGTTGTATATTGGTAGGTATTGAGTGTTTTGATGCTTGTGGTGGTGTCCAACTTGCTTTTCTAGCTGCCTCAGAGGAGAGAAAAGTTTGGTGAAGGGAACAGAAAATGAGATGTCTTTGGCTTATACAATGGGCAGGAACTACTTGATAATGTCAGTGATCTTGCCATGAAATAAGAAACTACTGAAGTAGAAGTTTAGAACATACAATATTTTTTAAATTAAAAATGGAAAGCCAGGAGTATATAGGCATTATGTCACCCAAGCTGGTTTCAATAAAAGAGCCATTGTAGACTACAAGATTATGTGGCTTACCCTTGGGCAATATGGTTGTAGAAGTTCTTCAAGGAATAGCAGACTTATTTCAAGTGAGTTGTGTTACTATTTCTTGGATATAAGAGTATTCATCTTCTTTAAAATAGGTACACTATTTCTCTCACTTTATTATAAAATATTATGATTCATTCAGTTTTCACTTGCAGAAGCCTACAGTTGATAGTGAAATGAAACTGCTGCAGATTCTTTCCAACTTTCTTTGTTCTCCATAGTTCCTTTTCCCTACTTAGCACTTCAGTGAGGAATAGTTTATATATAGGAACTATATAAAGTGAACTCCTAATTTTAGGTAAGCCATTTGTAGGAGTGTATGTATGGTTTCATAAAACAGAAAAAAAAAAACTGGCACAATTTCTCTGCAATATTTGTTGTCGGTTTTTAGGCAAGAGTAACCAATGCAGAGCAAATTCTTGACAAAATAACTGGGACCTAGCTGACAACATGTTCCTCTCAAACGTAGATACTACATTAAGACTCCAGACTGTGAGACATGTGTTTCTTGTTTGGGGTTAAAATAAACAGGAGGGAAGCAATTACAAGATGCCAGGAATAAAATCTAAATAAGATATGAAAACTTTCTCTTAGCATCTCTGAAGATAGTTGATGTATTGTCCATAAAAATTATTTTTTCTGGAAACTTTCTGAAAGAATATGGAGAAAGTGTTTTAGGTCATTGCCAAGGCCAAATTATAAAACAGACATAACTTCTGCCTGATAATCTTTCTTGTATGATGTTAATGCTTGGAAACCCAGTACCATGCTATGTGGAAGGCCACACTAGCCTACTGGAGTGATCCCATGAAGAAATATACATGGAGAGCAATTGTACCTCCCAGCAAACATCTTGCATCAACTATATACATATATCTATATCTTTATCTTTATCTTTATCTTTATCTTTATCTATCTATATATCTATATCATCTATGTCTTCAGCTTATTTTAGTCCTTATCCTTCAAGTCTTTGAAATGAGTGCTCAGAAATTGTGGAGCAGAGACAAACTGTACAATTTGTGCCTTAGCTTAATTTCTAACTTACATAAACAATGAGATATAACAAATTATGTCTGTTATTTTAAGCCAGTAACTTTTTATGTCATTTATTATACAATATGAGAAACCAGAAATGTATTTGGGTACGGAGGGTGGAGTTATCTCATAATAAGAAATCTAAAAATCTAGCAGTGGCTATAGAACAATGAAATGGGCAAAAATCAAAAAAGGCCCTGAAGAGGCTACTAGTAGAAATCATTTGACTCTCCAGAAGGCTGTAGGTAAAGACTTAAAGAAAAACCAGGAAATGTTACCAGAAACCAGAAAAAAATGGGAAAATTTCACAACAATGTTGTTTACAGTAATATGGAAAATAAAAAAAAAATCACCTAATGAAATGAATGATATGTCTAAGATTTCCATGCAAAATTAGAAAGGATTATTGGCTTCTTCTTCTTGTTTATGGTAAAATGTGAAGAGAAAAAATATGTTAGGCTAAAGGAAAAACTTGTGCATGGAAAGGAGCCAGAGTGTGCTGGATTTGAAAATAATATTGCTTATCAGAAATAAAAATCATGCGGACTGGAAAAGAGGATGCAGAACTATTTCTGTTTACATATTTATAATATTTTATATAGAAAATCCCAAAGAATTCACTGGAAGCTTATTAGAACTAATAAATGAATTCAGTACGATTGCAAATAAAAAACTAATATAAAAATCAATTGCATATCTATACACTGAAAATGAATAATCCAAACAAAAAATTAAGAAAACTCCAATTACAATAGCACCAAAAAAGATAAAATTCTTATACATAAATCCCTTAAAAAAATTAAAGACACGCATACTGAAAAGGATAAAGTATTACTAAACATTTTTAAAGAAATCATGATAAATAAAAAATATCTGGTATTTACAGATTAGAAGAATTACTATCATTAAGATGGCAATACTCTCTAAGCTGATCAAGAGTTGTACTATAATCCCTATCAAATTCCTATCTATATTATTTTTAAAAGAAATCGACTAGCTGATCCTAAAATCCATGGAGGATATAATTGAGACTCCACAAACAAAACCTCACATTTATAGTCAAATAATTTTTGACAATAGTGTCAAGATAATTCAATAGAAATAAAATAGTCTTTTAAACAAATGGTGTTGGGAAAATTGGGTGACCCCATGAAAAAGAATAAAGTTGTGTATCTACCATATACAAAACTTAACTCAAAATAGATGACAGACATAAGCATAAGAGCTAAAAGTTAGAGTAAATCATAAGAGTAAATCTTCATGGCAACCTTAGATATAACACCAAAATTAAAAGTGATAAAAACAAAATAGAAAAAAAATGGACTCCTCAAAATTAAAAACTTTTGCACCTCAATGGACATCAAAACGTGGAAATATAAGTCACATGGGAGAAAATATTTTCAAATCATATATATAGCAAGTGGCTTGTGTTGAGAATAAATAAAGAATTATTACAACTCAAAGTAAAAAGAAAAAGAAAAATGAGAAAAATATAAAAAATATAAAAATAACCTAGAAGCCCATGAAAGATGTTTAACATCATTATTCGTCAAAGAAAGGTAAGACAAAACCATGCCATACCACTTCACAATCAATAGGGTAGCAATTATTTAAAGAAAAAAATATATATGGAGAATAACAAATATTGGTAAGAAATCAGAGAAATTCAAACCCTCAAAATTTCTGATAGGAATGTAAAATGGTATAGCCACTTTGGAAAACAGTATGGCAGTTCCTCAAAAAGTTAAACACAGAATTGTTATATGACCCAAGATCATTAAAAATAAATATCTACTCAAAAACTTACACACAAGTGCTCATAGAAGCAACATTATTTATAATAGCTAAATGGAGGAAACAATTCATATGTCCATCAATTGATGAAAATAAATGTGATATATTAATAAAATAAAATATTATTCATCCATTAAATATAATGAAGTACTAATCCATGGTACAACATACATGAACCTTGGGAACATTAGACTAAATGAAAGAAGCAAGACACTAAAGGTTGTATATTATTCCATTTGATGAAATACCCAGAATAAGCACTTTCATAGATACAGAGAGATGATCAGTGATTTTCAGGTCCTACAGAGTGTGGGAATAAGAAGTGACTGGTAAATGGGTGTAGACTTTCTTATTGTTACAAAAAAAAGTTCTGGTAATAATGTTTGCACAGTGTTGTGCATATACTGAAAATAATTGAATTGCACACTTTAAAATACCAAAAATTGTGAAAAAATACTAAAAATTATGAATTTTACCTCAATTAAAGACAATTGCATATTTCCATATTTTATATTTCTATATACTACGTAAATATATATTTTCAGAATATGTTTAAATGCAGTTAAAGTTAAATAAAAAAGAAAGCAAAAACAATGCAGTGAAAACGGGATTCAGGTAAGATGATCCAAAGGAATAAAATGATGGAGGGGAAACATATGATTAAATATTAAGTTATTATTAAGTCTTAGGCTTAATTTTGGGTATTAAATCCATGGGTGCTTATTACATTATGAAAGAGACTTACAAAATTTAAAGCACACCTTGGCTTGCATTTTTCTCTCTCTCTCTTTCTTTCTTTCTTTCTTTGTAGAATGCTTTTATTGTGTTTTATTTTTATTCAGAATTCATTTATTCTTTTCATTTTAGAGGAATTTATAAAGATTTATTTAATTTTATTTTAGAGAGAGTGTGCACAAATGGGGAGAGGGGCAAACGGAGAGGGAGAGAGAATCCTCAATCAGACTCTCCTGACTGAGCATGGAGCCCAATGTGGGCTAGATCCCAGGACCCTGAGATCATGACCTGAGATGAAATTAAGAGCTGGTTGCTCAACTGATGGATCCACACACGGTTCCCACTTTTAGAGGAATTTTGAAAGTCCATTTTGTGATTGTAGTTATTATTAGATAGTTCTAAATGAAATTCTTAGGATTTGTGCCTCCTTGCTGTAGCCTGATGTAGGAAATTCTGGAAGACACCAAATCTCTGTGTCTCATTAGTCTGGGAGCACTCTGTTTCAGATGGGGGTCTTTAAATGGCTGGTGCATACGAATGGCATATAATGCCAATGAATAGACAGCTTACAACAATGATCTTCCCAAAGGGGCAAAGGTAACATTATTATAGTCAGTTGCTTTTTTTTCTTCTGTAAAAACTTCCACTGTTCTCATGGGAGGAGTTGGTTTTTGTGGCAGTGGAAGAAGGTTGAACCAGTATAAGACTAGAAAATGAGGAGCAACTGGGTGATTCAGTGGGTTAAAGCCTCTGCCTTTGGCTCAGGTCATGGTCTCAGGGTCCTGGGATCAAGCTCCACATCCGGTTCTCTGCTCAGCAGGGAGCCTGCTTCCTCCTCTCTCTCTGTCTGTCTCTCTGTCTCCTTGTGATCTCTGTCTGTCAAATAAATAAATAATATCTTTTAAAAAATTACTAGAAAATGAGTTGGTATGTCAAGGATGTTAAAATTATACAACAAAGAAACAAAGATCTTCCCAGTAAATATTTATTCCTTTAAGGCATATTTGGGACATCATATCTTCTCTTCCCAAGAAGCCAATGTACATCACAAATAATAAAATTTTATTTTTGTATTGATCTGTTTTCACTTAATTCAGGTCAATATTACCTCTTCAAAGAGTCTTTTCCTGAACATCTTATCTAAGAAGTGGGTAAGGGGATGGGTTATATAGGTGATGGAGATTAAGGAGTGCCCTTGTTGTGAGGAGCATTGGGTGTTTTATGGAAATGTGGAATGACTATATTGCAAACCTGAAAATACTCTTACACTGTATATTAACTAACTGGAATTTAAATTTAAAAACATTAAAATAAAGTAAAATACATCTTCTACTCTTATCACTACCTTCTTACATTTCTTTATATATTTTTCATAGTATCTATGATAGTATTTTGTTTTCACTTATTCATTTGTTTATTGTATCTCTAGTAGGATGTAAGCTCCATAAGAACAAAGATTTACCTAATTCATTGTTGTGTTCTGATCACTTAGAAGATAGCATTTATTGGTGAATGAGTGAGTGAGTGACCCTCAGAGATTCATTAGGAAAGCCATGGCTACCAAAGAAAGGTTTAAAGGTATTGACACCAGCAACAGAATATGCCTTTTACATTGTTAATATTGGTGATACTATTAAATCTATTAAAAAAAAAGAAAAGAAAACAAGTCATGAAGTTCCTTACCAAAGGTACTTTACATAGGTGTTCCTCATTAAATACAACAAATACATACAAAAAGGAAAATAAACATTTGCAGATTGACTCTTCTGTTTCTAAGTCTATAAATTTCCTACCATAGCTCTAACAGTTACCAGAAATCCTGTGCCTTAGAAAACACACAAATTTATTATTTTATACTTCTGGATGTCAGACACCCAAAGTGGGTCTCACTGAGCTAATTCATCAAGACTTGGTTCTTCTTAGAAGCTTTAAGAGAGAATCCATCCCCTTCCCATTTTCAGTTTCTACCCATATTCCCTGGCTTGTGTCTTGCTTCTCTTCAAAGCCAGCAATGATCAGTTGAGTCATTTTTCACCTTAAAAGTCTATTTCCCTCCCATTTCCACTATTAAGGAAACTTGTGATTATAGTAGCATCACATGGATAATCCAGGATAATCTATTTTAAGTCAAATAGTTACCTGAATTCCATCTGCAAACTTAATTTCCCTTTGCCATGTAATATTACATATTCAAGAAAGAAATGGACATCTTTGAAGGACCATTATTCTGCCTATCACACTATGTCACCAGTCATTCTTTGGACATATTTTGTAAGCCAAGTCAAACTATTTTCTAAAAGTAAAGAGGTATGATTGTAAATGTATTCATTTAAGTTAACCATTGTTTATCAAATCTCCATTGATTTAATGAAGATCTACTGAATACCTAGTATGTATCAGATAACAAATATGACATGCTTCCTGTTACTGAGAAGAATTTATCCTTACAGTTTATGAATTTTCAGAGGCAGACACTCTTAAAGTTTTATTTTTATGCTTCTCTACCCCTTATCCTAGCTCTTTTGTGTAGTTAATTATCTATAAGCAGATATATAAATATATTTAGGGAACCCCATAATTAAAGGACTCCTGCAGTGAATCTTCAGGCAAAGCAAATAATTTTTTCATAATGCAAACAATTACTCTCTGATGCATTCATTTTGTAACTTCATATCTTAACATACGTAAAGCTCTTCATTTTGAGAATGGCTGTCAAATCCTACTCCTTATCCCAGCCAAATAAGCCAAAAATTGCCTGGGCCAACAGCAGCACCTAGCTAATGGCATATAAAGTAGCCCAAATCTCTTGTATTCCCTCCCTCTTCCCCCTTAAGGGAATTGCTCACTCTACCTTCGCTCTTTTACTTGGTATCCCTCTGCTCATATTTCAGTTTCTTTCATAGTATCTCTTTTAACCTGGTTATTGTTCTACTTCCTTTTCCAAATCTTTCCCCCTTTACTACATAAAAAAAAGTTCTGTCTTACTTGCAACCCATATTTCATCACATTTTAAAATCTAACAAAAGAACCATATCTCCAGGGCAACTGGGTGGCTCAGTAGGTTGAGCCTCTGACTCTTGATTTCAGCTCAGGTCATGATCTCAGGATCTCAGACTGAGCCCCATGTAGAGTTTCCCTAGGCATGGAGTCTGCTTGGAGTTCTCTTTCACCCTCTGCACCCCCAAAAAGAACATATTCCTTAGTCATTATTGATAGATTTACACTCAGATGTGTATCACAGAAGCTTATCACATATTCATTTTGTTATAATTTTACATCATTTTATTATGTCAGTTATAATTTATTAATTATATCCAATTTATTAACCATTTTATAACTGCAAAAAGGAAGATACCTCAGGACATACTTCAATGTTTAATGTCAAATTTGGAAAATGACCAAAATGTTGATATATTTGAATAATCAACCAGTAAAGGACATTATGAGACATTTGAAGCCTATCATCCTAAAACAAAGAAGGGAAAAGCAAGAAGAAGGAAGTAGTGGTAGATGGATAAAAGTGTACCCACTGGTTGCCAGGAAATATTTATTCAGTACTTGCCTCTCCTGATATTTTGAGTGGTAGAGTCATGTACTCCATTTCAGAGTTGTGAAATCTTAGAGCTGAGTGAAGCAATGTGCTCATAATTACTCCATCACATTCTTTATATAGTCAGTGTAAATTAAAACCCTGGTAGACCAACAAAACAAGCTCATATCAGAGCTGTATGTGACATTCTGTATCATAAATAACCAGTATCATAAATAACCAGTAACATCAACCATCAAAGTGCCTGAAAGTGCCCAGAAGTTCTCATCTAATTTTTTCCAAGATAATTCCCCTTATTACTCATCTTTGTTATACTTGGAGGTTAGTATTTCTATGTCAGGATTATATATCACAGCACAATTAGACCGTGATAATGAAAATCACAAAGCAGTCCTGACACATACAGATAATTTACACACAACTGTGACAAAACTTTGCTCCTGGACACCCCAACTAAGTTTTTTTTTTTTTTGTAAGAAATTCTGACTATTCTGTAAGAAAAGGGACTCATAGTCTTTGCCCCTTTAAGCTTGGACAGTTCACTTAACCTATCTGAATCCCAGTTTCATTATCTGCCAAGTGGAGATAGCCTTGTTCTTTGTTCATATTATTAGCTCTTTTCATCTTCTCCTCTAGAAATTATAATTGTTAGAGAATGTAGGATTTTCTATGAATAAAGAGCCTCATACTCAGAACTTCAAACCTTTAAACTCAAAATTTTACCACCCAGGAGCAGAATCAGCAGAGATCATCATCGTCATCATAGTCATCATCGTCATCATCATCGTCATCATCATCATACCACCACCAATTCACTTCTATTTATAATCTTAGATTATCTCCTATTTAAATTGCCTCACTGAGGCTCAAGTATATATATATATGTGTGTATATATATATATATATACACATATATATATACACATATATATATACACACACACACATATATATATATACTCGAGTATATATATATATACGTATATATATATATACACATATACGTATATATATATACTCGAGTATATATATATGTGTGTGTGTGTATATATATATATGTATATATATATATAAGTCACAAACACATAGCAGCCACAGATACATTTTAGTAAGTGGGATAGTGTGTGTGGGGGGGTGTTTCAATAAAATGCATTTGGGTAGAGAAAGCACTCTGCTTTCATTCCCAGGTCTCATTACATTCACTCATTCATGCAACCCCTTCACATATTTATGGCACCTTTACAGTCTCAGAAGATGTTTAAATCAGCAACATGATCAGCTGCCTTTCTTTAATTCTTAACTCATTCATCCTGAATTTATATACTTACAAACTCAGCCCAGAATCATGTGCCTTTTGACATGCAATCAATTCTGAAAACTCAGTCATAACTTCTACCATGTTCTGATCAGTATTATTCTTTCCATGTAAATTTGGTTCCAGTTGTATCCTACATTGCTCAGAAACAATCTAATACCCATTCTGCCTTCATCTAGGGACTAGCCTTCCCAAACCTTAGCTGGGACTGTTAATTTCTACCATAAGACAGTCAAACTGTAATATAATGTGCTTTTCTTATGTTACAACGTCCAAAATAAGTAAAATACTATTTCATAGAACTTGTAACCATTTTTATTAATTTTGGTTCTGTTTAAATCCGAATGTTCTAGTAGGATTATTGGCTTCTCCTTTTTTCACTGCAAATATGCATTATATTTACTTCTATTGGCTGACCTGAGACTATAATTACTCTTAAATGTTCTTAAATTAAACACAATTAGCATACACTATTACATTTGTATATAACTCTAAATTGGCAATACATCTGTATTGATTTAATTAAAACTTAGTAAATATAAAAATGGATTAAATAATCATATTCCTAAGTTACAACCAATCTTTTGAGCAAACTATGTGGCATGATTTGAAGGATCATTTAATGAAGTCCTCCTACCCATATTATCAACATTTGTGTCAGTATTTTAGCATTGTACCTTCATACCTTCGGGTTTTGAGTGATATTTTTCCATTGAAAATGTCACTGCAGAAATGTAAATAAGGCAGAAGATGTTAGGTCTTAGCAGATCACAAATTTATTCAATGTGATAGGAAAAGTACTAAGAATGACTGCTGGTGAATCATTCTCTTGCATATATCTCCCCTTGAGTGAAGGTAGAACCTGTGAATATGATGTAATATTACTCTTGAATTTATGTCACATTATAAGGTAATGAGAATCTATCTGGTTGTATCTAATCATGTAAGTCCTTTATTATTTTTTTTTATTTTTTTAAAGATTTTTATTTATTTATTTGACAGACAGATCACAAGCAGGCAGAGAGGCAGGCAGAGAGAGAAGGGAGGAAGCAGGCTCCCTGCTGAGCAGAGAGCCCAATGCGGGGCTCGATCCCAGGACGCTGGGATCATGACCTGAGCTGAAGTCAGCGGCTTTAACCCACTGAGCCACCAAGGCGCCCCGAATCATGTAAGTCCTTTAAAAGCAGAGAATTTTTTCTAGCTAGTGGCAGAAGTGGTAGATGGGGATTTGAAGCAGAAGAAAGACTTGTTATAGTATTTCTGCCTTTGAAGATGGAATAGGCCATATGAGAAGGAAATCAGGTGGCCTTAAGGAAACAAGAGCATCCCTTTAACTAACAGCCATTAAAAACAAAACAAAACAAAAACTTAGACCTACAACTACAAGAAATCAAATTTGGCCAACGATGTGAATGAACTTGGAAGCAGATTCTTCCCCAGTCCTCCAGATGACTGTCAAGCCTGAGAAATGCCTTGATTTTATCTTTTTTTTTTTTTTAAGATTCTATTTATTTATTTATTTGACAGACAGAGACCACAAGTAGGCAGAGAGGCAGGCAGAAAGAGGGTGGGGGAAGCAGGCTCCCCGCCGAGCAGAGAGCCCGACGTGGGGCTCGATCCCAGGACCCCGGGACCACGACCCGAGCCGAAGGCAGAGGCTCCAACCCACTGAGCCACCCAGGCACCCCCTTGATTTTATCTTTGTAAGAATAGAGAATCTAGCTAAACCTGCCAGGACTTTAACCTATAAAACTCTGACCTATTAAATGGGGTATGTTAAGATGCTAAATTTGTGATGATTTTTTATTCAGCAATATAAAACTAATACAATGGACAGTTATAATACCTAACATATTTATTGATAACTACTCACCAGGAGCATGTAAGATAAAGCTATTCATATATTCTGTTTCATAATAGAGGGGAAATAATCACACATCAAGCTAAACCTATTGTCATTCAGTTTTGCTGAGATCCCACCCTACATGCTGCTATCTTGGTTACCTTAAATTAAGTCATATTCTGCATCTTAGTTTGGCCTAGTCAGTTGTTCTCAGTAGTTTTCAATCTGAGTCTCAAGTTATCAGATATTTCTAAAAACCACATAAAAAATCTTTAACAAAATCTCTACTTAAGCAGTTTCCCACTATCAAGAAAAAAGTCTCACTACCCATTCAACTTACTATTGCCTCCATTATTGGCAGATTGCACATCACTTATATACTAATCAATCATCACTACAGAGTTTAGTTGTAACATCTGAATGTTGACATTCAGTTGGTACAATTTTAATTATGATTTTTTTCCAAACAACTATTTTAGTCAAAATGTTCCAAGATTGAGCAGAGGAATTCACTCAATGTTCATGGAATATATCTTATTTTGTGATTTCATTCTCGGTCTTTTCTTTTTTTAAGATTTATTTATTTATATTATAAAGAGAGAGAAAGATTAGGAGGGACCAAGGGAGAGGGAAATTCAGACTTCATGCTGAGTACAGAGCCTGACATGAGGTTCTATCACACAACCCTGACATCAGGACCTGAGCCAAAATGAAGAGTTGGAGGCTAAACCAACTCTGCCACTCAAACATCCCTCATTCTCAGTCTTTTCAAGCATGCAGTCAGGATACAATATTTATACCCTATGCTATTTTAAATATCCATTTCACTTATATGACATTTTATGTATGTGGTCAATATTTTTGAAATCTTTTATCACTACACGTTTCTAGTTGTTCATTGAGGTCAGCAAAGCCATCTACTCAGCCTGCATAGAGTATAATCTCAAATCTCTTGGAGTAAGAACTGCCAACAACTGTATTTCCTGATAATAAAATTCACTTTTAACGTCTATTTGTTGGGTCTCTTCTGTCTTGACACTTAAAACTAAATGTATGACATATATACTTGATATATATATATATATATATTTGTCATAAATGTATGATATATATATATACACATTTAAACTAAATATATGACATACATATTTTCCACTGCAAATTTCATATATATATGAAAGTGAAAATTTTCATATATATATATTTTTTTCACTTCTAAAACCCTGTTTTTTTTTTTCAATGACAATTTAGGATGCATATTATTGTTGCTTGCTTTTTTTGTAACTTGAGGTAAAAAGCTACCTCATCCCAAAATAATTCCTGCCAGACTGGTCTTTAAAAAAAATTATTTTTCTTCTCAAATTTTTACTTAAATTTTAGTTAGTTGTCATACAGTGCAACATTGGTTTCAGGAGTAGAAGTCAGTGGTTCATTACTTACAAACAACATCCAGTGCTCATCATAATAAGTGTCCTCATTAATACCCATGGGTCCAGCTTAGCCTACCCCCACCAACCTCCCTCCATCAACCTTCAGTTTATTCTTTATCAAGAATATCTTATGGTTTGCTTCCCTCTCTTTTATTTTTCCCTCTTCCCCTATGTTCATCTGTTTTGTTTCTTAAATTCCACATATGAGTGAAATCATATGGTATTTTTCTTTCTCTTACTTATTTTGCTTAGCATAATACACTTAGTTCTATCCATGCCATTGCAAATGGCAACATTTCAATTTTTTATGGCTAAGTAATATATTACTCAGCCATATATATATATATATATATATATATATATATATTCACTTCTCCCTTATCCATTAATCAGTCAATGGACATTTAGATTATTTCCATATGTTGGCTATTGTGAATAATGTTGCTATGAATATTGAGGTTCATGTACCCCTTCAAATCAGTATTTTTGGATTAAATAATACTTTTGGATTATGTCTTTTGGATAAACAGTATCATAATAGCTTGATCATAGGGTAATTCTTTTTTTAACTTTTTGAGGAACTTCCATACTGGTTTCCAGAGTGGTTGCACCAGTTTGCATTCCCACCAACAATGCAAGAGGGTTCCTCTATCTCTCTGTCCTTGCCAACATCTGTTTTTCCTGGGTTGTTAATTTTAGCCATTCTGACAAGTGTGAGGCAGTATCCTATCATGGTTTTGATTTGTGTTTCAGTGATGATGAGGGATGTTGAGCATCTTCTCATGAGTCTGTTAGCCATCTGCACGTCTTCTTTGAAAAAGTATCTCTTCATGTCTTCTACCCATTTCTTAACTAGATTATTTGGGCTGCTTTTGTTTTGTTTTGTTTGGGGGGGTGTTGAGTTTGCTAACTTCTTTTTTTTTAAGATTTTATTTATTTATTTGACAGACAGAGATTACAAATAGACAGAGAGGCAGGCAGAGGGAGAGAGGGAAGCGGAAACAGGCTCACTGCTGAGCAGAGAGCCTGGTGCGGGGCTTGATCCCAGGACCCTGAGACCATGACCTGAGCCAAAGGCAGAGGCTTTAACCCACTGAATCACCCAGGCACCCAGTTTGCTAACTTTTTTGTATATTTTGGATACTAACCCTTTTTCAGATATGTCATTTGCAAATATCTTCTCCCATTCCATAGGTTGACTTTTAGGGTTTTTTTTTTAAGATTTGATTTATTCATTTGAGAAGGAGAGAGACAGTGAGAGAGAGCTTGAGAGGGGAGAAGATCAGAGGGAGAAACAGACTCCCTGTGGAGCTGGGAGCCCAATGCGGGACTCGATCCCTGGACTCTGGGATGATGACCTGAGCTGAGGGAAGTCTCTCAATCAACTAAGCCACCCAGGTGCCCACCTTTTAGTTTTAAGTATTTCACTTGTTAACATTAGAAATATGTATCAGAGATACAAATGAGACTGCTGCCCCCACCTTCACCTTCTAGCTCCCATCCTGAAGACTTATGGTAATGAGATGTTCTGTTTGTAAGGTCATCTTGTCAAGGAACATTTCATTTCTGAAGACATGATTTAATAGAATTATGAATATCATAGGTGGTTAATGTAAATGATGGAGAAACTACAGGTCAATCACATCATAATAAATATAGTGCATTTCAAATGGCTAGAAATAACAGAAATTAGTGTTGGAATTTTACCATTAAATTACAGAACCTAGAAAAGACTAATGCCTGACACTCTTCTCTTGAGAAGCTTTGTCAACATTTTTTAAATAGCACATCATAACTTACCAACATCACAGAAGCTTTAGTAAAAAATACCTTTGAAAACACAGACTTTTATATTATTCAATGACCTTTATATAATGATTTACATAATAATTTTCAAAATTCAATTCTAGAGAAAAGTTTTCCTTTTCCAGGAAATTGGCTCCTTTCCTTCCATTAGGCTACCTGTTTTATTCTTCTTTAGCTGTAGCTGTCATGGTTATCAGTGTTAAAATTATAGCTCAAGTATGTTAATTTTATCAAAAGACTATTTGATACATTTACATTCCCTCATTTTACATTTTTACATATTTGTCATGAAAAATATTGCCCTCTCATACTTCGTAAAATGGTTTTTATCCTTTATGAAACCAAAGAAAGTATACAACATAAATAAATAAATTTTATTAATTATTTTGAAATCAAGATTGGGGATGGGTTAGAGTAGATAAGGAGCAGAAGGAAGATTAATCATCTTCCCAGGAGAACTTGAAACCATTTTACTACATTTTAGATAACATAACTTAGAGGTATAGACACATAGAAGCATTTTACTACCACTTTATTACTTCATTTCTTTTTGCAACAATTACCAAC
Organism: Martes martes; assembly: GCF_963455335.1. Classification (NCBI taxonomy): domain Eukaryota; kingdom Metazoa; phylum Chordata; class Mammalia; order Carnivora; family Mustelidae; genus Martes; species Martes martes. The sequence goes on from NC_137897.1 coordinate 65,217,462, forward strand.
ATTAAGTCACTTTCTATGTTCTGTCACCTTTGTTGTTTTAATCTTGGGCTCTGACAGGAAAGATTTCAAAATTCCATACCTGGCGTGTCTAAGGGGTTCAGTCAGTTAAATGACTGGCAATTTCCACTCAGGATGTGATCTAAGAGTCCTGGGATTGAGCCCGGCATTGAGCTCCACATTCAACAGGGAGTCTCTCCCTCACCCTCTGCCCCTCCCACTCTCAAATCAATAAAAAATCTTTTTAAAAATCCCATGACTAATTGGACTTTCCAATTTAGTTATTAACATTTTCTAAGTATTTTTTCTTAGTTGTTTTCCCCTAATATATACCTATTTGTCATTATTTCAATTTATCAAGTTTTAAAATATAGGGAGGGAGGGCCTCAATGTTAACAAATATAAAATATTTTTCAGAAATTATTCTTTCTGGAGCAGGCTGTCTTTTGGTCCAAACAGCTGAAACTAAGTAGAAATCTAGTGAAATATACTGTATCCTTTAGTCCTTTTGACAAATGTGTTTTAGAGTCTACTATGAGTTAACATGGTGCTGGTTGTTGGTGCTACAGCAGTAAATAACATATTTACTTTCATATGTAAATCTATTATGTTCATCTATAAGAATACCATTTGTGTTACAGTTATCACCCCAGCATTCCTGACTGAGACTGGTCCACAGATTCCCCAAATCAGTTATTCTGAGAAAGCACTCATGGGTGTTTACACCATCTGAGACTCCTGCTGCTAAGACTTACATTTCTTATACAGAGCTCAATTTGGGCAGTGCCACTATGCCACTGGCACTTATAGGCCCAACAATAAAGCTAATATTTATTTATTCCATACTCTGTATCATAAAATGCTTTAATAATTTCATACAGTCCTCTCATCAAAGAGATAAGTATTTTTGTCACCCACGTTACAGCTAGGAGAACTAAGACTTAGAGAAATGAAATAATCTGTTAGGTTTGTAGAGCCAGGTTCTCAGAATTTGTTCTCTTAGCCACCCAGATGCCCCAACTCTTCCCTTAAATAATCAATCTTTTATAATGACTGTAGTTGAAAGTGAAGATAATTTGTTTTATCATTTAGGAAGAATATATTTTCTTTTAATTAAAAACATTATGAAATGTCTCAACATTCATAGAATAATATGGCAGATATAACTTGCAATCATATAAAATGGGCCTCCTACTTTGTCATGTTTACCTTAAGATTTCTCTCTGATAATTTTTTCCTTCTGATAATTTTTAATAGATGAAACATTAGAAAAACAACAAGATCCCCCCACCTATCACCTACACACCTAATAATGAAGCAGCAGAAAGAGAAATGAAAACAATTTAGTTGTGTACAATTATGGTTGGAAAATATACTTGATATAATTTCAATCTTCTTAAATTTGTAATATTTGTTATGTCTTATTTTATGTGACTTAACCAAGGGATTATTCTTTGTGTACTTCAGGAAAATGTGTATTCTATTTTTCTTCAATGGGATGGTCTATATGTATCATATATATATATATATATATATATATATATATATAAAACTTAGATCCATGTATTCCAAAGTACGCTTCAAGTAAAAATGTTCTTTATGGTTTTGCATCTGGATAATGAAATTTGTTGAAAAAAAGATCTAAAAAAATCCCACTTACAATTGCATCCCAAATAATAAGGTATCTAGGAAAAAACCTAAACAAAGAGGTGAAAGACCTGTACTCTGAAAATTATAAAACACTGATGAAAGAAATTGAAGATGACACAAAGAAATGGAAAATTATCCAATGCTTATAGATTGAAAGAACAAATATTGTTAAAATGTCCATACTACCCAAAGCAATCTACACACTTAATGAAATCCCTATCAAACTACAAAAAAGCATTTTTTTCATGGAACTAAAACAAACAGTACTAAAATTTGTATGGAAACTCAAAAACCCCAGATAACCAAAGCAACCTTGAAAAAGATAAACAACCTAGAGGTATCACAATTCTGGACTTCAAGTTATATTAAAAAGCTGTAATGATCAAAACAGTATGGTACTGGGCAACTGGGTGGCTCAGTGGGTTAAAGCCTCTGCCTTCAGCTCAGGTCATGATCTCAGGGTCCTGGGATCGAGCCCCACATCGGGCTCTCTGCTCAGCAGGGAGCCTGCTTCCCCCTCTCTCTCTGCCTGCCTCTCTGCCTACTTGTGATCTCTCTCTCTGTCAAATAAATAAATAAAATCTTAAAAAAAACAGTATGGTACTGACACAACAATAAACACATAGATCAATTGAAGAGAAAAAAATCCAGAAAAAAAAAAAAAAACAGCACTCAGTTATATATGGCCAATTAATCTTCCAGAGAGCAGGAAAGGATATTCTGTGGGATAAAGACAGTCTCTTCAGCAAATGACATTGGGAAAACTTGACAGCGAGATGCAAAAGAAAGAAACTGAACCACTTTCTTACACCATACACAAACATAAACACAATATGGATAAGAGACCTACATGTGAAACCTGAAACTAAAAAATTCCTAAAGGAGAACACAGGCGGTAAACTCTTTGACACCAGGCTTGAAAACTTTTTTCTAGAAATGTATGTCTCCTGAGGCAATGGAAACAAAAGCAAAAACAAACCATTGAGACTACCTCAAAATAAAAAGCTTCTGCACAGTGAAAGAAACAATCAACAAAACTAAAAAGAAGCCTATGAAATGGGAAAAGATATTTACAAATCATATAGCTGATAAAGGGTCAGTATCCAAAATAAATAAAGGACTTTTCAAATTCAACATATAAAAAAATAAATAATACAGTTAAGAAATGGGCAGAAGACATGAATAGACATTTTTTTTTCCAAAGAAGACATACTTATGGCTAACAGACTCATGAAAAGATGTTCAACATCACTCATCATCATGGAAATACAAATCAAAACCATGATGAGATACCGCCTCACACCTGTCAGAACGGCTAAAATTAACAACACAGGAAAAACAGATGTTGGCAAGGATGGGGAAATAAGGGAACCATCTTGCACTTTTGGTGAGAATGCACACTGGTACAGCTACTCTGGTGAACAGTATAGAGGTTCCTCAAAGAGTTAAAGATAGAACTACCTTATGACTCGGCATTTGCACTTCTAGGTATTTACCCAAATAATACAAAAATATTGATTCAAAGTGGTACATGCACCCCAATGTTCATAACAACATTATCAACAATAACCCAATTATGGAAAGAACCCAAATGTCCATTGACTAATGAATGGATAAAAAAGAATCCATTTTTGGAACATTTTTGAACTATATATGCAGTGTATATATATATATATATATATATACACACATATATGTGTATATATGTATATATACATATATACACATATATACACACACAATGGAATATTGCTCATATATCAAAAAGAATGAAATCTTGGGTGCTTGGGTGGCTCAGCTGGCTAAGTGTGTTCGTTTAGCTCAGGTCATGATCCCAGGACTCGGACTGAGACCCATATCAGGATCCCTGCACAGCAGAGAGTCTGCTTCTCTCTCTACCTTTCCCCCCGATTGTGATCTCTCTCTCTCTGTCTCATGCTTTCTTTCTCTCAAATCAATAAATAAAATCTTTAAAAAAGGATGATGAAATCATACCATTTGCAAGGACAGGGTGGAGCTAGAATGTGTTATGTTGAGTGAAATAAGTCAGTCAGAGAAAGACAAATACCATATGACTTCACTCATTGTGGAATTTAAGAAGCAAAACAGATGAACATAGAAGGGGATAAAAAAAAGAGAGGGATCTAAATCATAAGAGACTCTTAATTAATTTATTTATTTTTGAGAGAGAAAGACAGAGTGAAAGTGGGTAGGGGCAGAGGGAGAGAATCCTCAAGAAGACTCCCTGCTGATCATGGAGCCCAACACAGGGCTCAATCCCAGGACCCTGAGATCAAAACCTGAGCTGAGACCAAGAGTCAGAGGCATAACTGACTGAGCCAACCAGGTCCCTCCCTATGTCCCTTTTAAAAACAAGTTTTCCATGATACATATAATTTACTTTAGCAAGGAACCTTTTAAAGAGACAAAGTAAATAGTATCTACATTATAGTTTGTTGTGTTGCCATAGAATCATTTCTTCCTTGTTTCTTTTATTCTTAAAATTCAAAACCATTTCAGCTTGGCTGTATGCATTATTACAGATTCAAATATAGCTTGGCTATATTTTCTTTCAACAAAATCCCACCTCACATGTTGAATGCTCTTGGAAACTTGTTGTATAAAGGCTGAAGTTAGGCAGCTCTTAACGACTGAAGTATAAGGAGAATTTAGATTTAGTATCAGATGCAGCAAATTTCTCCATATAGTGACTATATAGTTTTATTCCTTTCTGGGTTTAAATTAAAATACTTTTTTGGGGGTCACCTGGGTGGCTCAGTCAGTTAAGCATCTGCCTTCAGTTCAGGTCATGATCCCAGGGTCCTGGGATTGAGCCCCCCATCAGTCTCTCTGCTTGGCAGGGAGCCTGCTTCTCCCTCTCCCTCTGCCTGCCACTCCCCCCTGCCTGCCACTCCCCCTGCTTGTGTGCTCTTTCTTTCTCAAATAAATAAATAAAATCTTTTCAAAATACTTTTTTCATCTCTTGACATGACTAGAAAAGTAGACTCTTCAAGAGTCTTCAAGATATTTGCAGTTTTGTTTATAAATGACTATATGTGTAGCCTGAGAAATCAAACTGTTCTTCTAAATTAAAAGATTTTAATTTAGAATTTAAAAGATGTTAATGTAATATAATTTGTTATATATATATCTATATATATATATTTGTTTCTGCTTATGCTCATTTATTATAAGCCATTTGTCTCACAAATTAAAAAAAAACTATTTAAAGTATGCTATGATAGTCGTACATAATAAAGCTTGATATTGGTGACAAATAGTAAAGATGCCTTTGCTTTTGATTTTAGTATTTTAAAAGCAGACAATGATTTAGGACTCCATTTCTGAGAATTTACTTACACTGCAATTACTATGAATCTATGGTAGTCAGGGAATAGATTTCAGACACAATTTACATCCTTACTTGAATTGTTTAAATAGTCTTGGAAGGAAAAAAAATGGAAAGAAAAATATATGAGCATATTATAACAATGATTGTGTGGATTCCCTTTTTATGTGTCTGCATAATATATCTACATGTTTGTTTGTTTTCCCAGAAGTGAACATCCTTCATGCTATATTCATTTACAGATGAATTCTATGTAGTTCAAAGTCAGCCTCTTGGCATCTAGAAGAATTATAGGGCTGATTCAACAGAAGTCCATTGCCTGGTTTGCTACTTTTCCCTAAAGATTCAACACTATTTCCTTATTATAAAAAATATAGAAATTAGCAGATATATATAATATAGGAATATATAAATTAGATCATAATTTAAGGAGTAATGCATTTTATTAAATTTATACTAATTATTAATCAATTATATCATTATTGAAAATTTAATAATTATTAATTTTCACTACAACATCATTTGTTAATATAATATAATTTGTTATGTGTATATTTGTTTCTGCTTATGCTCATTTATCAAAAACCATTTGTCTCACAAGGCAATAGTCTGGTTGCAGGGCATACAACTTGATAAAATGACAAATATTGAAGCTTCCCTTGTCCCTTTCACCCCGACTCCTCAGGGAAGTGGTGATGGATATGCATGATGCAGCAAATGATTAAACTACCAAAATCACTTTGTAGTGTACCCTTATGCATTAACTAAATTTGTCAAGTTTTACTAAATTTATTAAGAATTTTGAAAGGGGAGAAACAAATTTTGAGGTTTTGTAAACTGAAATTGTGGGATTTATAAAGAAAAATATATCTAGTAACAATCCATTTATCCTTCCTTTAAGTTTACAATTAGCAAATAATGTTTCTTTCATTTATTTGAGTATAGCTGATGCTGTGCTTTCATATATACAAGCATATATCTATTAATTTTATATATCAAAGAAAAAAACTAATTAATGGCTTCTAGACCAATACCATACTTACTGTAGCATAAACACATGAGTAATCCACAAACATTTATTTTGGAGAAAACACAAGACACAATGAGCTCACATTGACTTATACAGGGTAAGTTGGTGATTTTTGAGTATTAAAACAGTAATTCCACGATCACAATGCCTCACTCCTGGAAAAAATGGAGATAACATAAAAATGAAATATTTTGCCTATACCCAAACAAAAACATTGAGATAATTGAGCTATTTTGTTGTTTTTATTTTGGTAATTGCCATCATGTAAACACTGTCTCTTAATCTAAAAGCATTCCTTACAACACATGAACTAGTATACACACATAATTTGTAAAATAAATAAGTAGGTAGGTAGATAGATAGATGATAGATAAAAAATCTAAGTGTATTCACTGGGTGAGGTGTCAATGGGAAAGGGATTCAGACATCAGTTAGAGAGAAATGCCTACCAACATAGACTGGTAACTGCATGTTGCCTGACAGTGAAACAATAGAGCTGGAGATGATTTGGGAAGGAAATTTAAAGATCACAAATGGCAGAGAAAAGAAATGAATTATATATTTTTTAAATGAAAAATCAGTGAAAACTAACTTTTACTGAGGCAAAGGGGTAAAAGCAAGGAAAAAAAAAAAACAAGACAAAGAGAATCTAATGCCCCCAAAATGAATTCTGGAAAGATAGGAAGAGGGTCCACTCTGGGTATCACAATGAGGAATTAGAAAGACACAGGGACAGGAAAAATTGGAGTGGAAGGAATTTTTATATTTTTATTCATCATGACATCATGCAAAGATTGGAAGCAGGAGAAGAAGTGGGGTTATAAAATTAAAATGTCAAACACTGACATAATATTGTTTCATAATATTAACTCTTATAATTATGTGGTTAGGATATTTCTAATATACTGAGAGTTTTGGGAAAGATGCTATTCTAACAAAATGCCTTGAACCTATTTGACTGGAGAATTTATATTTAAAACTATATAAAAATATTAACTGATGTGTTATGGTGGTGCCCAACACCAAGCTATACTCGTACCTGTGCTTATGAGTGTGGATGACACTTCATTGAACATTTTCATCATATGTACATGAAAAGTTAATGTCAATTCAAATCCCACCTTAAAAAATAACTGAAAATTACCCAGAAAATCACTGATGATACAAAAGGAGATTTTCAAAGGCAAATGGAATTCAGTATATCCAGAGGCTAATGGCAAAATTTTATACACAATATCTAAATGTTGAAATAATATGGCACAACTTCAAATAATAATAGAAAGTGGAAAGCAATTAACATGGGTAATATATTTTGTGGAACTGTTATTTGCTTTCCTAAGGAAACACTGCAGGTAAATTCTATGAATTCTGTATCTCCATTAATACCTTTGTCCCTTCCTTTCTTCTCACCTGGTATAAAATGTACTGATGACTTTAACATACTGATACACTGTAGTTATGATAGAAGAGGAAGTCAGTATTGTCAAGAGCAAAAAAAAAATTTTTTTTGTCTTAAGTATATTCCATTGTGAAGAACCTTAAGAGACATAAGCCTACTCCTAAGAAAAAATACTGTGGCCTCCTTGGTTTACTACTGGCTTTCCAGAATCGAGGCAGTATATATGACTTTCATGGTCTTATCTTCATTACTTGCTGCAAGAATGAGCCTTGCTGCAAAAATGAGTCAGGATCCCAGTATACAGGAGTCTACAATACATTTTTTTAAAACCCAGAAGGGAGAGAAAGAACCCTTAAATATTGACCTAAGCCCGATTTTTCATTGCAAAAATGAAATGTGATAGAATTCTAAAAGGGACCTAATTTTTCATTGCAAAAATGAAATGTGATAGAATTCTAAGAGACCCCATGATTTTTGCACCCTACAATTACTCCAGTGATTGTATTACATGGCAAAAGGCATTTTTAGATGGCTTACTAACCAAATAGGAATGTTATTCACCAGGCTTAGCTTAATCACATGAGCTATTTAGAAAGCATAGAGTTTTTGCCACTTGTATGAAAAAAAAGGAAGTCAAAGTGATTCCAAGTGTGAGAAAGATTTAACATGTTTTTATGGAATCTGAGTTGAAGGGGGGCAGAAGACAGAACGTAAATATGGCTTCTAGGAGCTGATAGAAATCCCTTGTCAGTAGCTGGGAAGAAAACATGAACTTCAGTTCTATAACTATAAGGAAGAGGATTCTGACAACAATGAGAAATTGGAAGCAGATACTTTCTCATAGACCCCATATAACAGTCCATCCTGGTCAACACCTTGATTTCAGTCTCATGAAAGCCTGAGCAAGAGAACCCAGTAAAGACTGCCTGGATTTCTGGCCCACAGAAAAATGAGGTAACAAGTTGATATAGTCTTCTTGGTAATTTGTTATGCAGCAACATAAATGAGATACAATGGAAAAATAAATATTTATACCAGTCTCTGGCCTACGGGTGTATTTGTGATTGTCTAAAATGTTTTATTTCTGTAATGAGGTATACCTGAATGTCCTTCCATATATTAAAGGTCGTAATAGAGATGTTATCCATTTACATTAGTTAGGTTTTACTATCAGAATACAATCCACTGAAACTTGAAAGAACTCATACACACTCACAAAAATAATAAAATAAACATTTTAGATGTTTCCAGAAGAACTGAAAGAGTGTTGTCAACACACTGGCAATCCATTGACCCAGACATAAGATTTACAGTTCTATCAATTGTCTCATTTCTTTAGGACACAGAAACAGAAAAATAGGAATGGAGTATGGAATAGCAGTATCCAATTTCATGAAACTGTATTCATAAGAAATTCATGAAGTGATCCTCAGATTGTCACTCCCCCTCAAAAAAAAATGTTTGTGTTGTAAGAAAATACTAAAATTGCACTTAATGGAGAAGAGAAAATAAAATGAATGAAAGTTTAAATAATTTTTAAAACACATCAGTTCAGGGCTCTTTAGAATGTGAATAAGTTCTTCCAATACTAAGAAACATTCAAGGACATCATTCCATTACAACACAGTAGATAATAAATCCTAAAAGGGGAAAGATCACAGAATTTTAAGCTTAGATTAGTTCTTACAAATCATCTTGTCTAAACTGTTCAGTGTGTAGAGCTCCAGAGAAGGCAAATTACTTAGCAAATATAAGTGCTAGTATTTCTACATGTGGGCTAGTTTCTTCCTAGTGTACTTTAATAATTAATACTCATGATTATAAATTAAACCATTAATAAAATGTTAATCTATCATCCAATTCTCCTCACATAATTTTTAACTAAAAATAGTGAAAAAGGACTCATAAAAGGACAAGACATATTCTTAAAGAAACCCAATTATTTTCATTAAGTTTTTTTTTAATTTTAGTTCCTGTAGGGTTAACATAGAGTGTTATATTAGTAACAGGTGTACAAAACATTGATCAAAAAGTGAGTACACATTACTCAGTGCTCATTATAAGTGTACTCTGTTTTTTTTTTTTTTTTTACATTTTTATTTTAATTCTAGTTAGTTAACTTACAGTGTTATATTGGTTTCAGGTGTACAATATAGTGATTCAATACTTCCCTAAATCATCCTTGTTCATCACGGTAACTGCAATCCTTAATCCCCATCACCGATTTAACACATTCCCTGACTCACTGCCCCTCTGATTTTTTTGTAGTGAGCATTTTTTTTTCATTTTTTAAAAATTTAGTTTCTTTTCAGTGTAACAGAATTCATTGTTTATGCACCACACCCAGTGCTCCATGCAATACATGCCCTCCATAATACCCACCACCAGGCTCCCCCAACCTCTCACCCCCCACCCCTTCATAACCCTCAGATTGTTTTTCAGAGTCGAAATTCTCTAATGATTCTCCTCCCCCTCCAATTTCCCTCAACTCCCTTCTCCTCTCCATCTCCCCATGTCCTCCATGTTATTTGTTATGCTCCACAAATAAGTGAAACCATAGGATAATTGACTCTCTCTGCTTGACTTATTTCACTCAGCATAATCTCTTCCAGTCCTGTCCATGTTGCTACAAAAGTTGGGTATTCATCCTTTCTGATGGAGGCATAATACTCCATAATGTGTATGGACCACATCTTCCTTATCCATTTGTCCATTGAAGGGCATCTTGGTTCTTTCCACAGTTTGGCGACTGTGGCCATTGCTGCTATGAACATTGGGGTACAGATAGCCCTTCTTTTCACTATATCTGTATCTTTGGGGTAAATACCCAGTAGTGCAATTGCAGGGTCATAGGGAAGCTCTATTTTTAATTTCCTGAGGAATCTCCACACTGTTCTCCAAAGTGGCTGCACCAGTTTGCATTCCCACCAACAGTGTAAGAGGGTTCCCCTTTCTCCACATCCTCTCCAACACATTTTGTTTCCTGTCTTGCTAATTTTGGCCATTGTAACTTGTGTAAAATGGTATCTCAATGTGGTTTTAATTTGAATCTCCCTAATGGATAGTGATGATGAACATTTTTTCATGTGTCTGATAGCCCTCTGTATGTCTTCATTGGAAAAGTGTCTATTCACGGCTCCTGCCCATTTTTTGAGGTGATTGTCTGTTTTGTGTGTGTTGAGTTTGAGAAGTTCTTCATAGATCCTGGATATCAGCCTTTCGTCTGTACCGTCATTTGCAAATATCTTCTCCCATTTGTGGGTTGCCTCTTTGTTTTGTTGACTGTTTCTTTTGCTGCGCAGAATCTTTTGATCTTGAGGAAGTCCCCAAAGTTCATTTTCACTTTTGTTTCCTTCGCCTTTGGAGACATATCTTGAAAGAAGTTGCTGTGGCTGATATTGAAGAGGTTACTGCCTATGTTCTCCTCTAGGATTCTGATGGATTCCTGTCTCATGTTGAGGTCTTTTATCCATTCCGAGTTTATCTTTGTGTACAGTGTAAGAATAGTTGAGTTTCATTCTTCTACATATAGCAGTCCAATTTTCCAAGCACAATTTATTTAAGAGACTGTCTTTTTTCCACTGGATATTTTTTCCTGCTTTGTTGAAGATTATTTGACCATAGAGTTGAGGGTCAATATCTGGGCTCTCTATTCTGTTCCACTCGTCTATGTGTTTTAATGCCAGTACCATGCTGTCTTGGTGATCACAGCTTTGTAATAAAGCTTGAAATCAGGCAACATGATGCCGCCAGTTTTATTTTTGTTTTTCAACATTTCCTTAGCAATTCGGGGTCTCTTCTGATTCCATACAAATTTTAGGATTATTTGCTCCAGCTCTTTCAAAAATACTGGTGGAATTTTGATCGGAATGGCATTGAAAGTATAGATTGCTCTAGGCAGTACAGATATTTTTTTTAAGATTTTATTTTATTTATTTGTCAGAGAGAGAGAGAGAGCGTGCGCGAGAGAGCAAGCACAGGCAGACAGAGTGGCAGGCAGAGGCAGAGGGAGAAGCAGGCTCCCCGCCGAGCAAGGACCCCGATGTGGGACTCGATCCCAGGACACTGGGATCATGACCTGAGCCGAAGGCAGCCACTTAACCAACTGAGCCACCCAGGCGTCCTGTTCTAGGCAGTATATATATTTTAACAATGTTTATTCTCCTGACCCAAGAGCATGGAATGGTCTTCCATATTTTTGTGTTTTCTTCAATTTCTTTCATGAGTGTTCTGTAGTTCCTCGAGTACAGATCCTTTACCTCTTTGTTTAGGTTTATTCCCAGGTATCTTATAGTTCTTGGTGCTCTAGTAAATGGAATCGATTCTCTAATTTCCCTTTTTGTGTTTTCATTTTTACCATATAAGAAAACAACTGATTTCTGTACATTGATTTTGTATCCTGCCACATTACTGAATTGCTGTATGAGTTCTAGAAGTTTGGGGGTGGAGTCTTTCGGGTTTTCCATATAAAGAATCATGTCATCTGTGAAGATAGAGAGTTTGCCTTCTTCATTGCCAATTTGGATACCTTTTATTTCTCTTTGTTGTCTGTTTGCTGTTGCTAGGACTTCTAATACTATGTTGAACAAGAGTGGTGAGAGTGGGCATCCTTGTCGTGTTCCTGATCTCAACGGGAAGGCTGTGAGCTTTTTCCCATTGAGGATGATATTTGCTGTGGGTCTTTCATAGATAGATTTGATGAAGTTCAGGAATGTTCCCTCTATCTCTATACTTTGAAACATTTTAATCAGGAACGGATGCTGGATTTTGTCAAAAGCTTTTTCTGCATCAATTGAGAGGACCATGTGGTTCTTCTCTCTTCTCTTATTGATTTGTTCTATCACATTGATTGATTTGCGAATGTTGAACCATCCTTGCAACCCAGGGATGAATCCCACCTGGTCATGGTGGATAATCTTTTTGATGTGCTGTCGGATCCTGTTTGCTAGGATCTGGTTGAGAATCTTGGCATCCATATTCATCAGTGATATTGGTCTGAAATTCTCCTTTTTGGTAGGGTCTTAGCCTGGTTTGGGGATCAGGGTAATGCTGGCTTCATAAAAAGAGTCTGGAAGTTTTCCCTTTGCTTCAATTTTTTGAAACAGCTTCAGGAGAATAGGTGTTATTTCTCCTTTGAAACTTTGGTAGAATTCCCCAGGAAATCCATCAGGTCCTGGGCTCTTGTTTTTTGGGAGGCTTTTGATCACTGCTTCAATCTCGTTACTAGGTATCAGTCTATTCAGGTTGTCAATTTCTTCCTGGTTCAATTTTGGGAGTTTATAGGTTTCCAGGAATGCATCCAATTCATCTAGGTTGCTTAACTTATTGGCATAAAACTGTTGATAATAACTTCTGATGATAGTTTCTACTTCCTTGGTGTTAGTTGTGATCTCTCCCTTTTCATTCATAATTTTATTAATTTGGGCCTTCTCTCTTTTCTTTTGGATTAGTATGGCCAATGGTTTATCGATCTTATTAATTCTTTCAAAAAACCAGCTTCTAGTTTCATTGATACGTTCTACTGTATCTCTAGTTTCTATCTCATTGATCTCTTCTCTAATCTTGATTATTTCCCTTCTTGTTTGTGGAGTTGGTTTAATTTGTTGTTGATTCTCCAGTTCTTTAAGGTGTAGAGAAAGCTGGTGTATTCTGGGTTTTTCAGTTTTTTTTGAGGGAGGCTTGGATGGCTATGTATTTTCCCCTTAGGAGTGCCTTTGCTGTATCCCATAGGTTTTGGAGTGAAGTGTCTTCATTCTCATTGGTTTCCATGAAGTGTTTAAGTTCTTCTTTGATCTTCTGGTTGATCCAAGCATTCTTACACAAGGTGGTCATTAGCTTCCAGGTGTTTGAGTTCCTTCCAAACTTTTCCTTGTGGTTGAGCTCCAGTTTCAAAGCATTGTGATCTGAAAATATGCAAGGAATAATCTCAATCTTTTGGTATCAGTTGAACCCTGATTTTTGACCCAGTATGTGGTCTATTCTGGAGAAGGTTCCATGTGCACTCAAGAAGAATGAGTATTCTGTTTTAGGGTGGAATGTTCTGTATATATCTATGAGGTCCATCTGGTCCAATGTGCCATTCAATGATCTTGTTTCTTTATTGATTTTCTGCTTCGATGATCTGTCTATTACTGAGAGTGGTGTGTTAAGATCTCCTACTATTACTGTATTCATATCAATATGACTCTTTATCTTGATTAATAGTTTTCTTATGTAATTGGCTGCTCCCATATTGGGGGCATAAATATTTACAATTGTCAGATCTTGGTAGATAGTCCCTTTAAGAATTATGTAGTGTCCTTCTGTATCTCTGACTACAGTCTTTAGTTTAAATTTTAGTTTATCTGATATGAGAATCGCTACTGCAGCCTTCTTTTGAGGTCCATTGGCATGAAAGATGTTTCTCCATCCCTTCACTATCAATCTTGGTGTATCCTTATGTTCGAAATTGATCTCTTGTAGACAACATATGGATGGGTCCTGTCGTTTTATGCAATCTGCAATCCTGTTTCGTTTTATGGGTGCATTAAGGCCATTCACTGCCCCTCTGATTATCATCAGTTTGTTCTCCATAATTAAGAGTTTATTTTTTCACTTTTTCTCCCTTTTTCCCCTTACTTGTTTGTTTTGTTTCCTAAATTTTACATGAGTGAAATCATATAGTATTTGTCTTTCTTTCACTGACTTATAAAAACAACAAATTTCTGCAAATTGATTTTATATCCTGCAACTTTGTTAACTTATGTATTAGTTCTAGAAATTGTTGGGAGGAGTCTTCAAGGTTTTCTACATAGTGTCATGTCATCTGAAAATAGTGAAAGATCAACTTCTTCTTTGATATTTGGGTGACATTTATTTATTTTGTTTTCTGATTGCTGAGGCTAAGACTTCCAGTACCATGTTAAATAATAAAGAAGAAAGTGAACATCCTTGTTTTGCTTTCAGTCATAGGGGAGAGTTTCTCAGTTTTTCCCCATAGAGGATCATATTGTCTGTGGGTTTTTCATATATGGCCCTTATGATGTTGATGTGTGTTCACTCTATCCCTACTTTGTTGAGGGTTTGTAACGAGGGTTTTATTTGGGACAGTTTCAAAACTGTATTTTGTTGGATGCTTTTTCTGCATTTATTGACGGGATCCTATGGCTCTTATCCTTCATTTTATTAATGTGGTGTATCACGTTGTGTGAATTGTGATTATTGAAACACCCCTGCAGCCCAGTAATAAATCTCACTTGTGCATTGCGAATAATTCTTTTAATGTACTGTGGAATTCAATTTGCTAGTATGCTATTGAGAGTTTTGTATCAATGTTCATCAGTGCTACTAGAATGTAATTCTCCTTTTCTCTGTTTTTTTTTTTTTAAGTTTTGCTTCCATTTCTATTTATTTATTTATTTATTTATTTGGGACAGTTTCAAGAGAATAGGTATTAACTCTTCTTTAAATGCATGGTAGAATTCTGGATCAGTACCTGATCCAGAACTTTAATATGCTGGGAGATTTCTGATTACTGATTCAATTTATGTTTTGCTTGTGTGTCCAAGTTTTCTATTTCTTCCTGTATCAGTTTTGTTAGTTTGTAAGTTTCTTAGGTTTTGTCCATTTCTTCCAGGTTGCTAAGATTGTTGGCATATATTTTTTTCATAATGTTTCCTTCTAAGTGTTTGAATTTCTGTAGTGTTTGTTGTGATATCTCCTCTTTCTTTCATGATTTTATCTGTTTAGGTCATTTCTCTCTTCTTTTTGTTAAGTCTGGCTAGGGGCTTGTCAATTTTATTCATTCTATCAAAAAACCATCTTTTAGTTTCATTAATACATTCTAATATTTTTGTTTGTTTCTATATCATTTGTTTCTGCTCTAATCTTTATTATTTCCCTTCTTTTGGCTTTAGGCTATATTTCTTGTTCCTTTCTTAGCTCCTTTAGGTGTAAGGTTAGGTTGTGTGTTTGGTACATTTCAAACTTCTGGAGGCAGGCCTGTTTTGCAATATTCTTCCCTCTTATGATGTCCCTTGCTGCATCCCAAAGATTTTGGACTGTCTTGTTTTCATTGTCATTTATTCTCATATATTTTTAAATGTCTTCTTGGTTTCCTGATTAATCAGTTCATCCTTTAGTAAGGTGTTCTATTAACCTCCATGTTTTTGAGGTCTTTCCAATTTTTTTTTCCTGTGGTTGACTTCGAATTTCATAATATTGTGGTCTGAAAATATGTATGGTATCATCTTAATCTTTTTGAACTTGTTGAGGGCTGATTTGTGACCCAGTATGTGATCTATTCTGGAGAATGTTCTATGTGCACTTGAAAAGAATGTGTACTCCGCCGCCTTAGGGTGAAATATACTGAATATATCTGTTATACCCATGTGATCCATCCTTGCTGACTTTGTGCTTAGATAATTTGTCCATTGTTGTAAGTAGGGAGTTAAAGTCCTCTATTATTATTGTATCATTATTAATGAGTGTCTTTGTGTTTATTATTAATTGATTTATATATTTGTGTGCCCCCAAGTTGGGAGCTCATAAATATTTACAAATGCTAGAATTTTTTTTTTAAAGGTAGGCTCTACACACAATGTTTGGAGCCTTCCATGAGTCTCAAACTCATGACCCTGAGATGAAGAACTGAGCTGAGATCACAAGTCAGCCACTTAACTGACTGAGCCACCAAGACATCCCATAATTTTTAGATCATCTTGATGGATAGATCCCTTAATTATGATGTAATGCTTTCTTTATCTATTAAAGTCTTTGTTTTAAAATCTAGTTTGTCTGATATAATTATGGCCACTCCAGCTTTCTTCGGACAGCCATTAGCATGATAGGTGATTCTCCACCCCCTATCTTTCAATCTGCAGGTGTCTTCAGTCTAAAATGAGACTCTTTAAGACAGCATACAAATGGATCTTGGATTTTGCTTTGTTTTCTTTTTTTGTTTGTTTGTTTTTTGTCTTTTGACTGGAACTTTTATTCTATTTATATTCAGAGTGTTTATTGAAAGATATGAATTTAGTGCCATTGTGCTACCTGTAGAGTTGGGGTTCTGGTGGTGTTCTCTGGTCCTTGTAGTGTCTGTAGCTTTTGGTCCTTTTTTTTTTTTCTGTACTCTCAGTGCCCCCTAAAATTTCTAACAGGGCCTGTCTAATGGTCATGAAATCCTTTAAATCTGTTTGTCTGGGACACTATCTTTCCTATTCTAAATGACAGCTTTGCTGCATAAAGAATTCTTGGCTGCATGTTTTCACCATTCAGCACATTGAATATTTCCTGTCATTTTCTTCTGGCCTGCCATATTTCTATGCACAGTTCTGCTGCAAACCTGATCTGTCTTCCCTTGTAGGTTAAGGACTTTTTTTTTTCCCCTTGCTGCTTTCAGGATGCCTTTCCTTGTCTGTGTATTTTGTGAATTTGACTACTATATGCATTGGCAATTACTGTTTTTTGTTGAGCTTAATGGGAGTTCTCTGTGCTTCCTGGATTTTGATGTCTGTATCCTTCCACAGATTAGGGAAGTTTTCAGCTGTAATTTGTTTGAATAAATCTTCTTTCCCTTTTTCTCTCTCTTCATCTTCTGGGACTCCTATGATATGAATGTTATGTTTTAATAACTAAATGAGTTCCTGATGTCTACATTTATGATCTATTACCTTTTTTTCCTTTTTTTCAGTTTGATTATTTTCCATAATTTTATCTTCTGTATCACTGGTTTGCTCCTCTGCTTCATTCATCTACATTTTTAAGGCTTCTATTTGGTTTTGCATCTGAGTTATAGCATTTTTAATTCTGGCCTGACTAGATATTATTTCTTTTGCTGCAGCAACAGGTTCTCTAGTGTTTTCTATGCTTTTTTGAAGCCCAACTAGTATCCCTAGAATTTTTTTTATTTAATTCTAGTTCAGATATCTTATTTATATCTGCATTGATTAAATCCTTGGCCATAAGTTATACTTCCTCTTCTGTCTTTCATGGTGAATTTCTCTTTGTCATCATTTTTTCCAGAAAAGAAAAGGGGGAAAAAAACAGAAATAAAGAAAAAAAACAATAATAAACCCGTCCATCCTCCCCGCCCTAAAAAAAAAAAAAAAAAAGGCAACTACATCTTAGGTGTACTTTGGTCTGTTTGTTAAAGAATCTAGATCCATGGGGCACCTGGATGGCTTAGTTATTAAGTGTCTGCCTTCAGCTCAGCTCATAATCCCAGGGTCCTGGGATCGAGGCTGTATTGAGCTCCTTGCTCTACAGGAGGCCTGTTGTCCCTCACCCACTCCCCCTGCTTGTGTTCCCTCTCTTTCTGTGTCTCTCTCTGTCAAAATAAATAAATAAATAAATAAAATCTTTAAAAAATAATCTAGATCCAATAATAATAATAAATATAAATAATAAAAATAAAAGGTTAAAAATATATAAAATTATAAATACAAATTAAAAATAATAAAAGAAGTTTAAAAAGGAATTTTAAAAAGAAAATAAATGGAAATACTAATAAAAATAAATAATTTGAAAGACCTCAAATACATGGATGCTATACAACAGACTACTAAACAAGAATGGGTCAAGCAGGAATACAAAGAAGAAATTTTTAAAAATGTAAATAATTAAAAGAAAAACACAACTGTCCAAAACTTTTGAGATAAAGCAAAAGCAGTCTTATGAAGGATGTTTATTGCACAGGCCAATTAAAAGAGTAAGAAAAATGCAATGGGTATTACCACAATTTCTTGGGAACAAAAGTCTGGTCATGGAAAAAGAGTATCTTTTCTCAGAGTGCTGGGAACAAGTTCAGCCTTCACTGACAATGTGATACTTTCTGTCTGCATGATAGTGAACTTCTGAACTGTGGGCTTTCTTTGAGTCTATTGAGGCAATACTAGTGTGGGAAGATGGGAACAGAAAATTCACCCCTGATTTTGTGATCTACTGAATTCTGATCTCCTTCCCCAATCTGCCTGGTGTAATTTACTTTTCAGATTCCTAGATAGCTGACTTATTCATCATGAAAATGTATTATATTTGCATTCAGTGGGAGAGAAGGGGTGGAATATACTTACTCCATCTTGCTCTGATCCAAAATCATCTTGCTTTATCTACTTTTCCCAGACATTCTCTACTTCTTTTTCATAGTTCTTCTATATTTGTATATATATTTCTTATAAAAAATATTTTATTTATTTATTTGACATAGAGACAGTGAGAGAGGAACACAAACAGCGGGAGCAGAAGAGGGAGAAGCAGGTTCCTGGCTGAGCAGAGATCATGACTTGAGTTGAAGGCAGATGCTATGACTGAACCACCCCTGTATATATCTGTATATATCTTTCATCTTAATTTTTTTTTACCCTTTCTCACTCTTTGTATTTTCTATCTTTTCCTCCCAGTCACACTTTCTGTGGTTGTATCTTTTTCTTTCCTCTTTTCTTTCTGTGACCCTATAGTTTTTTCTTTATTTTTCTCTATCTCTGTTTTACTTTTCTCCAGTTTCTCATGCTTTCTTTAATTCTCTACCTTTTATATGCTTTTCTCTGCATCTTTATTCTCAGTCCACAACACAAATATCATAGGGTATATTTTTCTTAATTTATAAGAAATGATAAATATTATGACAGTTAAGGGAACTAATATCTTAACCATGAATTCTGCCAATCCTAAAGCAATATAAATATTTAGCATTCTCTTATTTTGAAATCTTTGTTTGAATGTAAAATATCTCCTTCACTTGTTGGAAGATGAGATCTTTTGAAATTTTATTTATCATTAGATATTTATATAATGAATACTACCTAGAGTATTACAGCACTGTGAGGTATTGTAAATTATATAAGAAAGACTCTCTGCTATCAAGCAACTCCCAACCTAGTAGAAGAAATAAAATTCTGTTTTTTTAACATTTTAATTCAATTCTACAGAGTCAAATTATACATATTAAAAAAAAAACAAAACAAAAGAAAAGGGAACAGTCATGCACATAAGAAAACCAACTATCAAATAAATATGTGATTATCATCATGAATTTTCTTTATCAAAGTCAACAGAATTGTTTTTAAAAAGTGGCAAATCCTACTTGCAACTATCTTTCATGGTGTTACTTCCAAGGTGTCTAGAGAAAATTATATGATGACCAGCCTGCATTTATGTGTTCTCATTTCTTCAAACCTGGGAACAGCTTAGATTATTCCTACTCACAGACTTAGCCTTACCCATTCCACCAAAAACAAAAATAAAAATAAAATAAAAACAAAATAAAACAAACAAGCAAACAACAACAAACTGCCCCTAAATGGTAGAATATAGCAATTCATTGTCTCATCATTAATCTTGTTTCTGGTCTTAATTGTTCAACCCCAATAAAAAACACAGTGGTGTCAGAATTACCAACGTGTGCTCCTGTGAAAAACAATTTATTATTTATGGTTGAGTTCCTCTTGTCTTCACTTTTAGACCTGCTTAGGTAAACACCTTTCCCATACCCCTCTTCAGTGAGATTATGTCATCTGATTGATTTGTTCATCAAGATTCTATTCTGAGTTTCCTCCAACCCCTGGACTTGTTATATTTAGTTTGGGCACATTAATATTCATGCTATGTGCTGTAAAATTCTTATTTTTAAAAGATTTATTTGTTTTGAGAGAGAGAATGTGCAAGTGGGGTAAGGGGTTAAAGGAATAGAGAGAATCTCAAGCAAACTCCACACTGAGCACAGAGCCTGACATGAAGGTTGACCTCACAACCATGAGATCATGACCTGAGCCAAACTCAAGCGACACTTAACCAAATGAGCTATCCATGCACCTGAAAATTCTTTCAGTTCTGATAAAAGTATAGATCTATAGATCTACCTATCTATCTCTAGATCTAAAGTATATGTCTATAGATCTATCTATCTATCCACCACTATAGTAGTATAGAAAATCTATTTATTTATTTATTTATTTATTTATTTTGGAAAATATATTTAAATTTCATCCAAGTTGTTAAGCATCTCAGTAGTTTATCAACAAATTGTATGCAGTTTTCAATTGTACCCATAGCATATTTTATTATTCACTTATTAAGGGAAATATTTGTTGCTTTCAGTCACTGGAAATTATAAATGACATTGTGATTAACTTTTACACACAAGTATTTGCATAAATATGTCTTTTAATATGTTGGATAAATACTTAGAGGAATGTGATTGCTGGCTCAAATGGTAAGACTATCTTTATTTTATTGGAAACTGATAAACTGTCCTCTAAAGTTGCTGTACCATTTTTAATTCCCAAAAGCAATGAGTAGATTTTCTGTTCTTTGCTACTCATCAGCAACTGATATTGTTATATTTTTGGATTTTATCAATTTTAATAGGTGTGTCATGGTATCTTTTGCTATTTTTAGTTTGAATTTTCATAATAATTACTTTTGAACATCTTATGATTACTTGCCATATGTAATTTTTCTTAGGAGACATGTCTGTTTAGATATTTTTCTCATTTTTATTTTTTTTAATTTTAAGAGCTTTTTGTATATTGTGGATACAAATACTTTATCAGATGTATAGTGTACAAATATATACTTCCAACCTGTGGTTTGTATTTCTATTCTGTTAACGGCATCTTTTGCAACCAGAAATTTTTCATTTATAAAAATACAACTTTTTTTTTAATTTCATGGCTAATGTTTTGCATGCTATATCAAAAATTCATCACCAAATCCAAACTCTTGCATATTTTCTAATTTTTCTCCTATATATTTTATATTTATCTGTTTTACATTAATTTGTACAATCCATTCTGAGTTAATTTTTGTGTAAAATGTGAAGTTTGTGTCTATATATATTTTTTTATGGGTGGATATACAATTCCTGCAGAACCATTTCCTGAAAAAGTATACTTTCATCACTAAACTGTCTTTTATGTTTATTTCATCAGTTGGTTATATGTATAGGGATCTATTTTCAGTGAGTCTATTCTGTCCATTGGTCTATGGATATACTTTCCCCACTACAGTTTTCTATCAATTCTTGATACAAGGTTGTCTAAGATCTTTAAGTATCTTATATTTTTTTCAATCTTACATTGGCTATACTAAGGCTTTGGCATTTCGATATACATTTTATCATTAGTTTATCAATTTCTACAAAATGTCTACATATGTGTATATATATCTATCTATATATAGATAGATATATATACATACAGTTATTTTATAATTTGATAATGTTGAAAAATAAATATTTTTAAATTAAATTTCCAGTTGTTAACTGCTTGGTATAAGAGAGGAGAAGGGAGTTGAGGGAAATTGGAGGGGAGATGAACCGTGACACTATGGACACTATGGACACTGAAAAACAATCTGAGGATTTTGAAGGGGTGTGGGGTGGGAAGTTGGGTGAGCCTGGTGGTGGGTATTATGGAGGGCACGTATTGCATGGAGCACTGGGCGTGGTGTATAAACAATGAATTCTGGTACATTGAAAAGAAATTTAAAAAATAAAAAAAATTAAAATAATACATACCAATAATACTTTCTTTAAAAAGTGGTAATTAAGGGACACCTGGGTTGCTCAGTGCCTTAAGCATCTCCCTGCAGCTCAGGTCATGATCTCAGGGTCCTGGAGTCAAGCCCCACATTGGGCTTTCTGCTCAGCAGGGACCATGTCCCCCCCCCCCAGCCTGCTTCTCTGCCTATTTGTAATCTCTCTCTCTCTCTCTCTTTCTGTCAAATAAATAAATAAAATCTTTTAAAAAATAAAGTAGTGATGTAATGGGACTGGCAAAAATATTTATTAATTCAAAATGAGGCAGGGAAGGAGGAGAGCAAAAAAACAGTGAACAAATTGGAAATTAAAAAAAAATAGCAAGATAGTAGAGTTAATCCAAACCAAACTGATAATTATATTATGCATAATAAACAAAAAATATTTCATTAAAAAGCAGAAATTGTCAGATTGGATAAAAACGTAGAACTCTTGTACTTATTTTTCTTATAACTGGAAATTTATATCTTTTGACCATGTCCATCCAGTTTTCCACCTCCTTACTCTGGTAAACACAGAAATATGGTCTCCTTTTTTACTTTTGTTTTGTTTTTGTTTTTGTTTTTTATTAAATTCCACACATAAAATATTTTTCTTTCCCTGTCTTTTTCACTTAATACAATGTTCTCAGGTTCCATACATATTGTTGAAAATGGAAATGTTTTTTCCTTTTTTTTTTTGAACTTTCAGTACTCATTTTGCAATACATATAAATCAACTCATCCTGTACACCTTAAACTTTTACATTGTTTGTATGTCAGTTATATGTCAATAAAAATTAAAGAAAAATGTAAAACTCAGTTTTATGTTGTATGAAAGAATCTTAGTATACATAAAATTATTTAGGTTTATTAAAAATAAAAGATACAGAAACATATACCATGAAAACACTAATCAATATGAAGCTGAAATAACTATATTAACATCAGATAAAGTAGACCTCAGAACAAGAAAGAGGGTTTTTTTTTGTTGTTGTTGTTTACCAATAGGAGTATTAAATCTTTAGAAAACATAACAATCCTGAAAGTGTATGCATGTAAAATATAGCTTCAAAATATAGGAGACAAATAAAGCCACAATTATAGCTTGAGTCTTCAGCTTCCATCTCAATAATTGATAGAACATTTACATAGATGATAAGTATATAGAAGACTTGAACAACAGTATCAACCAGGTTGATCTAATAGATATTTATGTAACCCTCCACTCAATATCAGCAAAGTACTTTTCTTATATTTCAAATATATTAAAATGAATAAATATCCACTATAATTTTTATAATCATTTAAACATGTACCACTCCAAATCAAAGGCAAGTGAATGTCAAAACCATACATTGTAAAAACCTCTTTAGGAGCATAGTTTATAAAATGGTGTACTTTCCACCACAAAGTTATGTACAAATAAGTTATTCAATCTTTCTAAGCCTCAGTTTATCTACTAAAGATTGTAGGCAATAACAAATTTTTAGCCAGATTTTTGTAAATACTAAATAAGGTAATGTATATAAAGGACTTAGCATTTCTGTAGGTATAAGGTCTTATTATTTTGCAGATATTTAACAAGTTAAATTCATAGTGGAGAAGAAAAAATACCAGAGTAGTGTGAGGTTAGAAAACTGCACCTTCTGTATTTTTGTCCTATAGTCAAATGAACTGAACAATAGAGATGGCTTGCTCATACTGGGTTGGTCAATTACTTTTATGTTAATAATTCATTTAAATTTATGGAATTTGAGTATCCAGAATACTGTGTAATAAATAGCACCAAAAAAAAGAAATGAGTTTAATGAAGGTCATTTTCCATAAGACGTCCTTCTTATCAAGTAGTCCAAAATATCAGACTCTAGATTGTACTAGTCCTGATACAGTTCCTGAGTGGGTGCTTTATTTAGCCCACAAATGAATTCTTGAAAATGACTAAGCCCACCCTCAAAGTCAGAACATATTTGATTTTACTGCATATGATGATATACTGTAGAATATGGAAGGAAAAAAATGAGGTTCTGATGTTAGGATCTAGTCTTTCTTCAATAAGAAACTAAAAAGATCACCCCAGCCTGTTAAATAAATGTAATATTCTCTGTTAGGCATCCTATGTTGGACATTTCCACTGTATCTGGGAGGTGTAATTATAAAAAGTGAACTCAGTCAAGTGGGTCAATATTTTGCCGTCTGTCCCTGCCTCCTTCCAACTCATGATAACATGGATATAATACATAGACTAAATTGCCAATTGTTTTTTAAATATTTATTTATTTATTTATTTATTAGTTAGTTAGTTAATTAATTACTTTTAGAGAAAGAGCTTGAGAGGGAGGGGCAAAGAGAGGCAGAGAAAAAATCTCAAGCAGACTCTGTGCTGAGTGCAGAGCTCATGCAGGGCTCCATCTCATGACCCTGAGATCATGACCTGAGCCAAAAACAAGAGTCAAAACTTTAACTTACTGTGCCACACAGGTGCCTCCTAAACTTCCATTTAAACTGTGACGTGATCTTGAAAAAAGAAGTCATGTCCTAGGAAATGGAGGAAAAAATTAAAAGAACCTGTATCTATGATAACTGGAGACACAATACCAGCCCTGATCACCTGTACCAGAATTTTGTGGCTTGTATTCTACTTTGACAAATGTATAAACACACTAAATTATATCATAGTTTTTTTTTAAGTTGTTAAAGAAGTACTTAAAGAACTTACCGATAAGAATAAATGAAAAGAGAAAAATCAAGTCTCATACAAAGCTCTTGTTTTTGTCTTATCTTTCCCTTCTTCTCCACAGTTATGTTCTTGGCACAGTTGCCTATACTTATTGACTTCTCTTCCTCGCATCCAAATAAAATGCTTTCTCATCTTGACAATCCAATGTAAAATATTTTTTAAAATTATTTGCATGGTGACAAATATTTTAAGTTGTTCTCTTAGTTCCATTTAATATACAGTGTTATATTATTTTCAGGTATAAAATGTAGTGATTCAACAATTCTATACATATTTCTGTTCTGATGATGATAAGTGTATTCCTGAAACCCCATCATCTATTTAACCCCCCAACCTTCCCTCTGGTAACCATCATTTTGTTCTGTATAATTAAGAGTCTGTTTCTTGATCTCTGTCTCTATCTTTCTTTCTCTTTCTATCTTGTTTTACCCTTTGGTCTTTTGTTTTGTTTCTTAAACTCAATGTATGAGTGAAATCATATGGTATTTATCTTTCATTGAGTGAATAATAATAATGTTCAAATATTGATAAATGGAGACTTCATTATATCATTCTCATAAATAGAATTAGCAAGAAGACAGGGATAAAATAATGAAATAAAGGACTTAATACTATAAAACAATTAGACCTACCAGATATATGGGGAACATTCTACCCAATAACAGAAAAATACACATTATTTTCAAGTGTAATAGACTTTTCTCCAGAATAGACAAAATGTTGAGCCACAAAACAAGTCTTAATAAATTTTAAAGTTCTGAAGTCATATAAATTATCTTTCTGAGCACAATGGAATAAAACTAGAAACAAATGCACTGAAAACCATAAGATACCAAAGAATAAACCTAACCAAAGAAGTAAATGGTCTGTATTCTGAAAACTGTAAAAATTTAATGAAAAATATTGGAGATTACACAAAGAACTGAAATGACAATCTATGTTCATGGACTAGAACAAATACTCTTAAAATGTCTATACTATCCAAAGCAGTCTACATGTGTAATACAATCCCTATCTAAATACCAATAACATTTGTCACAGAGCTAGAACAAACAATCCTGAAATTTTTATAGAACCACAAAAGTCTCCAAATAGCCAAAGCAATATTGAAAAAGCAAAGCAAAGTTGGAGACATCACAATTCCTGATTTCAAGTTTTATTTAAAAGCTGTAGTGATCTAGAAAGTATGGTACTGGCACACACAGACATAGACACATAGATCAATAAAACAGAATAGAAAATCCAAAATGAACCCTAAACTCCATGGTAAATTAATCTTTGACAAAACCAGAATGTCTAATGGGAAAAAAAAAAAAGAGTCTTTTCAAAAAATGGTGTTTGGAAGAGTGGACAGAAACATGCAAAGGAATGGAACTGGACCACTTTCTTACACAAAATTAATACACAAAAATTAATTAAAATGATTGAAGATCTAATTATGAGATAGAAACCATTAAAATCCTAAAGGAGAATAGTGGCAGTAAACACTTTGACATTGGCTGTAGCAACTTCTTTTTTTTTTTTTAAGATATATTTATCTTAGAGAGGGAGCAAGGGCAAAAGGAGAAGGGTAGAGAGAGAAAAGCAGACTCCCCACTGAGCACAAAACCCTACATGGGGCTCAATGTCATGACCCTGAGATAATGACCTGAGCTGAAATCAAGAGTCAGGCAATCAACCTACTGTACCACCAGGCCCCCTGGTTATAGAAACTTTTTTTTAAGATTTTATTTATTTATTTGAGGGAAAGAGAGAGAGAGAGAGAGAGAGACAGAGAGAGAGAGAGAAAGAGAAAGAGAGATGGGGAGAAATAAGCAGCCAGTGGAGGGGCAGAAGCAGGCTTCCTGCTGAGAAGGGAGCCTGATGCAGGGCTAGATCTCAGGACCCTGAGATCATGACCTCAGCCAAAGGTAGACAGTTAACAACTGAGCCACCCAGATGCCCCAAATATGTGTATTTTTTAAAGCAACAAAATTGGTAACCATTTAGTTTGATTGACTTAAAAAAGAGAGAGAGAGAAGGCTCAAGTTATTAAATTCAGAGAGACATTACTACTAATGTTTTCATAAATAAAAAGGATTTTGAGAATACTATGAACATCCATATGACAATAATTTGGATATCTAGATTAAGTGGACAAATTCTGAAAAACATATCCACTACCAAAATGAACTCAGGAAAAAATAGAAAATCTCAATAGACCTACAACAAGTAAGGAGATTGAATCCCTAATAAAATCACCCCAAAATAAAAACCCAGTACTGAGTGGTTTCATTGGTAAATTCTTTCAAAATTTAAAAAAAGAATAAACATGGATTGTTCTCAAACTTCTCCCCAAAAATATACAAGGAAAGAACATTTCCTAACTCATTCTCTGAAGCTAGCATTGTCCCAATATCAAAGTCAGAAAAAGACACTGCAAGAAGAGAAATCTTAAGATTGATACACCTTATAAACATAGATTCAGAAATCCTCAACAAAATACCAGCAAAACTAATTCAGCAATGTATTAAAATAATGATACATTATGACCAATTAGGATTTATCTCAGAAATGTAAGGGTGCTTTAACATATGGAAAATAATTGATGTAATGCACCACAGAAATGGATTGAAGAGAAAAAAATGACCCTATCAATTGATGCAGAATATACATTTGTCAGAACCAGCACCCTTTCATGATCAAAACATTCAGCAAACTAGGAATATGAGGGAATTTTCTCAATATGGTAAAAACCATATAGGAAAAAGCCACAGCTCACACCATACTTAATGGTGAAAGATTGAATATTTTCCCCTAAGTTCAGGCATAAGACAAGATGTCTGCTTTTGCCACTTATATTCAACATATTCCTAGAAATTCTAGTTAGAGCAATTAGACAAGAAAAAGGAAATAAAGGCATTTTAAGTTTGGAGAGGAAGTTGTAAAAACTATATTCTCAGATGATATGATTTTATTTCTATTAAGCCTTAAAGAATACACATACACACACACACACACATGAGTGCGCGAGCAGACACACACACACACACACACACACATACTATTACAACTCATAAATTCAGCAACATTGCAGTATACAAAATTCACATGTAAAAAATCAGTGATATTGCCACATTCTAGCATAAATAACCCCTAAATAAATTAAGAAAATAAGTATATACAATTATTATTGTGTATATATAGTTATATATAGTTGTATATAAATATATACATAATATATATATTATATACATAGTTGCATATAAATATACAACACCAAATAATTATATACAATAGTATAAAATTATATACAATAATGTAAAATTTACAATAATATAAAATTAGAAATAATATGAAATTAGAAAATTAGAAATTAGAAATAATTAGGAAGTTGAAAGACTTGCATACTGGAAAGTACAATATATGGCTTAAAGATGAAGACATAAGTAAATACAAAGCCATCCTGTGTTTATGAGTTAGAATATTTAATATTGTTAAGATGTGTATATAATTTAAAGTGATCTGTATTTCAGTGCAGTTCCCATCAAAATCTCAATGGTGTTTATTAAAAAGAAATGGAAAAAAAATCTAAAGTTCATGGAATTTTGAGAGACCTCAAATATCCAAAACGGTTTGGAAAATAACAAAGTTGTTGATGTTCATAGCAGCAGTGGCCACAGTCACCAAACAGTGGATAAAGAAGATATGGTCCATATATACTATGGAGTATTATGCCTCCATCAGTAAGGATGAATATCCAACTTTTGTATCAACATGGACGAGTCTGGAAGAGATTATGCTGAGTGAAATAAGTCAAGCAGAAATAGTCAATTATCACATGGTTTCACTTACTTATGGAGAATAAAGAATAACATGGAGGACATGGGGAGATGGAGAGGAGAAGGGAATTGGGGGAAATTGGAGGGGGAGACAAACAATGAGAGACTGCGGAATCTGAAACAAACTGAGGGTTTTGGAGGGGATGGGGGTGGAGAGTTGGGTGAGCCTGGTGCTGGGTATTAAGGAGGGCACGTATTGCATGGAGCATGGGTGTGGTGCATAAACAATGAATTTTGGAACATTGAAAAAATTAATTTAATTTAATTTTTTAAA
Organism: Martes martes; assembly: GCF_963455335.1. Lineage (NCBI taxonomy): Eukaryota > Metazoa > Chordata > Mammalia > Carnivora > Mustelidae > Martes > Martes martes. The sequence goes on from NC_137897.1 coordinate 65,246,215, forward strand.
AAGGGGGAAATCAAACTTTCAGATTTCAAAAATTACCACAAAGCGATAGTACTCAGAAGAATGTAGAACTAGCATAAGGACAGACATAAAGGCAATGGAATTGAATGGAGATTCTAGAAGTAAATCCACACATCTAAGTTCCATTGATTTTCAACAAGAGTCCCAAGATTATTTAATGGGGATAGAACAACAAATTATGGGAAAACTGGGTATACCAAAATATAAGTTGAAGAGTGGACTTTGACTTTTTTCTTATATCACATACAAAAATTAAGAGAAAAAGGATCTAAACCCTAAATTAAAAAAAATATATATATATAGACAAATTTTAATTATGTTGAATTTGGTGATATTTCTTTAGTATGAAATGAAGAATAAAAACAAAATGAAAAGCATTAAAATTTAAAAAAAAAACTTTTGTGCATAAAATAACACTATCAAGAGATTGAAAAGACTGCACAGAATAAAATATTTGAAAATCATACATCTCATGAGAGCTTAATATTCAGAACATATAAAAAACCACTCAACAATATCTACAACTTAATAGTGAGAAGAAAAAGTACCCAATTAAGAAAGGACCTGAATGGATATTTCTCCAAAGAAGACATAAAAATGATCAATAAGTACATGATCAAAACCACAATGAGATACTGCTTAACACTTACTAGGATGTATATATCAATCCATGAAAAGGTATGGAGCAAAACTAAAATGCATATTACTAATTGAAAGAAGGCAATCTGAAGAGCTACATACTCTCTGCTTCTAATTACATGAAATTTTGGAAAAAAGCAAAACTATGTAGGTAGTAAAAATATCAGTGGTTTCCAGATGTAAGGGGTCAGGGAATAATCAATAAGTAGACATAGAATTTTTAGGACAATGAAACTACTCTGTAAGAAACTTTAATAGTGGATGCATGTCATTATTCATTTGTCCAGATCCATAGAATGGATTCATTAAGACTGAATCCTAATGTAAACTATCAACTCTGAATGATAATAATGTTTTAATGTAGGTTTATTAATACTAACAAATATACTACCCTGGTGGGGATTATTGAGAATGGGAGAGGCTATGCGTATGTAAGAGCAGGGATATATGATAAATCTCTGTACCGTTTGCTCAATATTGCTATGAAACTAAAATTACTCTAAAAATAAAGTCTATTAAAACCAAGTAGCTACTGTAGATTTAATGTTGTGTGTGTGTGTGTGTGTGTGTTTGACATACAATTCCAATTTTCTTACATTTGAAACTCCTTTTGCAGAGAAATGGACAGGATTCTGAATTATATGGGATTGGTTCTGACAGCTCTACTCTGTTTAACCAGAATCCTCAAATATTTCTATCCATTTCAGAGGTGGTTCACAAGCATTCAAAACTCTAAGCCAAATGATTCACTAAGAAATTTTGGGCCCACATGGAAATAAATGGTGCCCCAAGGAGTAGTAAACTAGAAAGGCAAACATTAAAGTGGAGTCACAGATACTTCTCTTAATTTGTTCTTATTTTCCCATTGAGTAAAGCAATCCAGTATCTACTTCAGAATATGGAAAAATCACTTGTTAAGTAACAAAGGATAAAAGGTTTTGGACTCAGATATTCCAAGGAATCCACCACTTTCTACCTATATAGTGTGTGCAAGGGATTCCATCTCTCTTAGCCTCAGTTTTCTTATCTGAAATATGATAATAAATGTCTCCAAACAGTAATGTACCTACTAATAGGGATATGAAGTGAACTAGCCCAATAAATAACTAATAATATCTAATATAGCAATAGAACCCTTCTTTTTATAAAAATAATTTCTTAACCTTTCTCTATATAGCAACACAAAGCTAGGAGATTTTTGCTTTTATCAATCATGGAAAGAAAGATCAGAGATGACTCTACCTTAACTGTTGGGATGAACCTAGCCTCTAGGGATAATCTCAAACATTTTGGTCTTGTCTGAAAGTGACAACAATTCTGTTCAAGGTACAGTTAGAAATGGTCAAGGGACACAAAAGTAATAGAAGCACTGTCTAACTCAATGCCTTAAATTATGAATTGTGAAGCCACCCTTAGAAATTGTGTTTATAGTCTAATTTTTCTTAATAACTTTGTATAAATATATATCTGTTATTTAAGATTCCACTCCTTTCTTACTCCCTCCCTGATAACTTTGCTTATCTTGCTGTCTTATTCGTACTTGAAAAGTGGTTATTGTGCTTCAGTTCCAGCTCTTAGCACAATCTTCCACAGAACAGACTTTTTTGTGTGTTTGCTTCTGTCTTCCCATTATATAAAGAGCTTTTTGAGAGAGAATGACCTCTTTTTTGAATATTTCATGCATTCTGGGTAATACCTAACCAAGAACATGGGAAAGATTAGGCAATTAATAAATATTTTTGAACTGTCTCTATTGTTTGGGTATCAGTATAACTCATATGTACTACAGACTTATCTGTGTTGTCTGTAATTCTTTAGTCCTTTGAATTAATGAACAAGAGTGTCAGAATATCTCAACCAGCAACTTTTTCACCGATGTCACAGTAAAAATTTATCATAGTAGTATTTGTTTCTAAAAGACACTTTTAGTTATTCTTTGTACAATTTTTTGTAAATGTACTACCTCACCCAACCACATTCTTAAGGACCTGGAAGCTCAAAATATTTCCTGCTGTGCTTTAAGCATGACTGCTTCTGGATACAAGATAAGAATATGAGGAGTTTATTACTATACTGTTACTATACCCAGGCACAAGCTATGGGTAAGGTAAAAGTACTTTATGTTTCTCACCGGCTTCACTTTACTGCCTTAAATGGATTGAGTCAAGGCCATGTTTTCATGCCATAGACATGTCGTTCAAAATACCAGTATGACCATATTTGAAAAGCCATTCTGTACCACTTTATTGCCGCAGATGTCTTTTACATCTGGCAAGGGCCATTTCTCTGCATGTCAATAGTAAGTCAATTTAACAGCTGCCTTTTTTGACAAGCTTAGTGTCAGATTCTAAAATGACAGGGTGAGAGTTTTCTTTTTCCTGAACAAAACATAGCGCAAATTAACTATTTGAATACAGGAGCATTAAATGCATGTAGAACACATTAAATTTTTTTTCTGAGTAATCTGAATAAGCTTGGTATATAATTTATATGCATATATGGTCTATAGAGCAACTGAAGCTAATGATTTAAGGTGTTTTTCAGGGCATTTTGATTTGTACCTGAAATATGTTAATATAAAACTAAAAAAATGAAATTAAAACAATTACCAAAAAGAAACAGTGGAAATTGAGATATGTGTAGAATAAGTATTTGAGTTACATCATCTAAATTCATTAGAGTTCACTGTAGATTCAAGCAACACAGTTAAAGTGTTGGTTAATACAGCAGCTGACAGCATCATAAGCTAAATTCTTCCATTACAGTTTTTGTATACCATTTTCTCTAAACAATACTGGCTATGAGAGGTGGCCTTGGATGTAATCATAAACTTAATGTTAAGACTGGTCTATGGTACTTTCATAGCTATCCTTTATATTTTTCTAAAGTCTACCTGCCTCAAAGTAAGAATCTAGGAATTTTGTTCTACCTACCTGCTTCATGTTTGATTCTCTTGAGATCAAAACATTTTGACTGAAGAATTTTCTTTTTTAAAAAAATATTTTTATATTTATTTTATTTGAGAGAGAGAGAAAGAAAGAAAACACAAGCAGGTACAGATGAAGGGCAGATGAAGAAAGACAAGCAGACTCCCTGCTGAGCAGGGAGACTGTTGTCTGGCTCCATTCTTGGATCCTGAAATCATGATCTGATCTGAAGTCTTATGCTTAACCAACTGAGCCACCCTGGCACCCTTTAATTGAAGTACTTTCTACCAGTCACTGAGCTGCACATGAGGATACTGAAGGGGGGGAATAAAAGCAGATATAAACCCTGCCTTCATGGAGTTTTCAGTTTATTACAGTATTAATTTCCTATGACTGCCATAACAAGTTGTCATAAACCTAACAGTTTAAAACAGCACAAGTTTATTATCCCACGATTCTGTAAGTCAGAGAAGCCTGAACATAGTTTGTTGAATTAGTTCCTCTGCTTAGAGCTTCACAATGCTAAAATCAAGGTATTAGCAGTGCTGTAGTCCCTTCTGAAGACTAAGGGAAAGTGTGTTTCCTTCATTCCACTGGTAATTGGTAGAATTTAATTCATTGTCATTGCAGCACTGAGTTCCCCATTTTATTGCTGGCTGTCAATTGAAGGTTGTTTCTAGCGTTCAGAAGCCACCTGCATTTCTTGGTTCTTGGGCTTTTTTTCTGTATCTTTAGAGCCAGCAATGGTAAATCAAGTCCCTCACTTGCTTTGTTTCTTTCCTTTTCTTCTACCACATTTCTCTGACTTCATCAAGGAAAAGAAGACATATGATTAGATCAGCTAACCTGGATCATCTTCTCATCTCAGTTCCATAAAGTTAATAATTTAATAATATCTGAAAAGTGCCTTTGTCATCTAAGGTGAACATATTCATAGAATTTGGGAATTAGGGCATATGGATATGGGGGAAGCCATTATTCTATCAAATTCATGGGGCACATAGTTCTTTTAAAAGGCTAATAATTTATAAAAGAAGTACAGAATGTATTTTGAAAATGTTACAAGGATGGATACCTACATATTCTTATATATTTTTATAAATTTATATAAAATTATATTTTATATAATTTATATATTTTAAATAAATAAAATCTTAAAAAAAATAAAAGTTCGAAAATGTGACAAGAAGTTTTTTTTTTTAAATATTTTATTTATTTATTTAACACAGAGAGATCACAAGTAGGCAGAGAGGCCAGGCAGAGAGAGAGAGGGGAAACAGGCTCCCCGCTGAGCAGAGAGCCCGATGCTGGACTTGATCCCAGGACCCTGAGATCGTGACCTGAGCCGAAGGCAGAGGCTTAACCCACTGAGCCACCCAGGTGCCCGTTACAAGAAGAATTTAACCAGATGTTCATGACATATCTTCCTAAGGAAGTAATTTATAAGCTGATATCTAAAGAGAGAACGGGAATGGGCCAGGAAAATAAGATTGTGCAAGAAGGAATTTCAGAAAGAGGGAAAAGTATGTACACAAGCCTAGAGATAATGAAAATAATACTGAAGATGAAATAGATTTATTTAAGACAAGAAACAATCAAGAATTGCTGCATCACTGTAGGAAGTGGAGGAGGGTAATGCAGTAGGCTGGAGAAGTAAGCAGGAACTATATTATTTCAGTTCCTTCGTGCTTTGTTAAAAATGTAGATCTTTGTCCTAAAAACATAAAAAATTCAATGAAAAGCCCTACCTAGAAATGCTACCATGCTTAAAATCTGTGTCGTAGGACTTAAAATTAAGGCCCAGTGTTAAATGTGCCTTGACATCTGAGAAAAAAATAAAAAATAAAAAACCTGGGAACACTGTGAATGGCCTAGTTGCAATTTTATCTCCTTATTGTGATCCTAAAGAAAGGTACCATATCCAAACATCCCTTATTATCACAAGGAAGACAAAATGCCCACTAATCTCCAAGGATAAGACTTCAGTTCTCTGTTAGGCCATGGATGTATTCAAGAAGGCTAATTATACCATCCTGTAGGAACCAGGTATCCCTTCAGCTTCTTAACACTACAATGCCTGCTTCACATGTTACTGGTTTACTCTGTTCCTGAGAACAACCTCATGTGGCCAGCCATTCATAGCATGTGGTCTCCTTCCCCACTAAACTGTGAGTATATGTGACAAATATAGTGCTATAGATCTCATCTTTCCAGGGTCGGTATTGTGTGTTTGTCCACCTACATAATCCTAGCTTAGGAATCCTTAACTCACCAAAGAGTTAAAGATCTGGTGAATAAAATAAAACCAAGACCTCTTTTATCACTTGCAATTTTAATCCGACCTTTAACCACTTGTTAAGAGGCCATTTAGGGTAAACATAGTAAGTTACACTTAAAAAATAAGTAATAGATAACTGCTTAATATTCTCCCTTAACCTTGGTTATGTGGGTTGGTAGAGAGAGGATTTGTATTTTTATACAAGAAAATAAGAGAGAGTATGCTCCTTCCTCAAAGGATGTTTTAGTTGTGTAAGCACATTAATATACTTAGTTAACAGTGGGAGAAATATTTGGGTCATAGAGTACTTTATTATACCACTTAAGCAGTTGCATATCTATGTATACAGTAGGTCTTGCTGGCCAACTAAGAAAATTATTCCAGGCCCAAGACGAAAAGAGTACAGAATCAAAAACCAAACCCTCTATTTTTTTTATCTAGACCTGTTATTAATTTGCAATATGATCTTATATAGATTGTTTTCCTTCCCTCTGTTTCACTAATTCTACTTGGAGTAATACATGAAATGGTAAGAACCAATGGTCTCTATAGTTTCATTAATTTCTGATGTTTTATAATTCTGTAAATGTTTATGGTTAATACTTTAAAGAGATCAACTTAATCTTTAATGTATATATAGTAATAACTATTGTGTGGTCTGCTGATAAGTGGTGAGCCATTAAAAATTGAATCTCTGTGGTACAAGAAGAGGCTGTTTTTTTTTAATTTTTTTAAAGTTCATAAAAAGCAGGGAAGTTATCAGATATTACTTTTCACCTTTTCCCATAGCATTTGTGAAAATCACCTTAAATGGGTTACTTGTACATTTCAGAGTTAATGCTTATTGTGATTTTATTGCAGCAAAATAGTACAATTGAGAATTGATTTATGAGGCTCTCTTACTGAATGAGTTACTTTAATCAATTTGTACTTTTCCATCTTAATCAGCTTCATCTAACAGGAAGAAGAAAACAAAAGTGGCATACTATTAAATTACAAAGGATCAGTGCTCATTTCAATATGGATTCCTGCCTTCTCCTAATTGGTTGTAGTTTAAATTCAACTCAACATTAGGTATCAACTTACCTCTTCTAAATTAGGACTTAATTTAGCCTCTAGGAACTGAAGCTCAGGAAGTTGAACCACTAGTCACTATGGGTATTCTACATTTTTATAAGAATAAACACAGACCCATGATTAATCATCCAGGAATCTATCAGTAAGAATGAATCTAAGGTCTGGGCCCCTGGGTGGCTCATTTGGTTAAGCATTTGCCTTTGGCTGAAGTAATGATGCCAGGGTCCTGGGATCAGTCCTGGGATGCATCCTGGAATTGAGCCCAACATCAGTCAGGTTCCCTGCTTAGGGGCAGCCTGCTTTTCCCTCTTGCTCTGCCTGCTACACCCCCTGTTTGTGTGTACACACTCTCTCTTGCTCTCTGTCAAATAAATACATAAAATCTTTTAAAAAAGAATGAATCTAAGGTCATAGTTTTCCCTCACCATAACAACCTCAATATTCAGAGACATGTATCAATCACCATAAATCTATCTCAATATCCTTTTATGTCTCTGTCATTCATAGGTTTTCCTAAATACTTCTTAAACTTAGTTATATCTTCAGTGTCTATTCTTCATTGTAGGAAATACATAGATGTCAAACAAGGAGGGATGAAGTTATTTTTGACAATTGACAGAAGAGAATGGTAAAAGGTGGTAATGAATACATGTAAATTAAGCTTACCCTGCCTGATAATTGCTTTTTTAAAAGTTAACCATGTTACTCCTCTTATTATAATAATATTCCTCTAAGCATAATATTCTCAAGGTTCATCCATGTTGTGGCATGTGTCATAATCTCATTATTTTTAAGGTTTAATAACATCCTGTTGTAGGTATATACCATATTTTTAAATCCATTCTCCCACTGATGAGCACTTGGGTTGCTTCCACCTTTTTGTTATTGTGAATAATGCTGCTATGAACATGTATATGCAAGTATCTCCTTGAGTTTCTCCTTGAATTCTTTGGGATATGTATTTAGAAATGGAATGCCGGACCACATGGTAATGTTATGTCTATTTTTTTTTAGGAAAATGTCAAAATGTTTCCCATGGCAACTGCATCATTTTACATTCCCACCAGGCAATGCACTAGGGATTTAAATTTCACAACATCCTCAGTAACACTATTTTTAATAGTCACCCTATGAATGTGAAGTAATATCTTCTTGTCATTTCAACTTACAGTTTCCAATTGTTACTAATAATGAACACAGTTACATGTGCTTATTTGGTCGTTTTCATGTTTTCTTTAGAGAAATGTCCACAATTAAACAACACATACACACACACACACACAAACAAACAACTCAATTAAAAAATACATAAAACAGGGGTGCCTGGGTGGCTCAGTGGGTTAAGCCTCTGCCTTTGGCTCAGGTCATGGTCCCAGGGTCCTGGGATTGAGTCCCACATCAGGCTCCCTGCTCAGCGGGGGGCCTGCTTCCTCCTCTCTCTTTCTGTCTGCCCCTCTGCCTACTTGTGATCTCTGTCAAATAAATAATAAAATATTTAAAAAATAAAAAATAAAAAAAGTATAACAGAGTTGAATACACAAGAAAATGTTACTTTATGCAAGAGGTGTACATACATGTCTATGATCTACGTGTGTCTATGTCTATGATCTATGTGTGTCATGAAGGAGAGCCTTATTTCCTGTAGCCATAACACTGAAATTGTTGAAAGTCAAACATAGAAACTCATCGTGTAATTAGATAATTGCACAGTAAGTTAAACTTAGAATCACAGGGTATCTACTGTTAAAGTGAGAGCATTGATAGTAAAATGAGGAAATCATGTATAAATTTGGGAAGATGCTGATGAAGTTGGGGACATTGACATCTTAAATTCTGATTATTCATCTTTGCCAGTGGAAGAGATTTTCCCATCCCCAGAAGAAAAAACCTCCCAATGCCCAGCAAAATTCGTTCCCCCAACACCAGCAGAGGTGACCTCCCCAGTCCCAGTGGAATCCTCACTCACAGTAGTATTGGCTTTCCACCTCCAACATTGCCTGAAGAAATGGTAATTGATTCCCCTGATGTAGTTGTCATGGAAAATAATGGTAACTCTCCTCTTGACCCACCCCTACCATCTCTCTTTGCTTCCAGAAGTAAAACTAGACTTAAATCCCAGCAGGTCCTTAAAGGTGAGGTACAGTGTACTCACAAAGAACTATTTGATCTTTCCAATTTATACAAGCAGAATTCTGAGAAACATCTATATGAATGGATACTAAGGATGTAAGATAATGGTAGAAGGAATATAAAGTTGATTCAGGGTTTATTTATTAATATAGTTCTACTAAGCAAACATTCTGAATTTAATGTTGCAGCTTTGGGAGTTAAAAGGGACTCCAAGGCTGGTTGATTGGCTGAAGAGTTGATTAAAAAATAGCTCACTGTGAGTGAATTGGAAATGCCTGATATTCCTTGGTTTAATGTAGAGAAAAGAATTCATAGGTTTGGGGAAATTGAAGTGTTAGAGTGAATTTGTCATTTAAGATCTATTCACCCATATTGGGAGGGTCCAAAACACATACCTTCATCAATACTTTGAGAAATAAATTTCTGAGGAGAGCGCCAGTATCCTTAAAGAGCTCGATGGTAGTTCTATTCTGCAGGGCAGATATTGCAGTGAGAATTATAACTACTCAAGCAAAAAACCTAAATACCACAAGAATAATTGGATCGTGGAGTGGCCAGAGCCACGTGGCAGCACTCAACTACCAAAAGCAAGTGGGTACGACTATATATGCTGGTTGGACCTAGTAAAAGAGAAGTAAAAACTGCTGTACATTTATTGGTAAGACACTTACATGTCAGTTACAACATAACTATGTAGGTGAATCACAGAACAAGCCTTTATAATTTTGGATCAAAGAACTGCCATCATATGAAGATACCTACTCTCCTTTTGAGAAACAGTTCCTAGCTTGTTACTGAGCTTAATAGAGATCAAACACTTAAACAACAAAGATGACAAAGTTACCATGCAAACTGAGTTGCTCATAATAAATTGGGTGTTATCTGACCCACCAAACCATAATGTTGAGTGTGCACAGCAGCACTCCATCAGCAGATGGAAGTAATATATATATATATATATATATATATATATATATATATATTACTTATATAATATAATATAATATATATATATATATATTACGTATATAGAGTACGCCCTAATGGCACAATTAAGTTACATGAAGAAGTGACCCAAATGTCCATGATCCCTAATTTGCCACACTACATTCTGTATCCCAGCATGCACCTATGACTTCATGGGGAATTCCCTATTATCAGTTGACAGAGGAGGAAGAAGATTTGAGTGAGCTCACAAATAATGCTGCATTATATGCTGTCACCTGAAAGTGAACAGCTACAGCACCCCAGCCTCTCTCTAGCACAACCTTGAAGGACAGTAGTTAAGTTCCCTTCCACCTTCCAGGGAGTAGAACTTTGGGCAGTGCACCCTGTTGTTCACTTTGCTTGGAAGGAGAAATAGCCAGAGGTATGGCTACATAAAATTTTATGGATTATTTCCAACAATTTAGCTATATGGTCAGGGACTCAGAAGAAACATGATTGGAAAATTGGTGACAAGGAAGTCTGGGGAAGAATGGGAATTTTCTATATTCATCCCTCCACAGAACATTTATTTTGACAACAAACCTTGGACAACAGTACTTACCTGGAAATCCAGGAGTCCAGCAAAGAAATACAAGAACAATTTTGGAGGAAAAATCCCAAGGATAAATGTATTGAAGAATATAAAAATAGTTTCAAGATATCCACATTACTTCTCCCACAAGACAAAGTTCAGTTTCAAGAGACCAGCTTGACCTGTGATTTTTCCCACAGGGCAAATTGAGAGTGTAGTTAGTGAATGCCTGGTTTCCACAGCCAAGTGAGATACTGCCCAAGACCTCACTTCTTTCATGCTTCACTCATAATGCTGAGGTGACTGGCAAAACTGAAGGCTTGGCACAGTAACCAAGGTTCAGAGCTCATGAAAGTGACACAGATATTATTATAGTTTTTTTGTTTGTTTTTGTTGTTTGTTTGATTGTTTGTTTGTTCTGGACCTCATCAGGAAGCCTGCCCATGTGCTGCCTATGGGTTCCCAGGCTACTGACTCCTTCAACTGGTGCATGGGCGCTCCTAATGCTCCACACACAACATCACATCCCATTGTAAGGTCCCTGACAGTAAGTGGAAGTTTTTACAGAGGAATCACAAACATGCACAGGAAGCCATCTCAACTCAGCAGAATTGGGAGAAGACTAGAGCATTTTAGGGTACTTCCCTTCAGATAAAACAAATGAAAATCTCTCAGCACCCAGAGTGAATTTGCAAGGTTGAGAGAAAAAAAAAAATACTATTTTAAGGATCCCGCCCAGGGAGGAAACAAGATGTGTGGAGTGGTTGCATCCACAGAAGAGGTCTGAAAGATTCTCAGAATGCCTACTGGGCAGACTGATCAGGGAAAGGCAAATATCATATGATAAAGGTATTTCTTTCCCAAAGTCAGTTAGCAAAGACTGGAGTAGAATACATCTACAAATGTGAAGACAATAATGCAAAACTACAAGAAACACAATCAGGGAAACATGACACCATAAAAGGAAAACAATATTTTTTCAGTAACCAAGACCAAAACAGAGATCTATAAATTGCCTGACAAAGAAATCAAAATAACTGTCTTAAAGAAGCCCATAAGCTATATAAGAATAAAGACAGACAACTCAATGAGCAGGAAAACAATACAGGAACAAAATGAGAAGTTTAATAAAGAGAAAGATGAAAAATACAGTAAATGAAACCATACTCCTTGGTATTTAGCCAAAGGAGTTGACAACTTACATTGACCTAAAAATTTGCACAAGGATGTTCTTAATAATTTTATACATAATGTAAAAGCATGGATACAACTACAGTGTCTTTCAGATGGTAAATGGATAAATAAACTGTGGCACATTCAGATATTGGAATATACATCACTAAAACTAAATGAGTTATCACACATGAAAAGACATGGAAGAACTTTAGATTCATATAATTAAATGAAATAAGCCAATCTGAAAAGTCTACATAATGTATATAATTCCAACACTATGTCATTCTGGGGAAAGCAAAACCATAAAGACACTAAGAAGGGCAGTTCTTTCCAGGGCTTCGTAGGGGCAGGAAAATGAATAGGTGGGACACAGGATTTTTAGGGAAGTGCAAATATACTGTTTAATATTATAACAATGGATATATAGCAGTATACATTTGTCCAGACACTTAGAATGTACAACACCAAGAGTGAATTGTAATGTAAACTATGGATTTGGGGTGTTTATAGTGTGTCAACATATGCTCATCAATTGTAACAAATGTATCATTCTGATAGGAGATATTGATAATTATCAACATTCTGATAGGAGATATTGATAATTAGAGGCTATGCATGTGGGGATCAGGGGACATATGGGAAATCTGTGCCTTACCCTCTATTTTGCCTCGAACTTTAAATGCTCTAAAAAGCTAAAGTCCAAGTAAACACACACACACAGAGTAGAGAATGTCAACACCAGACTTGATCAAGGAGAAAAAAGAATCTAGGACGTAAATGACAAGTTATTTGACAATAAACAATCAGAGGAGAAAAAAGCAAAACAAATTAAAAAGCAAAGAGAGACTATGGGATTTATAGAATATAAGAAAAACATAATTAATATAAACATTATGGGAATCCCAGAAGTAGAAAAGAGAGAGACAGAAGCAGAAATTTTACAGAAAAAAATAATGGCTGAATACTTTCCAAATATGAGGAGAAATATGAGCATCCCAGTACATGAAGCTCAATTCCCCAAAGAGATTCAACATAAAGACTTCACCAAGTCACATTCACTTAAGTCAAAATCAAAGAAAAAGATGGAATTTTGAAAGCTGCATATTTAATACAAGCTGCCTACCACCTGTCACCATAGAATACTATGATAATATCATTGATTATATTCCCCATGAAATAGCTTTTATTCCCATAATTACTTATTTCATACCTAGAAGCTTGTATATCACACACTCCACTTTGTCTATTTTATCCATCACCCACCCCTTCTCTCTGGCAAACATCAGTGTGTTCTCTGTATTTATAAAACTGCTTCTGTTGTTTGTTTATTTATTTGTTTTCTGTTTTTTTTTTTGATCATGTGTAAGGAAAACCATATAGTTTTTGTATTTCATCACCACACTTATTTCATTTAGTATAATACCGCCTAGGTCCATCCACATTCCAGCAAATGGCAATATCTCATCAGTTTTATGGGTGTGTAATATTCTGCTGTGCGTATATATCCCACATTTTTCTTATCTAATTGTCTATCAATGGATACAGGTTTCTTCTATATCTTGGTTCTTGTAATAATGCTGCAATAAACATAAAGGTGCATGTATCTTTTTGAATTAGTCTTTTTGTTTTCTTTGTGTAAATACCCAGTAATGGAGTTATTGAATATTATGATATTTCTAATTTTTCTGAGGAATTTTCATACTGTTATACACAGTGGCTGTCTCCAATTTATAGTTTCACCAACAGTGCACTAAGATTCCTTTGTCTTCACGTCTTTGTCAACACTTGTTTTTTCTTGTCTCTTTTATTTTCGCCACTCTGACACATGTAAAGTAATATCTCATTGTGATTTTGATTTAAATTTACCAGATCATTAGTGAAGCTGACCATCTTTTCATGTGTCATTTGGTCACTTGAATGTTTTCTTTGGAAAAAAGTCTATTCAGATCCTCTCTCCATTTTTAAAAATTGTTTATTCTTTTGGTATTAAGTGGTATAAGTTATTTATATATTTTGGATACTAATCATCTATAAGATATATGGTTTGTGAATATATTTTCCCATTCACTAGGTTGTGTTTTTCTTTTGTTGATTTTTTTTCCACTGTGCAAAAGCTTTTTATTTTGATGTAGTGCCAATAGTTTACTTTTGTTTTTGTTTCCCTTGTTTGAAGAGACATACCTAGAAAAATGATGCTACAGCTGATGTCAAAGAAATCAATGTTTGTCTTCTCTTCTGGTATGTTTTTTTTATGGTTTCAAGTTTCACATTTAAGTCTTTAATTAATTTTGAAGTTATAGTTGTCTATGTTGTAAAATGTGGTCCAGTTTCATTCTTGTTAATGTAGCTTTCCAGTTTTCCAGCAACACTGAAGTATTTGGGTTTAAGATGACAATAAGTGGACTTGTGATAAGTAATTTTATGTGTCAACTTGATCAAACTATGGGATAACAAGATATCTGCTAAAATATTATTTCTAGGAATTTCTGTAAGGATGTCTATGTAATCATTGTGCACTTCTGCTTTTTTGGTTCTTCACCTTACAGATGTCAGATCATGGGACTTCCTGACCTTCATAATCATGTGTACCAATTTATTTAAAAAAATATTTATTTGAGAGAGAGAGAGCACTTGAGGAAGCAGAGAAGGAGGAGAGGGGGAGGGACAAGCATACTCCTTGCTGAGTGCAGAGCCTATTGTAGGGCTTGATCCCATAACACTGAAATCATGACCTGAATTGAAATCAGGAGTCCCATGTTTAACCAACTGAGCCACCCAGGTGCCTCACGTGTGCCAGTTTCTAAATAAATCATATATAAAAATTAAGATTTACACTTACAAGTGTATATATGTCTATATAAGTATACTTAAGTACACTTATATCCAGTGTACTATATATATAATATATATATAACTATGCTATTATGTATGTTATTGTATATATAGTCTTATTTTTAATATTATAGATAGACTGATAGAAAAGTATATGTGTGTGTATGTATGTATGTATGTGTATATATATATATATATATTTCTATTTTTCTGGAGCATCCTAATTAATACTGTCTTCTTTATATTATGAATATTTATTTCTCATCAGATGCATGATTTGTATTTGATTTAATCGAATAGGTTGCCTTTTCACTTTCTTGTTAAGAATATGTACGTTAGGGGCACCTGGGTGGCTCTGTGGGTTAAAGCCTCTGCCTTCAGCTCAGGTCATGATCTCAGGGTTCTGGGATTGAGTCCTTCATCAGGCTGTCTGCTCAGCAGGGAGCCTGCTTCCCCCCAACCCCCCTTTCTCTGCCTACCTCTCTGCCTACTTGTGATCTCTGTCTGTCAAATAAATAAATAAAATCTTTTTTAAAAAATAATATGTATGTTAGAGTCTTTTTTTTTTTTTTTTGGTATCTACTATTCTATTTCCTCTACCTATATGTCTGTCCTTTTCCCTGTGCCACACAGTTTTGATTACTGTAACCTGTAGGAGGTTTTGAATTCAGGAACTAAATATTTATGCTTTGACTTTCTTTTTCTTTTTTAAGATTTTTATTTGACAGAGAGTGAGCACAAGTAGGGGGAACAGCAGAGAGAGAGGGAGAAGCAGGCGCACCACTGAGAAGTGCGCCCATCACGGGGCTTGATCCCAGGACCCCAGGATCATGACCCAGGCCGAAGGCAAAGGCTTAACCAACTGAGCCACCCAGATACCTCTATGCTTTGATTTCCTTTTTCAGAATTGGTTATTTGGGGTCCCTTGAAGTCCATACGAATTTTTGGTTGATTTTTTTCAAATATTCTGCATAAAGTGCATTGAGATTTTGATAGGGATCGCAGTAAACATCTAGACAATTTTGGGTAGTCTTGTCATCTCAACAATATTGAGTCTTCCAATCCGTGATCAAGGAATGCCTTTCTATTAATTTGTCTTCTTTAACTATTTTCAGCAATGTTTTGTACTTCCCAGTGTACAAGTTCTTGCCTTCTTGGTTAAGTCTATTTCTAAGCTATTTTATTCTTTTGAGGTTATTGTAAATGGAACTGTTTCTTAATTTCCATTTTATATTGTTCATTTTAAGTTTAGAAATGCAGTTGATTTTTAAGTGTTGATTTTGTATGTCACCTTTTTGCTGATTTTTTTCTTTTACCTTAGGAGTTTTATAGTGGGGTGTTTAGGGTTTTGTTAATCTCATGTCATTTGTGAACATATATAATTTTTTCTCCTTTACTCAAATTTGGAGATTTTTTCTTTTTATTGACTAATTTATCTGGGTTGAACTTCTAATATTATGTTGAGTAGAAGTGATAGAACTAGGCATCCTTGGTTTATTACTGTTTTTAGAGGCAAAACTTTTAATCTTCCCCTACTGATTATGCTATTAGTCATGGGTTTATAATGTTAAGGAAATTGCTTTCACTTATGGACTGAAATGTGTCTTTAAAAAATTTGTATTTTAGGTCATAACTCCCACTGTCTCAGAAAGCTACTCTTTGGAGATAAGATCCCTATAAAATTAATCAAATTAAAATCATTTTATTATTGTTGGGCTCATACCCAGTATGTTCAGCAGCAGTGATATAAAAATGAAAACTTTGGAGACAGATAAGCAAATACAAGGAGAATGCTATGAGAAGATGAAGGTAGAGAATGGATTCATGCTTCTACAACTCAAGGAATGACAAAAATGCCACCCAAACACCAGAGGCTAGGGGAGAATTACAGAACAGATTCCCCCTCAAAGCTCCCAGAAAGATCCAACCGTGATGATACCTTGCTTCTGTATTTCTAGGCTTCATAGCTATGGGAAAATTAATATTTTCTATAAAATAATGTAATTTGTAGTATTTTGTAACATTTGCCCTATAAAGCTGATACACCTCCAATTTTAATTTATTGTCTTTAAGCATAAATAGTGTTAATTTTTTCAGATATTCTTTCTGCAACTATTTAGGTGATCATGTGATTTTTCCCTTCATCCTTTTAATGTGGCATATTACATTGATTTATTTTTATATATTGAACAATCCTTGCATTTTGTGAATAATCTCCACTCGACCATGGTGTATAATCCTTTTCATATGTAGGTGAATTCAGTTTGCTAGTATTTTGTTGAGGAATTTACCATTAATATTGGTAGGGGATACTGGTTTGCTTTCCTGGCTCTGTCTTTGTCTGGATATTCTATCAAGGAAATATCTTTATACCTTCTGTCCATTTTTTAACTGGCTTATTTGTTTTTTAGAATGATGAATTTTTTAAGTTTTTTTTTTAAATATATTTTGGATATGGACCCTTTCCTGGAGATGTCATTTACACATATTTTCTCCCATTCCATAGGCTGTCTACTAGTTTTGTTGATTGTTTCCTTCATTGTGCAAAAGCTTTGCATTTTGGTATTGCCCAATAGTTTAATTTTTGCTTTTATTTTCATGGCTTCAGAAGACATCTAGAAAAATATTTCTATGTCACATGCCAGAGAAATTACTGCTCATGCTCTCTTCTTGGTTTTTTATGGTTTCAGTCCTCACATTTAGGTCTTTAATCTATTTTTATTTTGTGTATGGTATAAGTAACTGTTCCAGTTTCATTTATTTGCATGTAACTGTTCACTTTTCCCAACACATTTGTTGTATAGGCTTTTCTTTTTCCCATTGCATGTTCTTGCCTTTTTTTGTTAAATGTAAATTAAGTTTATAATTTTAGATCTATTTCTAGGTTTTCTTTCCTGTTCATTGATCTATGTGTCTATTTTTGTATCACTACCATACTATTTTGATTACTACAGTTTTTAATATAACTTGAAATCTGAAATTGTCATACTTCCAATTTTGCTCACCTTTTTCAAAGTTGCTTTGGCTATTGGGATTTTTTTGTAATTCCATACAAATTTTAGGATCATTTGTTCTAGTTCTGTGAAAAATTCTCTTGGTATTTTGATGTGGATTGCATTAAATTTGTAGATTTTTTGGGTAATATAGACATTATAACAAAATTTGTTTTTTCAATCCATGAACAGGGAGTATTGGTAACTTTTTTTCGGTTGTCTTCAATTATTTAAATCAATGTTTTACAAAGCACAAGTCTTTTACATTCTTGGTTAAGTTTATTCCTACCTATTTTTAATATTTTTGTGCAATTATAAATGGAGTTTCTTTCTTAATTTCTCTTTCTGTTACTTCATTATTAATGTATAGAAATTTAGTGAATTTCTGAACATTAATTTTGTATCCTATAACCATACATAATTCATTTATCAGTTTTAGTAATTGTTTGGTGCAGTTTTTAGGATTTTCTATATATATAGCATTATATCATCTGCAAATGGTGAAAGCTTTACTTCTTCCTTACCAATGTGGATGCTTTTCATTGTTGTTGTTGCTGTTGTTGCTGCTGCTGCTGTTGTCTGATTTCTGTAGCTAGGACTTGCAGTACTATGTTGACTAAAATTGGGTAAAGTGGATATCATTGCCTTGTTCCTGACCTTAGGGTGAAATTTTCAGTTTTTCACCACTGAGTATGATGTTAGCTGTGGGTTTTCATATATGAAGATTATTAAGTTGAGGTGCTTTCCCTCTAAACTTACTTTGTTGAGGGTTTTTTTCCCCCCATGGTAATATGCAATACTTCATCAAATGCTTTTTCTGCTCTATTTTAAATGATCATATTGTTTTTATCCTTTCTCTTATTGGTGTGACGTATCATATTGATTGATTTGTGAATACTAAACCACCCTTACATCCAGGGAGTAAATCCCACGTGATT
Organism: Martes martes; assembly: GCF_963455335.1. Classification (NCBI taxonomy): domain Eukaryota; kingdom Metazoa; phylum Chordata; class Mammalia; order Carnivora; family Mustelidae; genus Martes; species Martes martes. The sequence goes on from NC_137897.1 coordinate 65,264,742, forward strand.
CACGTGTGGTGAATATTTTGTAAATGTCTTGTTGGATTCAGTTTGCTAAAATTTTGTTGAGGATTGCTACTCTATGTTCAACAGAGATGTTGACATTTAATTCTTTTTTTATGGTATTTTATATAGTTTTGGCATCAGGGTAATGCAAACTTCATAGAATGACTTTGCAATCTTTCTTTTTCATTTTTGGAATAGTTTGAGAAGAATACGTATTAACTCTTTTAAATGTTTGTGAGAATTTACCTGTGGAGCCATCTTGTGCTGGACTGTTGTTTGTTGTTAGTTTTTGATTACTAATTTAATTTAATTGATGGTAATCAGTTTATTCATTTTTTTATTTCTTCCTGATTCCATTTTTGGGAGGTTATGTTTCTAGGAATTTGCCTACTTCGTCTAGGTTTTCCAATTTGTTGGCATGTAAGTTTTCATAATGTTCTTTTATAAACCCTTGTATTTCTGTGATGTCTGTTGTTACTTCTCCTCTTTCAATTCTGATTCTGGTTATTTGAGTTTTCCTTCTCTCTCTTTCTACCTTTGATGAATCTCACTAAAGGTTTACTAATTTTGTTGATCTTTTCAATGAACCAGCTCCTGGTTTCATTGATCTGTTCTATTCTTTTTGTTTTTGTGCTTTAGCTTCTATTTATTTATTTCCGCTCTAAGTTTTAGGTTGCTTATTTGAAATTTTTCTTGCTTCTTGAGGTAGGCTTGTGTTGCTCTAATCTTTCCTCTTAGAACAGTTTTGATACGAGACAAGATGGCGGGGAAGTAGGAGGAGGCGCCTTTTCAACCTGTACTTTAAAGTGAGCTGATTACCTACCAAAGAACGCCGATCACCCATGAAATCAGCCTGAGATCAGAATTATACACGTCTGGATCTCTACGGGGGGCAGAAGACGCCAGTGGGCAGGTAAAGTGGAGTGGGAATGTCGGACTGATATCGGAAGATAAACAAAAGGGGGAGGGAGCCACCAGAGGCAACCGATTGGAAAATAATACCCCAATACGAGAGTGCCCTGCATCTGGGGACCAGCATTAACTTGGAGTCTGGTTGAAAGCACTCAAAAGAGCAAAGGATCACGGGGGGAAATTGTGGGAATCTGGGCAGCTAGGGACAGGGGCTTAAGTCCCCAGACCCAGGACAGCCTCCCATGGCGCTGAGCCAGAGAGAGTGCGGTGGAGAAACCTGGTCTTTGTCCCTGAGCCACCAGCACGCCCGAGAATGAGTGGAGTCCGGCTCCCGTGAGGGGCTGGGAACCACACCAGACGGCAGAACACGCACCTTGCTGGAGATGCGCGCATGCCTCACCCTCCCCTGAGAGAGGTGCACGAACGCCCAGCCTGGTGTTCTGGGACCCACGCCGCGATAGAGCCGATAGAGCCCATAGAGCCCATAGAGCCAGAGACGCCCGCACCCCAAACCCTCCCCTGGGAGAGGTGCACGCAAGCCTGGCGCTCTTAGCCCGGGTCAGCGGGAAAATCTCAGTGTGCGATCGCTGCTTGGAACCTCTCTGGTGGTCTGGAGCTGCCCAGACAGCCGCCGCTGCCTTGGTTTTGCATACAAGCAGGAGATCCTGCATCCCCAGGGACCGCGACTCAGAACCTGCTCTGCCAGCGGCCCAGCGGCTGCAGCACCTGCAGGGGAGCAGACTGAGGCTTCTCTCTGAGAGGGAGGTCGGGGTGCAGTTTGCTTTCCTCTAAGCCTCCAAAAACCATCAAAAGCTGTCAAGGCAAGAGAAAAGAAGTGAACAAACACAAAAACCTCCAGAGAACAAAAGCCTGAAAAAACTGTTTTCCTCAGAGCCCACCCCCTTGAGGGGAGCGGGAGGACTTAACTCAGGGGACACCATTGACTGAAAACCCACGTGGCAGTCCCCTCCCCCAGAAAACAAATCAGGAAAGAAAAAAAAAAGACTACAAGAGAACAACCACCACTACTTCATAGATACAACTTTTATTTTTAATTCATTCCCACTATTCTGGTTCATTTGTTTTTCATTTTTTATATAGATAATTTTTTAACCTATTTACCATCACAGTGAGATGTCCAGTACATCAAATTCCATAATAAACTTCTAACTTGAATTTTTTTGATACATACACATGTGTTTTTCTTTTGCTTTTCTATTTTTTTAGTTTTTTAAAAAATTTTAGTTTAGTTTAGTCCAGTTTATTCCTTTTTTATTTTTATTTTCTAATATTCATATAGAGTTAAACTTCAAGGTAACCCCCTTTCTCCAATCAATACTACCCCTATAGGTAAACCAATTTTTAATCCCCCTTTTTCTTAGGAAAGTTGAGTCCTTTAACAAAGATATCAAGATACATCCAGGAAGAATCAAAATAACCTTCCTCGCCCACACTGAGAATCTATAACCATGCTCCCATCTTTTTCTTCTGCCAGTGTCTCTGTGTATTTATGTTTGTCCTGATAGTATATAAATCTTATACTTGGGGTTCTTTTTGATGAGGTTCTTACTTTCTTTGCTTATATATATATATTTTTTTTCTCTCGTCATATACTTTTATCAGTCTTTTTGTTTGTCTGTTTTTGTTTGTATACGTCATAAATCTTACCCTGGGGCCCATTTGGGCTGAACCTTCTCTTTTATCTTCCCTTTTTTTCCTGTCTCTCTCTCTCTCTCTCTTTTTCTTTTTCTTTTCTTTTTTCTCTCGTTTGGGTGGGGAATCCTGAGTGCCCAGAAGCATTCCAGGGTGCACCTTGATGGCACCATGGTCGATACATCCAGCTACATCTGTCCAGTCATCTCTCACCAAAATGACTAGGAGGAGGAATCCCCAACAGAAGAAAAATAGAGAGGATGGGCCTTCTGCAACAGAGCTAACAGCTATCAACATAGGCAATATGTCAGAAGGAGAATTCAGGCTAACAATTATCCAGGCAATAGCTAGGTTGGAGAAAGCCATGGATGACCAAACGGAATTGATTAGGGCAGAATTGAAAGTGACCAGGGAAGATGTTCATAATGTTAGGGCAGAGCTGAAGGCCACCAGGGATGAGGTTCACAACACTCTCAATGAGTTCCAATCTAATCTAAATTATCTAAAAGCTAGAGCAACTGAGACAGAAGATAGAATTAGTGATCTGGAGGACAAACAGATAGAGAGAAAGGATCAGGAGGAAGCCTGAAACAAGCAGCTTAGAAGCCACGAAAACAGAATCAGGGAAATATATGATGCCATGAAACGTTCCAATGTCAGAATTATTGGAATCCCTGAAGGGGAGGAGAAAGAAAGCAGTCTAGAAGATATAGTGGAACAAGTTCTTCATGAAAATTTTCCCAATCTTGCGAATGGAACAAGTGTTCATGTACTAGAGGCAGAACGGTCTCCCCCCAAGATTATAAATTCCAAAAAAACATCCAGGCACCTCATAGTAAAATTGAGGAATCATAATTGTAGATACAATCTCTTGAAAGCCGCTAGGACAAAGAAGCTCCTTACGTACAGAGGAAAGCCCATCAGAATTACGTCAGACCTGTCCACAGAGACCTGGCAAGCCAGAAAGGGCTGGCAAGATATATTCAGGGCACTAAATGAGAAGAACATGCAGCCAAGAATACTTTATCCAGCAAGACTGACACTCAAAATGGATGGAGAGATTAAGAGTTTCCAAGACTGGCAAGGCTTAAAAGACTATGCAACCACCAAGCCGACATGGCAGGAAATATTAAGGGGGGTTCTATAAAAGAGGAAAAATCCTAAGAATAGCACTGAACAGAAATATAGAGACAATCGACAGAAAGGAAGACTTCAAGGATAACACAATGTCAATAAAAACGTACCTCTCAATAATCACTCTCAATGTGAATGGCCTAAATGCGCCCATAAAATGACACAGGGTTGCACATTGGATAAAACGACAGGACCCATCCATATGTTGTCTACAAGAGACCCATTTTGAACCTAAAGATACACCCAGACTGAAAGTGAAGGGATGGAGAAGCATCTTTCATGCCAATGGGCCTCAAAAGAAGGCCGGGGTTGTGATTCTCATATCAGATAAATTAGATTTTAAACTAAAGACAGTAGTCAGAGATACAGAAGGACACTACATAATTCTTAAAGGGATTATCCACCAAGAGGATCTAACAATTGTAAATATCTATGCCCCCAATATAGGAGCAGCCAATTACATAAGAAAACTATTAATCAAGATAAAGAGTCATATTGATATGAATACATTAATAGTAGGAGATCTTAACATGCCTCTCTCAGAAATAGACAGATCATCCAAGCAGAAAATCAATAAAGAAACAAGAGCATTGAATGACACATTGGACCAGATGGACCTCATAGATATATACAGAATATTCCACCCTAAAACAACAGAATATTCATTCTTCTCAAGTGCCCATGGAACCTTCTCCAGAATAGACCACATACTGGGTCACAAATCAGGGCTCAACCGATACCAAAAGACTGAGATTATTCCCTGCATATTCTCAGATCACAATGCTTTGAAACTGGAGCTCAATCACAAGGAAAAGTTCAGAAGGAACTCAAACACCTGGAAGCTAAAGACCACCTTGCTTAAGAAAGCTTGGATCAACCAGGAGATCAAAGAAGAACTTAAACAATTTATGGAAACCAATGAGAATGAAGACACTTCACTCCAAAACCTATGGGATACAGCAAAGGCGGTCCTAAGGGGGAAATACATAGCCATCCAAGCCTCCCTCAAAAAAATTGAAAAATCCAGAATACACCAGCTGTCTCTACACCTTAAAGAACTGGAGAATCAACAACAAATCAAACCAACTCCACACGTAAGAAGGGAATAATCAAGATTAGAGCAGAGATCAATGAGGTAGAAACCAGAGATACAGTAGAACATATCAATGAAACTAGAAGCTGGTTTTTTGAAAGAATCAATAAGATCGATAAACCATTGGCCACACTAATCCAAAAGAAAAGAGAGAAAGCCCAAATTAATAAAATTATGAATGAAAAGGGAGAGATCACAACTAACACTAAGGAAGTAGAAACAGTCATCAGAACTTATTATCAACAGTTATATGCCAATAAGTTAAGCAACCTAGATGAATTGGATGCATTCCTGGAAAACTATAAACTCCCAAAATTGAACCAGGAAGAAATTGACAACCTGAATAGACCAATATCTAGTAACGAGATTGAAGCAGTGCTCAAAAACCTCCCAAAAAACAAGAGCCCAGGACCCGACGGATTCCCTGGGGAATTCTAACAAACTTTCAAAGAAGAAATAATACCTATTCTCCTGAAGCTGTTTCATAACATTGAAGGAGAAGGAAAACTTCCAGACTCTTTTTATGAAGCCAGCATTACCCTGATCCCCAAACCAGGCAAAGACCCTACCAAAAAGGAGAATTTCAGACCAATATCACTGGTGAATATGGATGCTAAGATTCTCAATAAGATCCTAGCAAACAGGATCCAACAGCACATTAAAAAGATTATCCACCATGACCAGGTGGGATTCATCCCTGGGTTACAAGGATGGTTCAACATTCGCAAATCAATCAATGTCATAGAACAAATCAATAAGAGAAGAGAGAAGAACCACATGATCCTCTCAATTGATGCAGAAAAAGCTTTTGACAAAATGCAGCGTCCGTTCCTGATTAAAACGCTTCAAAGTATAGGGATAGAGGGAACATTCCTGAACTTCATCAAATCTATCTATGAAAGACCCACAGCAAATATCATCCTCAATGGGAAAAAGCTTGCAGCCTTCCCGTTGAAATCAGGAACACGACAAGGATGCCCACTCTCACCACTCTTGTTCAACATTGTATTAGAAGTCCTAGCAACAGCAATCAGACAACAAAGAGAAATAAAAGGTATCCAAATTGGCAAGGAAGAAGTCAAACTCTCTCTCTTCGCAGATGACATGATTCTTTATATGGAAAACCCGAAAGACTCCACCCCCAAACTACTAGAACTCACACAGCAATTCAGTAATGTGGCAGGATACAAAGTCAATGTCCAGAAATCAGTGGCTTTCTTATACACTAACAATGAAAATACAGAAAGGCAAATTAGAGAATCGGTTCCATTTACTATAGCACCAAGAACCATAAGATACCTCGGAATAAACCTAAACAAAGAGGTTAAAGATCTGTACTCGAGGAACTACAGAACACTCCTAAAAGAAATTGAAGAAGACACAAAAAGATGGAAGACCATTCCATGCTCTTGGATCGGAAGAATAAACATCGTTACAATGTCTATACTGCCCAGAGCAATCTATACTTTTAATGCCATTCCGATCAAAATTCCACCAGTATTTTTCAAAGAGCTGGAGCAAACAATCCTAAAATTTGTATGGAATCAGAAGAGACCCCGAATTGCTAAGGAAATGTTGAAAAACAAAAATAAAACTGGCGGCATCACGTTACCTGATTTCAAGCTTTACTACAAAGCTGTGATCACCAAGACAGCATGGTACTGGCATAAAACAGACACATGGACCAGTGGAACAGAGTAGAGAGCCCAGATATGGACCCTCAACTCTACGGTCAAATAATCTTCGACAAAACAGGAAAAAATATCCAGTGGAAAAAAGACAGTCTCTTCAATAAATGGTGCTGGGAAAACTGGACAGCTATATGTAGAAGAATGAAACTTGACTATTCTCTTACACCGTACACAAAGATAAACTCGAAATGGATAAAAGACCTCAACGTGAGACAGGAATCCATCAGAATCCTCGAGGAGTACATAGGCAGTAACCTCTTTGATATCAGCCACAGCAACTTCTTTCAAGATATGTCTCCAAAGGCGAAGGAAACAAAAGCGAAAATGAACTTTTGGGACTTCATCAAGATCAAAAGCTTCTGCACAGCAAAAGAAACAGTCAACAAAACAAAGCGGCAACCCACGGAATGGGAGAAGATATTTGCAAATGACAGTACAGACAAAAAGCTGATATCCAGGATCTATAAAGAACTCCTCAAACTCAACACACACAAAACAGACAATCATATTAAAAAATGGGCAGAAGATATGAACAGACACTTCTCCAATGAAGACATACAAATGGCTACCAGACCCATGAAAAAATGTTCATCATCACTAGCCATCAAGGAGATTCAAATCAAAACTACATTGAGATACCACCTTACACCAGTTAGAATGGCCAAAATTAGCAAGACAGGAAACAGCGTGTGTTGGAGAGGATGTGGAGAAAGGGGAACCCTCTTACACTGTTGGTGGGAATGCAAACTGGTGCCGCCACTTTGGAGAACAGTGTGGAGATTCCTCAGGAAATTAAAAATAGAGCTGCCCTATGACTCTGCAATTGCACTGCTGGGTATTTACCCCAAAGATACAGATGTAGTGAAAAGAAGGGCCATCTGTACCCCAATGTTTATAGCAGCAATGGCCACGGTCGCCAAACTGTGGAAAGAACCAAGATGCCCTTCAACGGATGAATGGATAAGGAAGATGTGGTCCATATACACTATGGAGTATTACGCCTCCATCAGAAAGGACGAATACCCAACTTTTGTAGCAACATGGACAGGACTGGCAGAGATTATGCTGAGTGAAATAAGTCAAACAGACAGAGTCAAGTATCATATGGTTTCACTTATTTGTGGAGCATAACAAATAATATAAAGGACAAGGGTAGATGGAGAGGAGAAGGAAGTTGAGGGAAATTGGAAGGGGAGGTGAACCATGAGAGACTATGGACTCTGAAAAACAACCTGAGGGGTTTGAAGGGGCTGGGGGTGGGAGGGTGGGGGAACCAGGTGGTGGGTATTGGGGAGGGCACAGATTGCATGGAGCACTGGGTGTGGTGAAAAAACAATGAATACTGTTACACTGAAAAGAAAAAAACAAACAAACACCATATGATTCAAAAATTCCATTATTGGGTATTTATACCTGGCAGAGCAGGTTCTGAGTCCCGGTCCCTGGGGACGCAGGATCTCCTGCTTGTATGCAAAACCACAGCAGCGGTGGCTGTCTGGGCAGCTCCAGACCGCCAGAGAGGTTCCAAGCAGCGATCGCACACTGAGATTTTCCCTCTGGCCAGGGCTGGGACTGCCTGGTCTTTCCAGGTCTAAGAGTGCCGGGCTTGTGTGCACCTCTCCCAGGGGAGGGTTTGGGGCGCGGACGTCTCTGGCTCTAGCACGGGGCGGGTCCCAGAACACCAGGCTGTGCGCTTGTGCACCTCTCTCAGGGGATGGTGAGGCGCGTGTGCATCTCAGGCAAGGTGCGCGTTCTGCCATCTGGTGTAGCTCCCAGCCCCTCATGGGAGCCAGACTCCACTCGATCTCGGGCGTGCTGGCAGCTCAGGGACCAAGACCTGGTTTCTCCGCCGCATTCACTGGCTCAGCGCCATGGGAGGCTGTCCTGGGTCTGGGGACTTAAGCCCCTGTCCCTAGCCGCCCCGATTCCCACAATTTCCCCCACAATCCTTTGCTCTTTTGAGTGCTTTCAACCAGACTCCAAGATAATGCTGGTCCCCAGATGCAGGGTACTCTCGTATTGGGGTATTATTTTCCAATCGGTCACCTCTGGTGGCTCCCTCCCCCTTTTGTTTATCTTCTGATATCAGTCCGACGTTCCCACTCTGCTTTACCTGCCCACTGGCATCTTCTGCCCCCCGTAGAGATCCAGACGTGTATAATTCTGATCTCAGGCTGATTTCATGGGTGATCGGCGTTCTTTGGTAGGTAATCAGCTCACTTTAAGGTACAGGTTGAAAAGGCGCCTCCTCCTACTTCCCCGCCATCTTGTCTCCCCTTATTTTATTTCTTTTCAGTGTTCCAGAATTCATTGTTTATGCACCACACCCAGTGCTCCATATAATATGTGCCCTCCATAATACCCACCACCAGGCTCTGGATAAAACATTCTTGGCTGCCTATTTTTCCCTTTCAGCACTTTGAATATACCATGCCACATCCTTCAGGCCTCCAAAGCTTCTGTTGAAAAATCAGTTGTTATCCTTATGGGGTTTCCTCGCATGTAACTGCTTTCTTTTCTCTTGCTGCTTTTAAAATTCTTTCTTTATTGCTACTTTTTGCCATTTTAATTACTATGTATCTTGTTTTGGACCTCTTTAGGTTGATTCTGTTGAAGGCTCTCTGTACCTCCTCAATCTGGATTTCTGTTTCCTTGCCCAGATTTGGGAAGTTTGAAGCTATCATTTTTTCAAGTTAATTTTCTGTCCCCTTTACTTACTATTCTTCTGCTGGAAATCCTATAATATGAGTGTCATTACACTTGATGGTGTTACTGAGTTCCCTAAGTCTATTTTCATTTTGCATATTTTTTTTTTCTCTCACCTGCTCATCTTGATTACTTTCCACTACTCTGTCCCCCCAGGTCGCTGATTCATTCTCTTGCTTTATGTAGTCTACTATATTTTAATCTAATGTATTATTAATTTCATTCATTGTACTCTTCATCTCTGTTTATCTTTTTAATTTTTTTTTTAAATTTATTTATTCGTTAGAGAGAGAGAGAGAGCGAGCACAGGCAGACAGAGTGGTAGGCAGAGGCAGAGGGAGAAGCAGGTTCCCTGCCGAGCAAGGAACCCGATGTGGGACTCGATCCCAGGACGCTGGGATCATGACCTGAGCTGAAGGCAGCTGCTTAACCAACTGAGCCACCCAGGCGTCCCACATCTCTGTTTATCTTTTTAATCTCATTGTTAAGGTTCTCACCGGAGCCTTCCACTCCTCTCTAGTCCAGAGAGTACTTTTATGTTCATTATTTTAAATTCTCTATCAAGCATGTTACTTATCTTCTTTCACTTAGGTCTCTTTCTGTGATTTTGTCCTGTTCTTTCATTTGGGTTATATTCCTTAGTCTCCAATTTTTCTCACTTTCTGTATCTGTTTCTATGTGTTAGGAATGAAAGCTATGTGTTCTGCACTTGAAAGTAATGGCCTTATGAAGAAGAGGTCTATAGTACCCTGCCTTGCAGTTTCCTCTCCTCACCAGATCCTGACATTTCAGAGATATCTTCAACATGTTATGTGTATGCCTTGCTGTTATACTTGAGCCACCTTTTCTTTCAGTTCAGTCATCTTCAATGGCTCTCTTTAACTATTGTGGTTGTGTTTGGTCCCTATGATATTAGTAGGCCAGTTTGGGGACCTGTGGACTTCAATTGAGTAAAACCAGACATTTGTCAATGATGCAGCAACACCAAAATGCAGGGCCCTTTCACTATGTCGACTTTTCAGAAGCTTTCATTGGTGGGTGGGTCTGCAGTCAAACTAGTTTTCTTCCTCCAGTCCATTGACAGAGCCTCCACTTCACTGTTTTGTATGGTTACCATTCCCTCCTTCTGGGGCAAGAGTCACTTTGGAGTGGTGCTGGTCACTGTAGTGGCTGCTTGCACACTGCCAGACTTTGACACCACCCTGAATGGACACTGGCCAAGAATGTATTGAAAAAAGCAGATCTAACAAAGCACAGCATGTGGAGGGGGAGGTAGATTGGCATTGCTAGCAAGCTTTATGTACCACCATTCCTCTGTAGGAGGGGCCTTGACAAGCTGGGACTGAAGTTCTGTCCAGAGGGGTAGATCCCTATAAGCACAGTACAGCAAGTGATGTGGTAGGATGGTGGTGATAGCAAACTTTGTGCAGCACCATTCCTGTGCAGGAAAGGTGCTGCAGTGCCTGGACTGAGGCAGGGTGTCCAAATGGGTGGATTGGAAAAAGCAGAGTGTGGGGATGGGATGGCAATGCTAGCAAGTTAGGTAGTCTTTCTTTCAGGTGACTGGGGTGAAGGGGAGGGTAATGTAGCTTGCTAGTTCCTTTGTTCTTGAAGGAGTTCCCTAGTGGTTTTTGTCCCTCCAGGACATGCTCTGAAATTAGTAAATAACTCTCCCTCCTGTATAGCTCCACCAGCCTTTCAAACTGCTGATTCTATACCCTATGTCCAAAGGCTGTATGTTATGCTGTCTCTTTAAGGGCAGGAACTTAGTTTCTTCTTGACCACACAACCTGCTCTCAGAGCTGAACCCACTGATTTTTTTTTTTTTTAATTCTGGGCTTTAACTCCTGCTGGTTGTGAGATCTAATGAAGTTTGGCCCCTCTGGTTTTCAAAGCCAAATATTATGGGAACTCATTTTCCCTGGGTAGGGTCCCTGGTATGGGGGTATGTTTCTCTCCTCTCTTCATGCTCTTGGGTTTCCCTTCTCCTACAGACAGTCTCCTGTGTCCCTTTAGTTCCTGACTTCATCTCTGCCTTTCTTACCCTTTTTGATGTGGCCTCTTCTCTGCTTTTAGTTGTGGAGTTTTCTCTGCCAGGCTTTGGGTCATTTTCTGGGTTATATACACTGATGTGACTCTTATGTAGTTGTATCCCTGGGACAAGGGTAGCCTAGGGTCCTCATACTGCACCATCTTTCCTGGAAGACTAAGTTTTATTGATATTATTAATCTTTTCTAAGATCCAACATTTATCTGCATGGATTTTACATATATAGAAAAATTATATATATATATATATATATATATATATATATATATATATATACTTTCTGTAATTTGTTTATTTCCACTTCAAATTTAATTAATTTCTTCTACCCTCTTGCTTAGGATTTTGCCCAAATCTCTTCTTTTCTAATTCCTTTAAGGTGTAACAATAGGTTATTGATTTGATATCCTTCTCCTTTCTCAAAGTATGTGTTTTCTGCTATAAATTTCCCTCTTAGCTCTGTTTAAACTGCATTTCATAAGTTCTTGAGCATTCATTTTTGTTTTCATTTATTTCCAGATATTTTCTAATTTCTCTTATTATTTTTTAATTGACACAGTGTTGTTTAATATTATGATCTTTAATTTCCATATATTTGTAAATATTTCAGTTTGCATTATTTTATTTTCTAATTTTAATACATTGTGATAAAAAATCATGATTCTAATATTTTAAAAATCTTATTAAGACTAATTTTGTGTCCTATAAATGTTGAATCCTGGAGAATATTTAACGTGCACTTGAAGAAAATTTATATTTTGTTCTCCTTGCCTGTCGTGTTCTATATCTATAAGATATAAATGATTTATAATGGTGCTTCATAACTTCTATTTTATTGTTTATCTTCTTTGTGGGTGTTCTACCAAAACTTGAAGGCGAAATATTGAAGTTTCCACATATTACTGAAGAACTTTCTATTTTTGTCATCAATTTTGTCAATGTTTACCTCATATATTTTGGAATCCTATTGTTTGAACCATATGTGGTTTCAATTATTATATCTTCTTAGGATGAACTGACCTTCTTATCAGTAATATATTACTTTGTCTCTTGTTATAGTTTTTGAAATATGTCTACTTTTTTGGATATTAATATAGTTATCTCACCTTTCATTTGATTCCTATTTGAATGAATCCCTTTTTCTGTACACTTTCAAGCATTTGTTCCTTCAGATCCAAAGTGAGTCTCTTATAGACAGCATAGTGTTGGATCATGTGTTTTCATACTCTCTACCAACTTCTGTCTTTTAGAGAGTTTAATCTACTTATACTTAATGTAGTTCCTGATAACAAAAGACTATACGTTTTCTGTATGTCTTATACTTTTTCCTCTCTCGTTTTCTCCATTATACCTTCTTTCATGTTTAGATGACTTTTATAGTGATGTATTTTGTTTTCATTTCCTTTGTGTATATTTTAGTTATTATCTTTTCAGTTACCATTGGACTTACATATAATATCTTAAAATTATAGTAATATAAGTTGAATTCATAGCATAAACTGTAATTTCATACAAAACAACTCCTGTAGAGCTTCATCCCCTTTTATATCGTTGTCAAGATTTCTGTGTTATTACATTATGTTCCCCATAACAGATTTATAATTGTTTAAAAATTTGTCTTTTAAATTATACAAAATAGAAAAAGTAAAGTTGCAAACTATGATTACATGAATTCAAAAAAAATAATGAAATAAAATTATGTTAATTCTGTTTTTTATATTTACTCATGTATTTATCTTTATGAAAGTTATGTATTTATTTGTATGTTGTAAATAACTGTCCTGCAACAGTTTATTTTAATCCAAAAGACTCCATTTACCATTTCTTATAAGGCAGGTCTAGTGGCAATCAACTTTTTTCGGTTTTCATTATTCTCCCAGGAATGTTTCAATTTTTTTCTCATTTTTAAACACCAGTTTTGGGGTGCCTGAGTGGCTCAGTGGGTTAAGCGTCTGCCTTTGGCTCAGGTCATGATCCCAGGGTCCTGGGATGGAGCCCAGCATCAGGATCCCTGCTCAGCAAAGAGCCTGCTTCTCTCTCTCTCTCTGCCTGGCACTCTCCTCACTTGTGCTCTTTCTCTATCAAGTAAGTAAATAAAATATTAAAAAAAAATAAAGATCAGTTTTGCCAGATGTAGAATTTTTTTTAAGATTTTATTTATTTATTTATTTGACAGAGAGATCGCAGGTAGGCAGAGAGGCAGGCAGAGAGAGGGGGAAGCAGGCTCCCCGCTGAGCAGAGGGCCTGACGTGGGGTTCGATCCCAGGACCCTGAGATCATGACCTGAGCTGAAGGCAGAGGCTTAACCCACTGAGCCACCCAGGCACCCCCAGATGTATAATTTTTGATTGACAGATTGTGTTCAGTACTTTAAATATACCACCATGCTGCTTTTTGGTTCCCAAAGTTTGAATGAGAAATTGACTGATAATCCTATGGAGAATCCCTTTAATTTAATGATTCACTTTTCCTTCTCACAACATTCTCTGTTTTTGGCACTCAGCACTTTGATTATTATGTGTCTCAATCTTTTCTCTTAGGGTTTATCCTATTTGGAGTTTATTGAACTTTGAACTTCATATATTGATTTTTTAAATTAAATTGAGAATTTTATTTATTTATTTATTTTGGTCATTATTTCTTCAAGTAATCTCTCTGCCTTATTTTCTCTCTTCCCCTTCTGGGACACCAATAATGCATGTACTGTTCCACTTGAGGACTTACTACAAGTCTTTTAGGTTCTCTTTACATTTTTCTCCTTTTTTTTCTTGCTCTATATATAATTTCAATTTTCCTACCATCAAGTTCTCCAATTATTTCTTTTATCTAATAAAATTTGCTGTTGAATTCTTCAGGTAAATTTTATATTTCAGTTATCATACTTTTTATTTCCAAAATTTCCTTTTTATTCCTTTATATAATTTTACTTCTTTGTTGACATTTTCATTTTGTTCTCATGTCTTTCCTGATTTTCTTTAGCTATTTGTCTGGGTTCTTTTTTAACAGTTTGAGTATATTTAACATAGCTGTTTTAAGTCATTGTCTAATATGTCTGATAACTGGTTTTCTTTAAAAACAGTAACATATTTATTCTGTTCCTTTGAATGGATCATGATTTTAATTTTTTTATATACTTCCTTTTTTTATGGAAAATTTTGTTTTTAACTTGAATAATGTTGTAACTGTAGAAATCAGATTTTCCTCCTTCCCACAGTGTTTGCTGATTTTTTAGTTGTTATATACTGTTTTTATATTTATCCAAACTATTTTTGCAAAGATTATTCCTTACCATGTGTCACTGGTGTCTTCCTTCCTTCACTTCATGTTAAGAATTTTTCGTGAATACAAAGAACTGAAACAAACAAACTAATAAACACAACAACATAATTTTAAACAGAAAATATAGGAAAAAAATGACCATTCCCAGGTTTTACTGGTTTTTCTCTGTGCTTGAACACTTCGATGCTTAGCTAAATTTCTTCTTTGTATAAGATTAGCCCAAAGTAAAAGCTTAAAGTCTTCTCAAGACTATTCTGAGCAAGTATCTTGCCTGGGTTTCTTCATGGCTTTTTAAATTCCTCAGTATACATAGCTGTTTCTGAATATCCTAGTTTACCAACGATTTCCATCCCAGAATCTTCTCCCTTTCTTACATCATCTATTATTATGTCTGAAGACACCCATAATTTCTTGTTCCAAATGTCTATGGGTTTTAAGTCCATCTTGAAGCTTTCACAATAAGTGCCCACTGCTTTTTCTCCATGAGCTCTACATCAAGCAAAACAGAGATGTTCACGATTCATCATTACTTCCGGAAGTCCCCCATGCAATTAGGAAGTGTTTACACAATAATTTGAAAATTAGGTCTGTTCTGCTTCCTCTGGATTGAGACAAGTAATTGGGAACCAGGCAGCTTCCACTTCAAGACCAAGACTGCTACCACACAAAGAAGGGGGGGTGAACCAAAGGTGAATAAAAACACTAGAAAATTTTACTAACACTAGAAAAATTTACTAACGTGTTCAAAATTGGTTTTTAAAAATTGGATGTTTACTTGGTTGTTTTAAGTTTTTGAATGTCTTCCAGAGCATTGACATAATGGATCAGATAGTTTCTAAATTTTTAAATGTATCTATGGGAAAATAAGTGCTTCAAGAAATTTAGTTTGCAATTTTGCTGACATTACTTTCAGTGGCACATCTTGAAACATCTTGGTTGTTGTCATTAGAATAAAAAAAATGCTGGGAAGAGAGAAAAAATATTTCTGCACGTGAAAAGGGGAATATGTGTATGTAATGCCTAAGGAAACCTTTCCCACATCCCACATAATAAAGGTTCAATGACTTTCCTGACAATGAGCTGAGTTTTATATATATATATATGTATATATATAATGATTAATTATAATAGATTATAATATATATTATATAATACACATAATATATAATATACATGATTTATTATATACATATTTATTATATACAAAATTATGTATATATGTATAATATATTTTGTGTATTATATATTATGCATATTATGTAATATATAATATAATTGATATTGTATAATATATAATATTATATAATTACATGAATTGGGAATACTGGTGAGGATAGTAATGAAATTAGACAGACTGTCATATGGTAAATGCTTTAATTACCTTTGTTTATATATCCGGTTGGGGGAGTTCATTGCTGGACATGAAAGCCCTCTCCAAATATGTGAAAAGTTACTGTGTATAAAATATATAGAACTAGATTGGTCTACATCCAAGAAGTGATCTCAATTTAATAAGTCCTTAAAGAGTTATTTACCTTGTACCAATGGTGATATCTAAAAAAGGGAAAACATAAGTAAATAAATACACACATAAGGACAGATAAAACTATAATGTAACATGGGTCTTTTTAACACTCAGAACTGTCTAATTGATAACTTCAAGTATTACACTACATAAGAGGTTTCCAATGGGACTAAAATTGTATTTATTAAAAATGAGTCACATGGGATATAAAATTTATTTTAATCTTTTAGATATTATAGATAAAGAGAGAAAGCAAAAGCCAGTTCCATGTGAAAATTAAAGTGAAAACCAAGGAGAATATCTATTAAATAATCTGTAAAATGCTATCCATTTAGCAGAGCTAAATTGTAGCATTACTTATCGACTGAGGGAGATTTTCTATTACTTATACCTTCAAGCTTTACTGTGCTTTACTTCAGCAACAAACACAGATCATAATAACAGTTCTCATTTATTGAACTTTTACTTTATACAAGCATCATATTAAGTGCTTTAAATGGGTTATCATATCTTTTAATCCTCATAACAATCCTCTAAAGTAAGTAGTAGTATAAAACATGGTTTGACAAGGAAATACTTTCTTAGAGAGGTTAAAAACTGGTCCAAAGGTAATATAGCTAGTAAGTAGCAGAACAGGAATTAAACCTGTGTGTCTCTTACACCAAAGAAAAACTAGTAACCACTATACAGTATGCCCATTTTAACCACAAAGCACAAAACCACTGAGAAAATGTTGAGTTGGTATGTTAAGTTATTTAACTGTGGTAACCTTTATACTAAAAGGGGAAAAATAAGTTTTCATGACTCTTTTAGATCTATTTCATTGCAAATATGAAAGAAAGACTCGTTCATATCTATCAGTCTTTTCTCTTAATGATTTTTCTGGCTTATTTAAAATTCCATTACTTAAACCTTCTAGAAACTGTAAAAACAACCCAAAAAAGCCTCTACTTTTTAAAAGCAATAAGTACTTTCACAATATGAAACATATTCATATACTCATATGGATTTTAGATAAATGCATGCATTATTTTTATTCTTGTAGAAGCCAGTAGGAGGTGTCTGGACCCACAACTCTTGACCACTTATTAGGAAACCCTGCAACATCTACTTATACAGAATAGGTCTTCCATAGGTATTAGAGAATTAATCACCAATAATATCTGATTTGAAGAGCACTGTAATACATGAGCTCAAATGTTTCAATATACTTTCTTCTAATGTGTGATTTTCCTATCAGTAGTATCATGGTAGTATCATAGTTTTCTTTGAAAACTACAGTAGATGGGATATTCAGAAATCTGAGTTTTAAACTTATCTACACCATGAATTCATTTTTTACTTTGAAAAACACACTTACTTCTAAACCTCATTTTCTTCTAAATAGGTGAATGTAATCCTAGGCAATCCCTATTATTGCTTTAAATTCCAATATTCTGGACATGTAAAGTGCAAACGCATTGTCTTGGAAAGATCACCAATTAAACTGTCTTAGTTCATACTATCTCATTATATAAATTGGCTAGTCACCTAAAATTACATAAACACAGTTACTATGCACATAGTATTGGCATTATATAGCCTACAAATTGCTTTCACATATGTCATCTCACTAATTCCTGACAACATCTCTGGGAAAAAACTATATGGCTTTCTCTTTAAAATTTCATTATCAGGGGAGCTAGAATGGTAGTGTAGTAGGAAAACCCCAGGGATGCCTCCTGCCTTGAACACAGCTAGATAACTAACAAATCATTTTGAATACTCAAGAAATCAAACTGATGACTAGTAGAACAAACTGCACAACTAGAAGGAGAAAAGAGACCAGTTTGTAGAAGATAGGAAGTGAGGAGAAGTGGTTTGGGGGAGAAAGGGATCAAGGCTGCTAAAGTCACAAAGGAAGGGGAGAGAGAGATCGGAGCACATAGGGTATTGCACAAGGAGATTATTTCCCCCAAAAGATCTTGACCGGGAAAATGAGAGGTGCTGAATTTTGAGTTTTGCAACCAGCTGAGCTTAAAGACTGGAGATTTTGAAGTCCCAGGCCTTGGCTGTGATAGAGACCTGAAGATGCTGCCCTCCTCTTTGATAGAAGGCAGGCAAGGAATCTGGGGGCAGAGAGCATGATCTGAGGATCACCTAAGATGCATGGGGAGAGACTGCTCCCTCTTCTTGGGGGAATATCTGTGAGGGGCGGCATTGCCAACGAGAGACAAAAGAAACAGTGGGCACCATTTCACTCTCCCACCCCTCAGCATGGACATAAAGACAGCTACTGAGGGCAGCTAACCCAGAAACTGGCTATTTAGCCTGCTTTGCTTCAAATTCCACGCCCCTGTGCTTTGACACAATTTCCTGCTGGGTCAAACCTCCATCAGCCCCAGTGCAGTGAGACCCATTCCCAGTGGACCATCACAGGTACTTGCTACACCAGGTACCTGAAGTTTGGAATTTTAACTTACCAGGCCTGCCTAAGGTAGGTAAAGACCAAAGTGTGCTGCTATGCTCCAGACAAGCAAATGACCCAGAGGCAGTGTGAAATTAGCAATCCGAAAAATGCTTGTGATGCAAAGGGAAATCATTCATTCCCATGAAAATGATTCCCTGAGAATGAGAATCACAGATTTCCTTCTCCAGAGATGAAGGAGTAGGCTGGTGCCATTTCCCTCCCTTGTCACTCAGCAAAAGCCAACTTTAATAAATACCACAGTGCCAACAGCACCTACCTAACCTGCTTACAGCAAGTCCTGCCCACCCCTCCTCACAGTCTGCTGGTACTACTTTTCTGCAGTACACAGCAAGTGTGACTAATGACCAGCACAGTGGGCCCCTCCACAAGAAAACCAGCACAAAGCCCCACACACATCACATCTATAGACCATAGAGTTCTACAAAATGTCAGTGTTGCTTGAAATATTATCATGTATCTTTTAACAAGCATGCCAGAACACACCCAGTTAAACCCGCCATACTCTTGACAAGGTGCAACACTTCCCACTACAGTCAAGGAGAAACTTGGCAGAAGACTGGCCTGAGAGATAGAGCAGCCAAACCACAGCAACACAGTGCATGTAGTATACACTAGAGACCCTTCCTGAATACTAGGCCCTTGACATTATATGACTTCTGTTTCATCAAGTTGTTACTCTCAGGAGAAGGAGATATAAACATATTTTCCCACACAGAGAAGAATGTAGAGACCTAGAAAAAAATGCCAAGATGGAGGAATTCATCCCAAATGAAACAACAGGAAAAGGTCACAGCCAGGGATCTAATTGAAGCAGATATAAGTAGTATTCCTGGTCCAGAATTTAAAACAACCATCATAAGGATACTAACTGGGCTTGAGAAAATCATGGAGGACATTAGGGAGAACCTTTTGGCAAAAATAAAAGAGCTAAAAAACAAGCAGGCCAAAGTGAAAAATGCAACAAATGAGATTTGAAACCACCTGCATATAATGACTACAAGGATGCAAGAAGCAGAGGAATGAATAAGTGATATAAATAACAGGATTATGGAAAATGATGAAGCCGAAAACAAAAACAAACAAACAACAACAACAAAAAAAAACTTTGAATCACAAAAGTAGACTTAGGGAACTTGATCAAACATAATAACATTCATATCATAAGAATCTTCGAAGTAGAAGAGAGAAAAAAGGGGAAAGAAGGCTTATTTGAGAAAATATAGCTGAAAACTTCCCTAATCTGGGGAAAGAGAGACCCAAATCCAGGAGGCACAGAGAAGTCCCATCAAAATCAACAAAAGCAGTCCAACACCAAGACCTATTGTAGTTAAATTTTCAAAATACAGTGATAAAGAAAAAATCTTACAAACAGTAAGACACAACAAGTCCCTAACTTACAAGGGAAGACCTACAAATTTAGGAGCAGATCTCTCCACAGAAACACAGCCAGGTAGAAAAGAGTAGCATGATATGTGCAAAGTACTGATTGGAAAAAATCTACAGCCAAAAAATACTCTATCCAACAAGGCTATCATTCAGAATAGAAGAAGAGATAAAGAGTTTCCCATACAAAAAACAAACAAACAAACAAACAAACAAAAAACAAGACAAACAAACAAAAACAACAACAAAACACAACAGCAACAACAACAAAAACCCTAAAGAAGTTTGTAACCACTAAACCAGCTCTGCAAGAAATGCATTTAGGGAGCAGAGCACTTTGAGTGGAAAAGAAAAACCAAAAGTGACAAAGACAAAGAAAGGAACAGAGAAAATGTCCAGAAACAACAGTAAAACAAGTAATAAAAAAGTACAAAACATATCTATCAATAATTACTCTGAACGTAAATAGACTAAATGCTCCAATCAAAAGACACAGGATAAAAGATTGGATTAAAACACACACACACACACACACACACACACACACACCCCTATCTGCAGCCTACGAGAGATACATTTTATTTCCTCATTTTTAAATGATTTTATTTATTTATTTGAGAAAGAAAGCATGATTGGGGGAGGGACAGAGGGAGAGAAGAGGGAAAAGCAGACTCCTCACTGAACATGGAATCTGACTCATGACTCAATCACAGGACCCTGAAATCATGCCCTGAATTGAAGTCAGATGCTTAACAGACTGAGACACCCAGGTGCCCCTAAGAGATTCATTTTATACCTAAAGAGACCTCCAGAATGAAACTGAGGAGATGAAGAAATATTTATCATGCAAATAGATGTCAAAAGAAAGACAGAGTGGCCGTACTTAGACAAAGTAGACTTCAAAGACTTGCAATAACAGATGAAGGAGGAATCTATATCATAATAAAGAGGACAGTCCAACAAGATCCAACATTTGTAAATATTTATGCCCCCAACATGGGAGCACCCAAGTATATAAAACAATTAACAAAAACATAAAGAAACTCATTAACAATCAAGGACACTTACCTGCAAAACCATTTTTAGACTGCAGTCTAAATCCCACGTTTACTTAACAGTAATAACTAACATTAAATGGAAAAATTATTAGTTGAGCACTGTGTTAGGAACTTAAGAAATGGCCTCATGTAATCATCATTATAACCTCATAATGTTGAACATTATCATTTCTCCTATTTGACAAATAAGCAATAAATAGATTAAGAAAATGTGGTACACACACCAATAGACTACTTTAAGTCTTTAAAAAGAAGACAGACAGTCCTGCCATTTGAAATAAATTGGGTGAACCTATAATGAATTACAGTGGGTGAAATAAGCCAAAGGAAGACTAATGCTGTGTTTTCACTTATGTGCAAAATCATTAAGAGAAAAAAAAAAAGTCAACCTCATAGACACAGAAAAAATGAAACAAAACAAAACAAAACAAAGCAAAACAAAGAAACAAACAACAAAACAGTGATGGCCAAAGGCAGGCAAATGGGGGAAATGGAAACATATTAGGCAAAGGAATCAAACTTTCATTAATAAGAGAAATAAGTTCTGTGGTTCTAACATACAACCTGGTGACTATAATTAAAAATACTATATTGTATACTTGAATTTGATAATAGAATAAAAGTTAATTGTTCTCACCACAAAATAAATATGACTGTGAGGTTATTGGTATGTTAATTAACTAGATTTTGGTAATTATTTCACAATGTATACATGAATCATCTGTACAATTTAAATATATACAATTTTATTTGTTAATTATACTTCAATAAAGCTGGAAAAAATAAAAAAGAAACAAAGTATATATATATATATATATATATATATATATAGTTGTTGTTGTTTTCTTTTACTTACTTAACAATTGTCTTCAGAGTACCTACAATGTACTAGCTATTGCTTTAGATATGAAGGACACAATTCTGGGAAAAAAAATACAACATAGAGTCTTTCTCATAGTTTTTATTTTTTTTAACTATACTGCTTATATTCCATTAGCTAGTTGAATAAATATACAACAAAATTAAGTTTTTATTCTAAATTTTCTCATAATCTGAATGTCAAAGAATCTTAACTCCTAAGTGCAAGGGAACAAAGGTATTTGAAATTAAAATACACATACCATGCATGCCAAACTAGGCATTGTCTTTCATTCTCCCATACTTCATATTTTTTCATGTGTTCATTTATCCATTCATTTTTCCACAAATGTTTAATGATCATCTACTATATGCCAATCACTGGGATAGCTAATGAGATATAATAGCAAACAAGAAAGATGTGGTTTCTGACCTCACATAGCTTAGTCTAATGGTAGAGCCAAAGGGAAAAAAAAAAAGAAAGAAATGCCAGGGGACCTGAGTGGCTCAGTTGGTTAAGTGTTTGCCTTCTGGTCAGATCATGATCCCAGGGTGCTGGGATCAGGTCCCACATCAGGTTCCCTGCTCAGTGGGGAGTCTGCTTCTCCCTCTCCCTCTACTACCTGCTACTTCCCCTACTTGTGTGTTCTCTTTCTATCTGTTAAATAAATAAATAAATAAACAAATAAACAAACAAATAAATAAATCTTTAAAAAATAGATGAAATAAATAAAAATAATAAAGTCAAAACTTGTGACTGGATTAAGAAACAAGCAAGATGTGATAGAGCATAATGCTAATATTACTTTGATTGTTATTTAAGGAAGATATACAAATCAGAAATTAGTGCAAGAAACAAACTATTCTAGGTATTTGAAAATAAATTAATTCAGTGTTGGAAAGGACACACTGTTGAAATTGTTGAAAGACCTAAAGAAGGGGAAGTCTGATGTCACTATTGAATTATTTCGTTAAGAGAACCTAGTTAAAAGGCAGTTTTAGATTTGTGGAATAAAACTCCTGAAAATGATCTCTTCTGTATGAAAAATAAAATTATGGCAAAAAAAAGTCAAAATATTTTTTTTCTGAACTCTGGGAATTCACCAAAAATTTAAAACAATCTGAGAAGAATTTATTTAAGAGAAACAGCTAAATCTTAGTAAGAAAATAAATTTTGTGGCATTTTAACTTGACATAATTTCATTCCTTTCTTTTCAACTATACTGTAGCATAAAAAATTAAGAGCCTCTTAACCATTAGGATAGTGAAAACAATAGTACATGTACTGAAAACTAGAAGTAACTGGAGGGAGAAGAATGGGTTTGGAAGTCCACTAATGCCACAATCCCCTGGAAATTGTCATTATTTGATATCAAAATCTCACTAAAATCCCAGTTATTAGGGTTTGTCTTTATTTGACCTAAGTCATACTTTACCCTATGTAAAGCTCCCCATTCCCAGATTATTAGTTGGAAAGTATCAGGGGTAATTGTTTAAAATTGCAGCTTCCTGAAGTGGTAATTTTAGCTAGAATTAACGTTAGACTTGTGAAAAAAGTAAAAACTAGGAAATAAGATGTCTACAGAAGGCATTGAAAAACTTCAATATATTGTAGAGAAAGGCATATTAGTAGGGTTGTAAATGTCTCAAAAGACTTAAAGGCAATAAGCTCTCCCTTTTGGCTTACTATGATGCTGTGCACAGAAGGCAGTAAAGACTAAGGCAAAGTGATAATTATATCTGTAGGAGCTTAGAAGACATGCCCCAATACTCTCAAAGGCTGAGAGACTTACTAGTACAAGACATGTAAAGATAAATCTCTCTAACCATTAGTTATCCACTAACAAAGTAGGACGTTCAGTAGAGAAATGTGACAAAAAAAAGATGCACTCCAGAATTAAGCCAGGATAATCATCAAATAAGGACAACAAAAACAAATAAAAACAAAACAAACAAAATCTAGGGTGGGGTTATACAATTTCCAGATTTGCAATATTACCATATTTTAATTGTCCAGTTTTGAACAAAAAATACATTTTTAAAAATATGAAATTGTGACCCATACATAGAAAAAAAATCAATAAACAAAATCTATAATTGAGGAACCCTATATGCTGCTCTTATTAGACAAAAGACTCTAAATTAGCCATTAGAAATGTGTAAATAGTATAAGTAAATTAAAATTTATTTAACCATGTCTATAGAACTAAAGGAAAGTGTAAGAATGATGTCCTAAATTAGAAAATACCAATAAAGCATATATGTGTATATGTTCATGTATAAACATATATATAATAAGTATTTATTTATATATATTATTTTCAACTATTTCTTATTTAAAATCAATTAACATATAGTGCATTATTAGTTTCAGAGGTAGTTTAGTGATTCACCAGTTGCATATAACATTCAGCATTCATTACATCAAGTTCTCTCCTTAATGCCCATCACCCATTTACCACATCGCCTTACCCACTTCTGCACCACCAACCCACAGCTTGTTTCCTATAGTTTAAGAGTCTCTTATACTTAATCTCCTTTTCTGACTATTTTATTTTTCCACCCTTCCCTTATATTCATCTGTTTTGTTTCTTAATTTCCACATATGAGAGAAATCATATGACATTTGTATTTCTCGGACTGACTGACTTTGCTTAGCATAATAACCCTCTAGTTCCAACCACGCTGTTGCAAATAACAAGATTTCAATTTTTGATGGCTGTGTAATATTCCATTGTATATACACCACATCGTCCTTATCCATATTTTGAATATTGCGCATATTACTGCTATAAACCTTGGGATGCCTGTGCCCCTTTGAATCATTATTTTTGTAGTCTTTGGATAAATACTTAGTAGGGCAATTGCAAATGTGTAAGGTAGCCCTATTTCTAACTATTCGAGGAACTGCCATAGTATTTCCTAAAGTGGCTGTACCAGCTTGCATTCCCACCAACAGTGTGAGAGGTTTTCCCTTTCTCTGCATCCTCTCCAACATCTGTTGTTTCTTGACATTAATTTTAGCCATTCTGACTGGTGTGAGTTGGTATCTCATTGTGGTTTTGATTTGTATTCCCTGATGGTGAGTGATATGGAGTATTTTTTCATGTGTCTGTTAGCCATTTGTATGTCTTCTTTAGAGAAATATCTGTTCATGTCTCCTGCTCATTTCTTGACTGGATTATTTGTTTTTTGGTTGTTGAATTTGATAAGCTCTTTATAGATTTTGGGTACTATCCCTTTATCTGATAAGACATTTGCACATTTCTTCTCCTATTCTGTAGGGTTTTCTTTTAGTTTTGTAGACTCTTAGTGTTACTGTGCAAAAGTTTTTATCTTGATGAAGTCCCAATAATTAATTTTTGCCTTTGTTTCCCTTGCCTTTGAAGATGTCTCTAGCAAGAAGTTGCTGTGGCCAAGGTCAAAGAAGCATTAATAATATAACACAGACTCAAACAGGAATATTGCAGATGAAGTATACAATAATCAAATTTTTAAAAAATAGTTAAATAGGCCCAATAGCATATTGGAACAAGCAAAAACAACATCAGTAAACTCAAAATTAGGTGAGATGAGATTATCAATAACAATTTGAGGAACAAAAAGGAAAAATAATGAGGAAACATAAATAGAGCTCAAAGACCCTTGGAATACCACTGAGTTTACAAAATTATGCACAATGGAAGCCCCAGAAGAAGAGAAGGAAAAGAAAGAAGAATAAATGTTAAAAATAATGGCCAAAATTTTCCCAAATTTGGTGAAAAAAGTATGTGCATTAAGTAAACTCAGATTTATATCTATATGCCTCAAAAATTATTGAATATCAAAACAAATAAAAAATCTGGAAAGCAGCAAGAAATAAGTGACTCATCAAGTATGAATTTCCCCAGTATGATTAACGGATGACTTGTCAATGGAAATCATGGGGGCCAGAAGACAGATAGATGGCTTATTTTACATGCCAAAAGGAAAAAAAAATGATCAAGCAACAGTCTTATATCTGGCAAAATTGTCAAAGTTAGAGCAATTAACATATTACCACACAAACAAAAATGGGAAATCTATTACTAGCAAAACTGTCTACAAGAAAAATTAAAGAAAGTTATTCAGACAGAAATGATAGGACTAGATACTAACACAAATCTACAGGAAAATATAAAAAGCACTAGTAAAAATAACTACAGAAGTAAATATAAAAGATCATCTAAATGTATTTTTGTTTTTTAACAATTTTCTTCTATTTGATGTAAATAACAATATAAAGTTATAATTAAAACTGTTTTGATGCTCTTAAATAAATAAAATGTAATTTGTGTAACAATAATATACAAAGTGGGGAGAGATTGTATTATTGGAGAAAACTTTTGCCTACTACTGAAATTTAGTTGATATTAGTCCAAACTAAAATTTTAAGATGTTAATCATTATATTCAGACCACTACTTAAAAAAATCTTTAAAAAAAAAAGCAAACCAAAAACATTAAAATGGTATACAAGTAAAATATATTTTAACACCAAAGGACATTGTAATGGAGAAGTAGAGAAACAAAAGACATAAATCATATACAAGAAAGCATAGTAACATTGCTGACAAAAATATTACTTTATCAATTATTAGATTAAATATAAACAGATGAAACATCCCAATCAACTGGCATAGATTGGTAGATTAGATTAAAAAAACACATGGATCAGCGGGGTGGCTCAGTCATTAAGTGTCTGCCTTGGGCTCAGGTCATGACCCCAGGGTCCTGGGATCGAGGCCTA
Organism: Martes martes; assembly: GCF_963455335.1. Lineage (NCBI taxonomy): Eukaryota > Metazoa > Chordata > Mammalia > Carnivora > Mustelidae > Martes > Martes martes. Next base: position 65,291,315 of record NC_137897.1, read on the forward strand.
TATCAGGCTCCCTGCTCAACTGGAGACCTGATTCTCCCTCTCCCACTCCCCTTGGTTGTGTTCCTTCTCTCACTCTGTCTCTCTCTGTCAAATAAATAAAATCTTAAAAACAAAACATGATTCCTTCATATCCTGTGTTAACACTTACCTTGGACTTAAAGATGTAAATTAGTTAAAAATAAAAAGATAAAAAATGGTATATCATGGTGGGTCATCTGATTGTTTCAGTCATTTAAGCATCTGTCTTCAGCTCAGAGCATGATCCCAGGTCCCTGGGATTTAACCCAATGTGGAGCTCTGTACTCAGTGGGGAGTCTGCTTATCCCCTTCCCTGACCCTCTGCTCCTCCCACCTCTTGTGTTCTCTCGCTCACTCTCTCTCTCCCTCTCTCAAATAAACAAATAAATGAATAAAATACTAAAAATATATAAAATATTAAAAATATATTAAAAACAAAATATTAAAATACATAAAATATATATTTAAAATATAATACTAAAAATATATAATAGATATATTAAAGATATATAATTTAAAAATTCAAAGTATAAAATTAAAATATATATAAATTTAAAAATAAAAATTTAAAAATTTAAAAATAAAAATATTAAATTCAAAAATTTAAAAATTTTGATATTTAAATTTAGATATTTAAATAATTTAATATTTAAATATTTTAAATATTAAAATATTTAAATATTTAAACATATTTAAAAATATAATATAAATATATATAACATAATTAAAAATAAATAAATTAGATGTGAAATGTGTATAATATCAGACTAAATAAACTTTAAGTTAAAAATTGTTACTGGAGATAAGGAATACTATGTTATAACATTAAAAGAATTAATTCACCAGGAAGTCATAACAATAATAAACATATATATGCTTACATAAGAGACATGAATCAAAAACTATCAGAATTTGAGGGGATATACAGATAATTCACTACTAAGTGCAGAATAATTAAAATTTTAACATTCAATAATATATGGAGCAAGTAAGCATTATATCAAAATGAAAATATAAGATTGAAAAATATAAAACAGACCACATTGAGATACGACCTTACACCAGTTAGAGTGGCCAAAATTAACAAGGCAGTGAACAACATGTGTTGTAGAGGATGTGAAGAAAGGGGAACCCTCTTACACTGTTGGTGGGAATCAAGTTGGTGGAGCCACTTTGGAAAACAGTGTGGAGATTACTTAAGAAATTAAAAACTGAGCTTTACTACGACCCTGAAATTGCACTGCTGGGTATTTACCTCAAAGATACAGATATAGTGAAAAGAAGAGCCATCTGTACCCAATGTTCATAGCAGCAATGGCCACAGTTGCCAAACTGTGGAAAACAGAGATGTCCTTCAATGGACGAATGGATAAAGAAGATGTGGTTCATATATACTATGGAGAATTATGTCTACATCAGAAAGGATGAATACCCAACTTTTGTATCAACATGGATGGGATTGGAAGAGATTATGCAGAGTGAAATATGTCAAGCAGAGAGAGTCAATTATCATATTGTTTTGCTTATTTGTGGAGCATAAGGAATAACACGGAGGACATGGGGAGATGGAGAGGAGAAGGGAGTTGGGGGAAATTGGAGGGGGAGATGAACCATGAGAGACTGTGGACTCTGAAGAAATAACTGAGGGATTTGGAGGGGAGGGGGGTGAGAAGTTGGGTGAGACTGGTGGTGGGTATTATGGAGGGCATGTACTGCATGGAGCACTGGTTATGGTGCATAAACAACAAATTCTAGAACACTGAAAAGAAATTTTTAAAATAAATAAAAGTTTTAAAATAAACAAATAAATAAAAACTTCCCCAATCAAAAACAAACAAACAAACAAACAGACCAGTCAGAAGTCCATAGAAAACTCCAACCATTAGGAATAGAATGTGCATTGTCTTCAAAAGCCCATGCAACATGTTTTAGGATAGAAAGTCTCAAGCAATAAAACAATCATCAGTAAATTTTAATGATTCAAATTATAGAAATTATCTTCTGATGACAATTTAATTAATTAATTTAGAAATCAATACCAGAAGAAATTTGGGGAAATTTCACAAGTATATAGTAATTAGACAAAACATGTCTATAAAAACAATGAGTCAAAGAAGAAATTACAAGATAAATTAAAAATACTTTGTAATGATTAAAACCAAAACAAAACATAAAAACTTATGAAATATAGTAGAAGAAATACTTAAAGAGAAAGTAATATCTATAAATTTCTACATTAAAAATAAAAAAAATCTCAAATCAATAACTTAATCTTCCACTTCAAAACCCCAGAAAAGGAAGATAAAATTTAACTGAAAACAGTTTAGGAAGTAAATAGCAAATATTAGAACAAAAATAAATTAAATAGAGAACAATAAAATAATGGGAAAAATTGCAAAACCAAAGTTAGTTATTTCAAAGTAACCATAAATCTTAAAAATATTTAGCTAGACTGGCCAAGGAAAAATGTAAGATTCAAAATATTTAATCAGGAATAAGAGAGAATACGGCCAATATCACTGAAACAAAATGGATTATGAGATAATAGTATGAACAATTCTATACAAAAAAATAATTAGATAACCTACATAAAATGGACAAATGCTAAGGAAGAGATAAACAAGTAAAACTGACTGAAAAAGAAAATAAAAATCTAAAAATACATCTATACATAATGAATAATCAGAAATTTCTCATATATAAAATCACAGGCCCAAATGATTCACTAGTAAATTCTACCAAATATCTAAAGAAAAAAATAACAACAGTCTTTCTCAAAACTTTAGGAAAAAGAAGGAAAGATAGAGAGACAACTTTCTAACTTTTTATAAGAAAATGAAAATGCAAACCAATACCTTTTATAAATGCAGATGTAAAATATAACAAAACATTAGCAAACTAAATTCAACAACATATAAAAGATAATACAATATGACCAAGTGGATTTATCTCAGAAATGCAAGATTGATTCAACACATAATAATCAATAAATATAATATGTCATATTAATGGAATAAAGAACACATAATCTTTACAATAGATTCAGAAACAGAACTGACAAATTGCAATGCCATCTCATGATTAAAAAAAATCATCACATTTTAAAAGATAACTCTTGCACCCACGTATATAGGACATCAATGAAAAATGTGCATGCAGAATCTAAACGTGAAATGGTGAAATGTTTTCCTCATAAGAACAGGAAAAAGAAAAGAAAAGAAAAGAAATTCACCATCATCACCTCTATTTAACATGACACTGAAAGATCTTGTCAGGAATATTAAGGAGGAGAAAGAAATTGAAGCTATCCATGTTGAAAAGAAAGTTGCATTTATTCCCATAAGACATGCTTCTGTATATAAATAATTTTAACATTTACCCCTAAAAGCTACTAGAATAAATAAATGAGTTTAACAAGGTTGCAGAATATATTATCAATACAAAATTTCTATTTTTCTATTCCTATATATATGCTTTCAATACAATCTACAAATGAAGTTAAGAAAATGATCCAAATTAAAACAGTATAATAAGAATAAAATACTTGAATACATTTAGCAAAAGCACAAAACTTACAAAATGAAACTACAATATATGGTTGAAAAAATAAGAGACATAAATAAATAAAATGGATCTAAATAACATGGAACAATATCACATGTTAATAGATAAGAAGATTTAATACTGTGTATATGGTTATACTCCAAAGGTAGGTCACAAAATATTTAAGATTGAAATCATACCAAGTATATTTTTTAACAAAATGAAATGGACCTAAAAATTAATAGCAGAAATAAAACTGGAAAATTCACTAATAAGTGGAAAATAACACATATCTGAAAAACCAATTTGTCAAAGTAATAATCAAGAGGGAAATTACAAAATTCCTTGAGACAGACAAAAAGAAATATAAAATATACCAACATTTAAAGCAGTACCAAGGGAGGTACTTATAGCAATAAACATCTACTTGAAATATATTTTTAATTTCACATTAAAAATAAACACTACATTTAAACCTAAAAGGAGCTAAATAAAAGAAGAATAAATTAAACACAAAACTTGCAGAAGACAGAAAATGATAAAGATTATGACAGAAACAAATAAGATAGAGAATAGAAAAACTCAGCAAAAGTAGGAGAAAGTCTTCTGCAAATATTTACAAAATTGACAAAACTTAACTTGGTGAACTAAGGAAAAAGGGAGACTAAAAAATAAAATCAGAAATGAAAAACTATCACTAAGAGTACCACTAAAATGAAAAGAATCATGAAATACTACTATGAATAAATTATGACACCATTTTGGATAACATAGCAGAAATGGATAAATTCCTAGAAACATACAACTAAGACTGAATCATGAAGGAATAGAAATCTGAATAAATTTACCACTAATAATGAGATTGAATTAGTAATTAGAAAACTTGCATCAAGGAAAAACCCCAAGCCGGACAACATCACTATATGATAATAAATATTTAAAGGAGTTTGCACCAATTTTTCTCAGACTCTTGTAAAAAATTGAAGAGAAGAGATCATTTCCAAACTCATGTTATAAGGACAGCATTAGGCTGATAACCAAAACAAGAAGAATACACTAAGAGGAAGAAAAAAATAAAACAAGGACATTTCTCTGCTGCATATAGATGCAGATATTATCAACAAAATACTAGCAAATCAAATTCAGTAGTGAGCTAAGAGGACTATATGCTATATGAACAACTGGGGTTTATTTGTGTGATGCAAAAATGTTTCAAAATACAAATATCAATTAATGTGATATATAATATTAATAGATTAAATGATGAAAATCATGAGATGATCTCAATAGGTGCAAATAAAGCATTTGACAAAATTCAACACTTTTTCATGATTTAAAAAAACATACTTAATAAACTAAGAATGGAATGAAATTACCCCAACATCATAAAGGCCATACAGGAGAAGCCCACAGCTAGCATGGTGAAAATATGAAAGCTTTTACTCTAAGATAAAGAACAAGACAAGGATGCAAACTCTTGTCACTTCTATTCAATATAATACTGGAAGTCTTAGCCAGAGCAATTAGTCAAGAAAAATAAATAAAAAGCATCCAAATGAAAAACAAGAAGTAAAATTATCTCTGTTCATAGATGAAAAACTATTAGAACTATTAAAGAAATGCAATAATGTTTCAGGATAAAAATCTACATAAAATAATTTGAATTTCACTAAACTAACAATAAAACTCCAAAAAGGAAAATAAGAAAATAATTTGTAACAGCAGCAAAAATAATAAAATACTTAAGAAAAAAACTTAGTCAAGGAAGAGAATGACTTATACAGTGAAAACTGAAAAATTTGCTCAAAAAGATTAAAGACACAAATAAATGGAAATATATTCCATGTTAATGGATTAGAAGACAATATTTTTTTAAGATTTGATTTCATACAAAGTAATCAATGCAATCTCTATCAAAATCATAAAATCACTTATGTTGTTTTACAGAGACTAAAATCTTTTATTTTTCCTAAAATTCATACAGAACCACAAAGGGTCCTGAATAACCAGAATTATCATGGGAAAGAAGAACAAAACTAGAGGCCTTACACTTCCTGATTTCAAAACACTTTACAAAGCTACAGTAATTTTAACAGTATTATATTGGCATAAAGACAGACACATAGACCTATATAACAAAATGGGCAGCCCAGAAATAAACCCGTACATATATAGCTAAATAATTTTTTTTTAAATGTGCTAAGACTATACAATAGGGAATGAGTAGTCTATTCAAAATATGATGCTGGAAAAACTAGATAGCCACATGAAAAAGAATAAAACTGAACCCTTTATTTTCACTATATAAAAAAATCCACTCAATACTTTAACATGTATTTTTAAAAAGAACAAGGACATTCTCATATATCTATAATGCAATGATCAAATTCAATAAAATTTTGATACAATACTATGATCTAATACACAGTCTACATTCAAAGTCTGCCAATTAAAATAAAAACTAAAGAAAGTCTGTCAATTGTTCTAACAATTATTTTTAATTCAAGCATAATTAACATACAGTGAATATTGGTTTCAGGTGTACAATACGATGATTCAAAAAGTCTGTACATCACTCAGTGCTAATCACAGTAAGTTTACTTTTATCCTCTTCATATATCTCACCCATCTGCCCACTTACTTCCTCTGTGACAACCATCAGATTGTTCTCTATAGTTAAGTCTGTTGTAGTTTGTTTTTCTATTTTCCTTTGTTCTTTTGTTTTGTTTCTTAAATCCCACAAATAAATAACATCATATGGTACCTATTTTTTTCTAAATGACTTTGCACTATATCCCCTAGATCCATGTTAAAATATTCAGATTCAGAGGGGTGTAACATCTGCAACCCACTCCCAAATATTTGAGAAAAAAAAGAGAGATATGAAGCATATGTGGCCAAATGTCAAAAATTGGTGACTCTAAATACAGCATATACAAAAGTGCCTTGCATTATTGCAATTCTTCTGCATGAAAGGGTAAGTTTAAAAATAAAAAAAATAAATAAATAAACTGAAATTGTTACATGAATGTAATAAAATGAAACCTATCTAAGCATTATGTTTACTTTTCAACTCTCCAGGTAATTTTACATTACATAAAAGTTGACTGTGTCAACTATTGTATTTGCAGTGCACATCACAGAATAGATGTTCAATAAATATTTGTGGAATACAGAAAAAAAGTAATAATAAAAAAAGTAAAAAAGTAATAATGCAATAAAAACATTTTTACATCAACTCAAAATGGAGTGGAGATTTAAACATAGGACCTCAAAGTGTAAAACCCCTACACAAGAACAGAGAGGAAAATATTCATAACATTTTTTTCTTGACAATGATTTCTTAGGGATAGCACCAAGAGCACAGAAAACAAAAGTACAAATAAACAAGTGTGACTACATTGAACTACAAATCTTCACAACAAGGAAAATAACAGAATGAATAGAAAATCTATAGAATGGGATAAAATGCTTATAAAACATACATGTGGTAAGAGGTTAATTTCCAATATATACAAGGAACTACTACAGGTCATTAGAAAACATAAAAAAATTATTTTAAATATGGGCAAATGGGTAGAATAGACATTTCTTTAAAAAATGAAAATACAAACAGGTATAATAAAAGATGTTTAATGTTAGTGATCATCAAGGAAATACAGTCAAATCCACAATTAAGTATCATATCACACCATTAAGATGGAGATTGTACATTAAAAAAAGAAAATAACAAGTATTGGGCAGCATGTTGAAAAATTAAAACTTTTGTGCACTCTTGATTAAAATGTAAAATGATTCAGTCCCAATGGAAAACTGTACGGAGGTTCTTTTAAAACTAAAAATAGACTTTGATATGATCCAGCTATCTTACATCTGGGTATTTATTTAAATGAATTGAAATCAGGATATCAAAATAATATTTCAACTTCCATATTCATTACATTATTTGCAAGAGCCAATTGGTGGAAACAATCTGTTGATGAATAAACATAAAGAAAAAAAATGTATACATACAAAATAATATCATTTAGCCATAAAAAAGAAAGAAATCCTGCCATTTGGGACAACATGGATGTATCAGTAGGGCATTGCCTAAGTGAAAAACACCAAAGAGAAACAAATAGTTTATGGCATCATTTACATGCGGAATCTAATATAGTCAAAATCATTGAAATAGAATGTAAAGTGGTAGATACCATGAGCTGGGGCAAATAATAAGAGAGTGAATTGTTCTTCAATGGGTTTAAGTCATTCAGGATAGGGAAATTCTAGAGATCAGCTGTACAACATTGTGCTTACGGTTAACAACACTGACTGTACACTTAAAAATTTATTAATAGAAAATAATGTCATTATCATGGAGGAGTAACACATCTCTCTTTCTTACATCCCCTATCCTTAGGAACTAAAAGTTGGCATCTGTCCACAAACAAAAGTACTCCATAGAAGTTTTTGGAACCAGCAGCATATGCTAATGTACCTAGAAGGAGTCTTAACCAGCTGTGCATTGGCTACAAGGTATATTTTGGTATATGCTGTGAAATTAGGGTGAGCCAGTAAACTGACCACAACTCCTCTTGGAAGTGGTTGGGAAAACCTGGAAATTTCAGGCTTCACCAGACACCCACGGACAAGAGAGAATTTTTAGAAGTCCATCCTTCCTGATGAAAGATTGTAGCACTCCATTGGAGCAAAAACATGCATTTGGAAGCATTAGAAAAGTTAAGTTGAACTTTGTCAACATCTCCTCTCCTTCTAGGTGACACAGCACAGGACTTAACTAGACAATGCCAGTTTCTTTACAGATAAATAGAGAATGTTGGATGAGTACCTGGCTTCCCCAGCTGTGTGGGATGTTGCTGAAAAAAGCATTTCTCACCCACACCACCAAAAGTACTGAGGCAGAAACTGAGGGGAGGGAAGAGATTGGGATAGAGGAACATAAACACTAAAAGGATTTGATTCCTCTTTGACTGTATTTAGGATACCTGCAGGAATGACACCCATAAGACACTGGGATAATCCCACCTGAGGATTCCTCCAGCTGGCCCATGATTAGCTCCAAATCCCTGAGTGCTAAGGCCACACTTTGACTCACACTGCAGCTCCTTCCTATGCTTCCAAGTGTGGCAGTGAGAGAAAGTTCCATCAGAAAGGGACTGGTCTTACAAACCAGGCTAGGGTCTGTGTGCAAAGGAGAAATCACCAACTTGTGTTGTAGCACTACATTCTGGAAAACAAAAGTGAGATTTTCTGTAGCCAGTCTGGTGAGTTGTAAGAACCAAATAAGACATACAAGCTTAAGAATTCAGCTAGAAGAAGGAACAAGGAGTGTGGAGTAGGTGTACCCATACAAGATTGGAGAATAATCCAGATAGAAGCAAAATCAATGAAAAATATTTCCCACCTCAAAACAACTAGCAAGTATTTGAAGAGATGTCTGTATCTTTAAATGCAAAAAACAGAAAAGCAAGACTAAAAAGCATAAAGAATCAAGGAAACAGATCATCATAAAAAAATAACAATAATCTTCCAGTAAGCAAACAACAAGACAGAATTCTGCTATCTAGCTGGTAAAGTATTCAAAACAGTTGTCTTTAAAAACTGAAAGAGCTACAAGAAAACACAAAAAGATGATTAAAAGAAATTGGGAAAAACATAGATTAACAAAATGAGAAATTTAATGAAGAGATAGCCATAATAAAAAAGAACAAAGTAGAAATTCCAGAATTGATGAATTCAAATAATTAAATGAAAAAGAAAATGCAATAATGACCATCTACAGCACATAAACCAAATGGAAGATAGATCACATTACCTTAAGGATAGGAACTTTGAAATAAGGATGGGAAAACAAAGAAAAAAGAATGAAAAAGAGTAAAGAAACCCTAATGGTCTATATGACACCATCAAACTTACAAATAGAATAGTTTGGGTTCCAGAAGGAGAAGGGGAAATATTTTTTTAAAGAAATAATACTTGAGAATTTCCAAACCTGGGGAAAAATTTAGACATCCAAGTTTATGTGACTAATTGATTACCCTATTATTTCAATACCAAAAGACTTTCTCCAAGATACACTATAATTAAACTGTCAAAAAATTTTAAAGAATAGAGAATCCTAAAAGCAGCCAGAGAAAAACATAATAAAACATTGTAACTTACAGAGACACCCTCATTAAGATATCAGCAAATTTCTCAACAGAAAATCCACAAGCCAGGAGACAATGAGATGACATAATCTGTGTTAAAAAAAAATTGTCAGCAAAGAATACTCTATCTACTAAATCCTGGGACCGTGGGATTGAGCCACACATTAGAGTCCCTCCTTGGTGTGGAGCCTGTTTCTCCCTCTCCCTCTGCCTGCCACTGACCCTTGTTGTGATTTCTCTTTCTATCTGTCAAATAAATAAATAAAATCTTAATGAATAGCAAGACCTAAGTATATGCTATCTACAAAAGACTCAAATAAGTTCAAAATGAAGGGATAAAAAAGGATATTCTGCACAAATGGGCAGCAAAAGGAAATTTGGGCAACTATACATCTATCATACAAAATAGGCATGAAGCCAAAATCAGTAACATGAGATAAAGAAAGTCATTACATAATAATAAAGGTTTTAATTTATCAAGAATACAATTAAATATACATATATGTTTTTTCACATATTTGAATCACCAAAGTATATTAAGCAAATACTAATAGATCTTAAGGGAGAAATATACCACAATACACAATAGTAGGGGAATTCAGTGCCTCATTTTCAGCAAAGGATAGATCATTCAGACCAAAAATCAACAAGGAAACATTGGACTTGAACAATACATTGGACCAAATTGACATGATAGATATATACAGAGCATTCCATGCAACAGCATTAAAATTCACATTATCTTCAAGTCAACTTGAAACTTTCTCCAGGATAGATCATATGGTAAACCACAAAACAAATCTTAGCAAATTTAGAAAGATTGAAATCATACCAAATGTCTTTTCTCACCAAAATGATATGAAACTAGCAATCAACAAGAGGAAAGTTTACAAATTCTCAAGTATGTGGAAATAGCTCACTGCTCAACCAGTAATGGATCAAGAAGAAAGTAAAAGTGTATGTGCTATGGTGAGTGCTGTGAAGTGTGTAAACCTGGTGATTCACAGACCTGTACCCCTGGGGCTAATAATACATCGTATGTTAATTAAAAAGAAGAAGAAAATAAAAGGAAGATCAAGAAATACATTGAAACAAATTAAATGGAAACACAACGTATCAAAACATATTGGAGGGGCACCTGGGTGGCTCACTGGGTTAAAGCCTCTGCCTTCGGCTCAGGTCATGGTCTCAGGGTCCTGGGATCGAGCCCCACATCGGGCTTTCTGCTCAGCGGGGAGCCTGCTTCCTCCTCTCTCTCTCTGCCTGCCTCTCTGACTACTTGTGATCTGTCTGTCAAATAAATAAATAAAAATCTTAGAAAAAAAAACATATTGGATACTGCAAAACCAGATAGGAAAATTTATTTGCATTTAAAACTTACACTAACAAACAAGAAAGAACTCAGACAAGCTCACTTTTACCTGAAGGAGAAAAAAGAGTTCTGAGAAAGAAGTGTATAGAGATAAATGCATTTATTAAGAAAATAGAGGGATTGGGATGCCTGGGTGGTTCAGTTGGTTAAGTGGCTGCCTTCGGCTCAGGTTATGATCCCAGCGTCCTGGGATCAAGTCCCATATCCGGCTCCTTGCTCAGCAAGGAGCCTGCTTCTCCCTCTGCCTCTGCCTACCACTCTGTCTTCCTGTGCTCACTCTCTCTGACAAATAAGTAAATAAAATCTTTAAAAAAAAATAGAGGGATTGATTGCCACCCTCTTGGGAGAACACTGCCTAAAATGAAAAACTCCCCACAGCCTCTGATATTATTCTTGTCACTACAGTACTATTTCCTGGAGATGGGGATAAAAAGTATAAGGGGGAAAAGACAAAAAATAAATGAAAATTAAATGTGAATGTGAAATCTTCCTCTGAGCATTAGGAGTCACTTTATCACATTTTAGCCAGATCAAGGGAATTTTCTGGAGCTCTTTGTGTCTCATGCTTATGTCCTTTCAAGGTTCCCAACTGCCTTGAGTGCAGGGCATGAAAAATTGAAGGAAAAGTAGGAAACTCACTATTGGCTTGATGATGCTTAAAGTGCTGGTATCACTCCCAATTGCATTTTTATGGTTTACTTTTCAAAGTCTTATACAGTTGCTCTCCCTATTCCCTCCAGGCCCATAGTGGCATTAAATGGGAGAAATTGTGGTGTGTGTTTATGATATATCAAGTGGAACCTAAGAATGATAACATTATTTTTAACTTAGAAAATTTAATCTACTTGAACCACACAGTGGGGAAAAATTGAAAACGAGTTTCAAAGCTTTTTAAGGGGAGGGGCGCCTGGGTGGCTCAGTGGGTTAAAACCTCTGCCTTCGGCTCAGGTCATGATCTCAGGGTCCTGGGATCGAGCCCCGCATCGGGCTCTCTGCTCCACGGGGAGCCTGCTTCCCCCCCCCACTTGCCTCTCTGCCTACTTGTGATCTCTGTCTGTCAAATAAATAAATAAAATCTTTAAAAAAAAAGCTTTTTAAGGAGAAAAAAAAGTAGGTATATATTTACGATATTTCTATTTCTTCAGTGTTCCAGGGAAAAGATGTTATTGTTTTTTAGCCTGTACAGGTGATGTGTTAGCAGAGGAAAACCAAAAAAAAAAAAAAAAAAAAAAAAAAAAAAAAAAGAAAGAAAGAAAGAGAGAGAGAGAAGAGGAAAAGAAGAAAGAAAGAAAGAAAGAGAAAAAGAAGAAAGAAAGACAGAAAGACAAACATGCTTATAATCAAAGAAATAAAGATGAATGGGATAAGATCTTGGATAGTACAAAATTAATGACAAATACCCTGCCTGTGTACAATTACATGTCTTATTTTCAGATCTGCACTTCTTTCTCTGATAAATCTTTCCGTAATCACTTACAATGAGTAGTGTAATTAACACTCTCCATTTTCCAGGCTGACAATCAGATTCAGAGAAAGGGCAAGTGTCTCGCTCAAGAATGGAAGGACAGGAGACTTCTGGGAAGATGACAAAGTAGGAGGATCGTGAGCTCACCTCCTCCCCTGGTCACACCAAGCAAACAGACACATTAGAGCAACTAACCCTTAAAATGATCCCAAGACTGCAGAATAGACTTTCCACAATTAATTGTAGTGAGGAGGTCAGGATGAAAGAAGTAAGGGGGTGAAGACACAGTTAGGAACCAAACTCCCAGCAAGACTAACTGTAAATGGGATGAACACCACAAAAACAGAGCAGCCAAAGGATTAGACCCCACACCAGGCACCTCAGGCATGGGAGACCTGCATGGGGAAGACAAGTCTCCAAAACATTAACTTTGCAAACTAGTGGGGGTTAACTTTGGGTACTTTAAAAATCAGTGGACTTATCTCCAGGAAAGCCAGAGGGCAATAGGAAGAGTCCCCACTCTTAAAGATCTAGTATAACAAATAATCCTGCACAGACAGACCAGGGACACAACATAGAAACAGCAATTTGAAAAGCACCTGAGGAATACATGAAAGAAATGCATTTACTAATCTCAGAATGTGTGCTAGAGGGCCAGGGATCTTTAGAAGACTTCTCCAAGAACAAAAGAGCTGGTAAGTACAATTTCTTTCCCCACCACTCCCCGGCTTAGATAGACAAAACCACAACCAATGAAAACACACTCTTCTTATCTTGCTATCACCCAGTGCCTTGGCCCCATCTTCTGCTATTGATCCCACCTCATCCAACCCATTCCATGCATCAAGGATGCCTCCAAAACAGCTCCTGCCCTGACACACATTGCAAGCAAACCCAGCAGGGACTGGCACCATTCCAAAATGTCTCCTGCCCAAGGTAAAGGGGAAGATAACCACACATACCAGTGTGCCCACTGTCCCAGAAGCTGAATCTCATATCTGGCTGTGCAGAAAGAGCACTCTGCCATTTAGATGTACTAGGAGTAAGCAACTGGTCTGACTGACCCACCCACCCACCCACCCATAAAAACATCTCAGTGGACAGAACAGAGTAAGGGCCCTATAATTCAGTGCAATTGCAGCCCCATCAGAGAGATTGAGGGAAGATATCTGGTCCGAGTACCAACTCAGCTAACCAATTAAAATCTCTTAGGGAGCATCCCAAGATGCTAGTTCAGTGCAACTGAAGCACCTGTAGATGGACATGGAAGGTATCTAGTCTGTTGATATTGCCTGACTACAAGCCAGCAGCATCCCCAGATAGCACCCACAACAGCAAAAAGAACAAACCCTGCCAAAAACATCCACAACAGGAAAAGTGGGCCATTGAAGTAAAGTGGACTAAAGGCAAATGTTTCTAAGTTACAAGAGAAGGCTGCACACAGCCCAAATAGGTAATACCACTGAAGCTCCCAGCTCTGGTTAACAGGGGGCATTAAGCTACATGGCAACAGAAAATGTCTCTTCATTAGACCTCTACTTTCAAGATTAGGAGATGCAGATGACTTTCCTAATATAGAGATATAAAAACAGAGAGTTAAAACACCTCAAAAATAATAATCCAGTTTAAAAGTGGGCAGAAGACATGAATAAACATTTTTTCAAAGAAGACAAGATATACAGATGACTAACAGACACATGAAAAGATGCTCAATATCATTCATCATCAGGAAGATATAAATCAAAACCATGATGAGATACCACCTCATACCTGTCAGAACAGCTAAAATAAACAACACAGGAAGCAACAGATTTTGACAAGGAGGCAGACAAAGGGGAACTCTCTTACACTGTTGGTGGAAATGCAAATTGGTAAAGACACTGGGGAAAATAATATGAAGGCTTCTCAAAAAGCTAAAACTAGAACTACCATAGACCCAACAATTGTACTACTAGGTATTTACCTGAAGGATAAAAAAATACTGATTCAAAGGGATACATGTACCTCAATGTTTATAGCAGCTTTATCAACAACAGCCAACTTATGGAAAGAACCCAAATGTCCATTGACTGATGAATAGATAAAGAAGTTGTAGTACATATATATACACACATGGATGTGTATATATATGTATATGTGTATATATGTATATGTATGTATATGTATATATGTGTAATATTATTAGACCATAAAAAAGAATGAAATCTTGCCATTTACAATGATGTGGGTGGAGCTAGAGTGTATTAAGCTAAGCAAAATAAGTCAGTCAGAAAAAGACAAATACCATATGATTTCACTCATATGTGGAATTTAAGAAATGTAACAGATGAACATAAAAGAAAAAAGAGAAAGGCAAAACATAAAACAGACTTAACTGTAGAAAACAAACCGAGGGGTGCTGGAGGGAAGGTGGACAAGGGGATGGGTTAAATGGGTGATGGGTATTGAGGACAGCACTTGTTATGATGAGGACTGGCTGTTGTATGGTAGCAATGAATCACTAAATCCAATACCTGAAAAGAATATTACACTGTATGTTAACTACTGGAATTTAAATAAAAACTTGGGAGAAAAAAATAGGTCATGGATATCAAGGAGGTTGCTTGCTGTTTTGAGCACTGGGTGCAGTATGTGGTTAATAAATTACTGAATCCTACACCTGAAACTAGTATTGGACTGTATGTTAACTAACTGGAATTAAAAAAAAAATAACTTGAAAAAAAAAAAACAGTGAGTTAGGTAAAATGAGGAGAGAGAGAGGAACATATCCTATATGAAAGAACAGGACAAAACCTTAACAGAAGAGCTAAATGAACCTAGATAAGCAGCATTCCTGATAAATAATTCAAAGTGATTTTTTTTATTTTTTTAAAGATTTTATTTATTTATTTGACAGACAGAGATCACAGTAGGCAGAGAGGCAGGCAGAGAGAAAGAGGAAGGGAAGCAGGCTCCCTGCTGAGCAGAGAGTCTGATGTGGGGCTGGATCTCAGGACCCTGGGATCATGACCTGAGCTGAAGGCAGAGGCTTTAACCCACTGAGCCACCCAGGTGCACCGATCAATAAATAATCTTTTAGGAAAAGTCACTTTGGGGCACCTGGGTGGCTCAGTGGGTTAAAGCCTCTGCCTGCAGCTCAGGTCATGATCTCAGGGTCCTGGGATCGAGCCCCACATCGGGCTCTCTGCTTATCAGAGAGCCTGCTCCCCCCTCTCTCTGCCTGCCTCCTCTGCCTACTTGTGACCTCTGTCTGTCAAATAAATAAATAAATAAATAAATAAAATCTTTTTAAAAAGATTATTTATTGATCAAAGGAATCAGTGAAAATATCTTGTGTGTTTGCAATACAATGAAATGGACAACATTAAATATATGCACTTATTTTAGTAGACTCTTTGCAACCCAAGTGTATCAGTTCTAAAAGTATTCAGAGTAAATCCCACTATAATAAAATCGGTATGTAACAAAAAGGTGTTCGAGTTTCCAGTTAACAGTTCTCTTATTTCAAATAGTATCAAACGTGCATGCACAGCTTTGGGCCTGTTGTAAGGTGTTATATTTTGAAAACATTTTTTTATATATTTTAGGACCCAGAGGCCCATGCAGAGCCTGGCACACAGTAAGCCCATGGTTTCTGTCTTCTGTAACCTCTTCTACATCCTTTTCTACATTTACCTTTCATCTTAGAATTTGTAACATTTCATGTATCTGCTTTTATTTTTAGTGTTCAGTAATTCATTAGTTGCATATAACCCCCAGTGCTCATTACAGCACATGCTCTCATTAATACCCATCACCCAGCTACCCATATCCCCACCCCTCCCCTCTTATGATCTTGGTAGATAACAAGGTTCCAGGAAGGCATCTATTTCTTCCAGGTTGCTTAATTGTTGGCATATAGTTGCTGGTAAAAATTTTTAATAATTATTTCTATTTCCTCAATGTTAATTTGATCTTTCCCTTTTCATACATGATTTCATTAATTTGGTTCATTTCTCTTTTTTTATGATTAAGTCTGGCCAGGGGTTTATTGGTCTTACTAATTCCTTCAAAGAACCAGATTCTAGTTTCATCAATCTGTTCTACTGTTATTCTGTTTTCTATTTCATTGGTCACTGTTCTAATCTTTAGTATTTCTCTTCTCCTGCTTCATTTATGTTTTATGTGCTCTTCTTTCTCCATCTCTTTTAGGTGTAAGGTTCACTTGTGCATTAGGGATTTTTCTACTTTTTTTTTGAGAGATGCTTGAATGACTATGTATTTTCCCATTAGGACTGCCTTTGCAGTATCCTATAGGTTTTGGACAGATATGTTTTCATTCTCATCTGTTTGCATGAATTGTTTAAGTTCTTCGTTAATATTTTCGTTGACCCAATCATTCTTTAGCAGGATGCTCTTTAACTTCCAAGGCTTTGAATTCCTTCCAAGTTTCCTCTCATGATTGAATTCCAGTTTCAAAGCATTGTGGTCTGAGCATATGCAGGGAATAATCTCAATCTTTTGGTATCAGTTGAGACCTGATTTGTGAGCCTGTGGTCTATTCTGGAGAAAGTTTCTTGTACACTTGAGAAGAATGAGTATTCTGTTGTTTCAGTGTGGAAATTTCTGTATACATCTATGAAGTCCATCTGGTCCAATGTGTCACTCAAAGATCTTTCTTTGTTGATCTTCTGCTTTGATGATTAGTCTATTGCTGAGAGTGGAGTGTTGACGATTCTTACTATTAATATATTATTATCAACATGATTCTTTATTTTGGTTAACTGTTGGCCTATATAGTTCCTGTTCCCATGTTGGGGGAATAGATATTTACAATTTAAAGATTTTCTTGTTGGATAGACACTTTAAGTATGATATAGTGTTCCTCCACATCTCTTACTACAGTCTTTGGTTTAGAATCCAATTTGTCTTATATGAGAATTGCTACTCCAGCTTTCTTTGAGGTCCATTGGTATGAATTATGGTTCTCCATCCCCTCACTTTCAATATGGAAGTGTCTGTATGTTCAAAATGAATCTCTTGGATTCAGCATATGGATGGTTCTTGTCTTTTTATAAAATCTGCAACCTTGTGTCATTTCATGGGAGCATTTGGCCATTCACATTGAGAGTGACTTTTGAAAGACATGAATTTAGTGCCATTACATTGTTTGTAAAGTCCCTGTTTCTTTTCATTGTCTGTAAATTTTGGTCTATATTACTCTTGGGGTCTTTCTTCTTTTATAGAATCCCTCATAATATTTCTTGCAAGGCTGACTTGGTGGTCACATATTCTTTCAGTTTCTGCCAGTGTTGGAAGCTCCTTGTATCTCCGTCCATTCTTAATGACAACTTTGGTGGATAAAGTATTTTTGGCTGCATGTTCTTCTCATTTAGTACCCTGATTATGTCTTGCCAGCCCTATCTGGCTTGCCAAATCTCTGTGGACAGGCCTGACGTTACTCCTACATTTCTTCCTCTGAACATAAGAAATCTCTTCCCCCAGCTGCTCTCAGGATAGCTTCCTTGGCTCTAAGATTTGCAAGTTTTATTATTATATGCCAGGGTGTTTGTCTATTTTTATTGATCTTGGGATGGATCCTCACTGCCTCTTGGACATGCATGTTTGTGTCCTTCCCCAGATTAGGGAAGTTCTTATCTATGATTTCTTCAAATATTATTTCTAGCCCTCTCTCTCCATCCCCTCAGGGATCCCAATATCCCTGACACTGGAAGGTTTCATGGCATCATTGATCTCTCTAATTCTGTTCTCATGGGCTTCTAGCTGTCTATCCCTATCTTCCTTGCCTTCCTTCCTTTCTTTCAGCTTATCTTCTAGATCACTGGTTCAGTTTTCTGCACCATTTATCCTGGCAGTTAGAGTACTTAGTTTAGACTGAATCTCATCCATAGCATTTTTAAGTTTGGCCTGATTAGATCTCATTTCTGCCCTTAGAGATTCTACATTTTTCCTAATTGTTTTTTCAAGCCTAGCTATTGACTTCTTGATTGCTATCCTGAAGTCTATCTCTGACATCTTGCTTATATCCACATCCATTAAGTCTGTGGCAGAGGCCTTTTTTCCTGGTTATTTTCACTGGGAGTTTCTCCTCCTAGTCATTCTGTTGAGGGATGGTTAAGGGAATGTGCAGAGTCTAAAATATCAACCACAACCCAAGAAAGATGCACCCTAGGAAAATCCAGAGCAGTTGGAAGCCACAACTGAAAAAATATAGCCAAAATGAAACATGAGCATAAAATGTATATAATTTTTTAAAAATTAAAAATAATTAAAAATTTGAAAAGAGGAGATGAGGGGAAGGGAGTACAATATCTCAGTGTGGACAAAATAGGATGTTTCAGTTGTTCCTGGGTGTATTTTATTCTGCTTGTTAGAGGATCCTAGTTACCAAAATGACAGGGAAAGTAAAACTTGTGTATATATGTATAAAGGTACTACTGAATAGAGAAACAGGGACTACAATGATGCATATATCTATAAAAAGTATATACATGTGAAAATGTAAAAGTTAAAAAGCTACTATGAAATATAAGTTGATACATTAAACATCTAGTTGAAATGAGAAAAAGGTAAAAAAAAAAACAGAGAAGAAGCATAAGAGAAAGAATAAAAAGAGGAAGAGAGTTATGTGTGCAAAATAAAAAAGCCATGAGGCAATGCCTGCAGCTCAATATACTATTTTCCTACAGTGTTGGGATTTTACAATCTTATGGGGAACCTAGGGTTATTGCTCTTTTGTTTTTCCAGCCTGTCTTCTGGGGGAGGGACCTGCCACACTCTTTCTCAGACAACACTACCCAGCCCCCCTAGGGGGGTTTGGGCTCAGTGGAAATCAATTTTTTGAGCTTTTGTTCTCTGGTGGCTTTCTGGGCCTCTTTTGAGGATCAAAGCAAACATGGCCACACCCAATCCTCTGTCCCAGAACAGAGAAATCACAGTCTGCTCTATTCACTAAACCCTCCAGGACAGTCTCCATTTCTGTATGTTTTGCTAAAATTGCAGCCTCCCATGGTGTGCACCCACAGTGACTCTCTCAGAGGTTGTCCCAGGAACCTGAGAGTGTCCCTGTCCTTTGTACTTTTAAAGCCAGGAGGGGCCACATGGGTTGGTGCTTATGTGCTTATGCTGAGGGGTGGGGGAGAGAAATGGTGCTAGGTATCTCTATTTTCCCCTGAGGGGGTTTCCCCACTTTCTATTTTCCTCAATGTGCCTGCTTCTCTTCCTCTAATTGTGGAGCTTGCCCTATCAGTTCTCAGGTCAATTTGTTTGGTACTCAGAATGATTTGACAGTTTTCTAGTTGTGTTCCATGGATGAGAGGTGCCTGGGGTCCTTCTACGATGCTGCCATCTTAGCTCCTCTTACCCTAAGCCTTTTGATTGGAGTATGTAGTCTACATGCATGCAAAGTAATTATACAAAGTTAAGTATTTATTGCCATTTTATTAGTTTCTTGTTTTTTTCTGGAGATTTTCTCTGTTCCTTTCTTTTCTTTGTCACTTTTTGTCTCCCCTTTCCATTCATATAGTTCCTTATAATATTTCTTGCAAGGCTATGTTTTTGGTCACAAACTCCTTTAGTTTTTGTTTTTCTGGGAAACACTATCTCTCCTACTATTCTGGATGATACCCTTGTTGGATGAGTTTTCTTGACTACAGATTTTTCCCATTCAGCACATTGAATACACCATTCCATTCTCTTCTGGCTTACCTCGTTTCTGTTGAGAAATCAGTTAGGCTTATGCACCTTCTCATGTAAGCTAAGGAATTCTGTGTTTCTGCTTTTAACATTTTTTTTTCCTTTTTGTTATATTTCACACATTTATTGAGACTATGTCTTGGTGTTGGGCTGCTTTTGTTGATTTTGATGCAATTTCTCTGTGCCTTCTGGATTGGATGTCTCTTTCTTTCTTCAGATTAGGGACATTTTCAGCTACTATTTCCTCAAATAAACTTTCTCCCCTTTTCCTGTATCTTCTTCTGTAATTCCTAAGTTATGAGTATTATTATATTTGATGGAGTCACTGAGTTCCCAAAATCTACTCTCTTGCTCCATAGTGCCTCTTTTCTCCTTTAGTCATCTTCATTACTTTCCATTATTTTTTCTTCTATGGCCCTAATTCATCCCTCTGCTTTTTCAACCTACTGTTTATTGCATTAAACATTTTCCCAATCATATCTATTGCATTCTTCATCTCTGACTGATTTAACTCTTATCTTTGAAGTAAGGGCCTCACTTATGTCTTTTATTTGCTCAAGCCAAGTGAGTATCCTTATGATTGTTCCTTTAAGTTCTCTATCAGGCATCTTATTTATATCTGTTTCACTTAGATGTCTGGTTATGGTCTTATCTTGTTCTTTCATTTGGGATAAATTCCTCCATTTTGGCATTTTTTTCTATGTCTCTGTCTTCTCGTGGATGTTGGCAAACTTAGTTCTGTCTCCTGATCCTGAATGTAATAGCCTTATGAAAAAGAATTCCTGTAGTGCCCAGAACCTGGCACTTCAGTGACTGTCTCTGGTGTGTGCTACAGGTGTTCTGTCTCTGTGTTTTGGCTGTTCTGTCCTTCAGGCCAGTCAACTGCAGAGGTTTTCCTTGCCTGCAGTGGGCACTGTTTCATCCCTGTCCTGAATGTGGCAAGTTTTAACTAGCTGTGTTCTGTTCTAATTGTGAAATGAGATCTGATGCCATGTCCACTAGAATTGAATCCCTATGGTACTCTCTGATCTGTAGACATGGTGTGGGCATGGGTTTATGCTGGTCTTTAGGGGAGGGCCATGTGTGCTGGTTTTGAGACAAGTTTGCCTGAGTGGGACACTCCCACCAGAATGCAAGTTTGTGGATCTTGTAAGCATGTTAGGCAGTCAGTGTCAGCAGCACACTGATTCCTGTTGTTGGTTCTGTGTTTATGCTGAGGACCACCAGAGGGAAAGGGCTGAAGCCAGCTCCTCTGTTCCTGGAGAGGCATCTCCATGAGAGCTGCCTCTCAGTTACACTCTCCAAGAAGGGGGAATACCCTCCCCACTGAGTGCCCCAGGCATTTTTCAAATTGCTGTTTCCAAGCTCTCTCCACTAAGGTTTTTATTTCCCTGCCTTCTCTCCAGGACCAATGCAGTGCCCTCTAGTCTCTATCCCAACCAAGCCTGCAGACCATGAAAACTCCATGCTTTAGAGATGTGGTATAAGTTGGGGCTTTTGCTGTCCTTGTGGAGGAGGGGCCCATCATGCTGGGACTGAGGCAAGCTTGGCTGAAAAGGGCAATCTCACCAGAGTGCAAGTGTTTGAGACTTGATGTAAGCAACTTAGATGGCCAATGTCTAAACTTCACTGCTTTCTTCAGATGCTTCTGTGTTTATGCTGAGGGGTGCGGGAGGGAAATGCTGCCAACCAGGTCCTTTGCTCGCAGAAAGGAAAATCTGTGAGTACTGTCTCTCAGGAATGGGCTCTGAGAAGAACAAATACTCTGTGTTGTGTGTTCCAGGCATTCTTTAGAGCTGTTTCCTGGGGTGCCTGGGTGTCTCAGTCAGTTAAGTGGCTGCCTTTGGCTCAGGTCATTATTCCAGTATCCCTGCTCAGCAGGGAGCCCACTTCTCCCTCAGCCTGGCACTCCCCCTGCTTGTGCTCTCTTTCTCACTCTTTCTCAAATAAATTAATAAAATCTTTAAAGAAAAAAAAAAGATTGCCATTTCCCTCATCTGTCCCTAGGTTTTTTTCTCCTGGAGCAGGGCAGTGCCCTCAGGACTCTTTTCCAGCCAAGACCTCTGACCTTTGTAACTTAAGGCTTCAAGCCTTGCTGGCATTAGGAATTCAGATAATCAGTCCCTCTCATGTTCTAAGCCAACTGCTTTGGGGAAAATTTCTCCTATATTCCCCTGTGGGCTCCTCTCTCTCTCTTGCTCTTCTCTGCAACCACAGCCCCATTGCCTCTGCTGTACAAGAGATCAATTTCTTCCATAAACTGTGTGTCTGCTGTTCCTACCTTCTTGGATGTAGCCTCTTTTTGTTGTGGAAAATAATCAGACCAGTGAGAAACCAATGGCACTCAACCAGTGGCACTCAAAGAAGTAAGAGAACTTGGGTTTATTTTATGCTGGTGGACTCGACGAGCTCGTGCTTGAAATTCTGTGCCAGGGGGAAGCAGGGTTATAGAGCATTTAATAGGGGAGTGCAGGAGGTCTGGTTCCAAGGGCTATGCTGACAACTGGTCGGTGGATTTAAACTGGGGGTGGGGAGGTAATGCTTTAGGCAGGAACAGTGGTTAGGGTGGACAGGAAGCTTGTGGTGGGAAGCCTGTTTACAGAAGCAAAAAGACTGGTTATCTCTGACTCCCAGTGGGGCTTCTGGTTATCTAGCTATTTTTAGTAAATTTTCATCTCCTGGGGCCTGCCAGCCTGGGCATGCTCTGGATAATATCCTTCTTTGATTTATTTGTGGAATTTCAACCATCAAACTCCAGGTCAATTTTTGAGGTATTTAGGATGATTTTATAGTTATTTAGTTGTTTTCATGGAATGAAAGGAGCCAAGGGTTCTCTTAGTCTGATGCTACCAACCCTCTTGGAACCATGAATTATTTTCCGTATTTTCTCTTTCTGCTGCTTCATTACGGGTGTACAGAATTGCAACAGATTTCTATAAATTGATATTGTATTGTGTGGCTTTATTGAATTCATTTATCAGTTCTAGCAGCTTTTTGGTGGAGTCTTAAAGGTTTTCTATATACAGTATGTCATTGGCAAATAGTGACAGTTTTATTTCTTCCTTACCAATTTGAATGTCATTTATTTCTTTTTGTTTTCTGATTGTTGTGGCTAGAACTTCCAGTAGTATGCTGAATAAAAGTGGTGAGAGTGGACACCCTTACCTCGTTTCTGAGCTTAAGGGAAAAGCTCTCACTTTTTCGCATTAAGGAAGATGGGGTTTTTCATAGATAGCCTTTATTATGTTAAGATACATGGCCTCAAAAACGATTTTGTTGAGGGTTTTTTTGTTTTTTGTTTGTTTGGTTTGGTTTGGTTGTGTTTTTTTTTTGTTTTTGTTTGTTTGTCTGGTTGGTTGGTTGGTTGGTTTTTTTGTTTGTTTGTTTGTTTTTACCATGAATGGTTGTACTTGGTCAAAGGCTTTTTCTCCATTTATGGAACAGATCACATAAGTTCTTATCCTTTCTTTTATTTAGGTCATGTATCACATTAATTGATTGCAAATATTGAGCCATCCTTGCATCCCAGGAATTAAACTCACTTGCTTATGGTGCCTGATTTTTTTAAATATACTTTTGAATTCAGTTTCCTGAATTTTTTGAGAATTTTTGCATCTATATTCTTCAGGGATATTGGCCTGTGGCTCCATTTTATAGTGGTGTTTTTATTTAGTTTCGGCTTAAGGGTAATGAAGACTTCATAGAATGAATTTGGAAATTTTCCTTCCTTTCTATTTTTTTGGAATAGTTTAAAAAGAATAGATTTTAATTCTTCTTTAAATGTTAGGTAGAATTTACCCATGAAGCTATCTGGTCCTGGACTCTTATTTGTTGGGAATTTTTTGAATATTAACTCAATTTCTTTGCAGGTTTTCAGCTTTGGCTTTGGTAGTTATGTTTCTAGACATGTATCCATTTTTTTTAGGTTGTCCAATTTGTTGGCATATTGTTTTTCATAGTATTCTCTTACAACTTTTGTATATCTGTAGTGTTGGTTGTTATTCCCCCTCACTTTTAATTTTATTTACTTGACTCATTTACCTTTTTTATTCTTGATAAGGGTGGCTAGAGTTTGATCAATTTTACTGATTTTTTTTCAAAGAACAAGCTCCCAGTTGCACTGATGTATTCTATTTTTTATGTCTTTTATGTCTTTATGTCTTTTTTTATGTCTCTTTGACCCATTCATTATTTAGTAGTGGGTTGTTTAACCTCCATGCATTTGTGGTCCTCCCAGATTTTTTCTCATGGTTGACTTCTAGTTTCATAGTGTTATGATCAAAAAGATGCATGGTATTATTTTGATTTCCTTAAACTTGTTTGGGCTTGTTTTGTAGTCTGATATGTGATCTATTTTTGAGAATGTTCTGTGTGCACTTGAAAAAAAAAACTGTGTATTCTGCTATTATAGGATGGATATATATAGGATATATGTTCTTAATATATATGTTAAGTCCATCTGGTCCAGTGTGTCTTTCAAAGCCACTGTTTCCTTGATTTTTTGTTTGATTGATCTACCCATTGATGTAAGTGGGGTGTTAAATCCCTCTACTATTATTGTATTATTGCTGTTTAGTTCCTTTATGTTTATCATTAACATTTTTCTGTATTTGGGTGCCCCTATGTTGGGTGAATACAGATTTACAGTTGTCATATCTTCTTGTTGGATTGTCCCCTTCGTTATTATATAGAGTTCTACTTTGCCTCTTGACAGCCTTTGTTTTAAAGTCTATTTTGTCTGAAATATGTATTGCTACACCAGCTTTCTTTTCACACCCATTTGCACAGTAGATGTTTCTTCATCCCCTCACTTTCAACCCGCAGGTGTCTTTAGGTCTAAAATGAGCCCATTGTAAGCATCATACAGATTGGTCTTATTTTTCTGTTAGTTTTGTTTTTGTTTTTCTTTGTTTTGTTTTTTTTTTTTCAATCTACTCTTGTCGCTGTTTGTCTTTAGATTGGATCATTTAGTTGATTTACATTCAAAATAATTATTGATAGATTTGTATTTTTGCCATTTCATCATTTGTTTTATGGTTGTTTCTGAAGATTTCCTCTGATCCTTTCTTGTCCTTTTCTTGTTCATGGTTTGCTGATTTTCCTTAGTGATATATTTAGATATCTTTCATTTTATTCTTTGCATGTTTATTAGTGGTTTTATTTTTTATGCATGGGTATCATTAGGTTTGTAATGAACCTCTTCTGCATATACCAGTCTATATTAAGTTGATGGTCATTTAAGTTTGAAGCCATTCTTTTCTTCTCCCCCCCCAACATTTTCAGTATATGCTATTCTATTTTATATCCTTTTTTGAAGCTGTTTGATTTTTTTACAGAAATATTCAATTTTAATGTTTTTCTGTTTCCTATCTTAATTATTTTGGTGTTTCCTTTCCACTCAGAGGCCCCTTCAATATTTCTTGCAAGGTCATATTAGTGGTCACAAATTCCTTTAGTTTTTGTTGGTCTGGGAAACTCTTTATCTCTCCTTCTATTCTGAATAATAGCCTTTCTGGATAGAATAGTCTTGGCTGAAGATTTTTTTTTTCCATTTAGCACTTTGTGTATTTCATGCCATTCTCTTCTGGCTTACAAAGTTTTTGTTGAAAAATCTTCCACTATCTTTATGGATTTTCCCCATGTGATTTCATGACTAGTTTTGTCTTGCTGTTTTTAAGACTTTTTTTTCTTTTTTCCTGTTTTTTTTTTTTTTCAAATTTATTTACAATATGTATTGGTGTGGGTCTGACCTTGTTGATTTTGACAGGAGTTCTCTTTGCCACTGGAACTGGATAACTGTTTCTTTCCCAAGATTAAGGAGGTTTTCATTTATTTCTCCAAATAAATTTCTGTCCCTTTTTCTCTCTTTTCTTCTGGTACTCATATATGAAGGTTATTACATTTGATGGAGTCACTGAATTCCCTAGGTCTATTCAGGTTTTGTGCAAATCTTTCTTTTTTTTTTTTTTCCTTTTTTGTTCAGCTTCATTACTTTCCATTACTCTTTCTTGTAGGTCATTAATTCATTACTTGATTCTTTCATCCTGATATTCATTCCATCAAATATATTTATCATTTCATTTACTGAGACCTTTATCTCTGCTGTGTTTATTCCTTATCTCTGTGTTAGGGTCTTATTCATGTCTTCTACTCTTTTCTCAAGTCCAGAGAGTATCCTTATGATGATTGTTTTAAATTCTCTATCAGGTATGTTTCTTTATCTGTTTTGCTTAAATCTATCATTGTCTGAATTCTTCTAGTCTTTCATTTGGGATAAATCCCTCTGTTTTATTTTGTTTGCCTCTATGTGTCTGCTTCTCTGTGTTAAGAAAGTCTTCTGTTTTCTGTTCTTGAACATAGTGACTTCATGAAGAAGAGGTCCTGGGGCGTCCTGCAATGCAGTGTTCCTTGCTCACCAGGACCTGGCACTTCAAGAGGGTATCTTACATGGGTTGCTTATGCCCTGCTAATGTGTTTGAATCACTTCTTCTTTCAATGTAATCCTCTTCACTGACTCTCTATCTTTTGTGGGCTATGCTTACTCTCTGTGGTGTTACTGGTATCCAGTCATGTCACATCTGAGGAGGTATGCACACCAGGGAACTTAGGACCTGGGTGGTTGTATTAGCAAAATTTTCACTGGGCCTCTCCTTCTGTTCTGGATTCCCAGAAATGTTACAGTGAGTGAGGATGGCAAATTGGTGGTGCTGGGGGTACACATCTGGGTGTGGCTTGTGATATCAGTTGGGGGTGAGTGGCTGGACATGGTGGTGTACTGAGGCAGCTGTGCACCTGGCAACAGATCAAGGTGCATGTGTGGTTTTAACAAAATTTTCCCTCACGCCAGAGCTGAGGACAGCAAACTTGGAGTAGGATAGTCCTCAAGAGAACTTGTGGGCCTGGTGTACTGCCAGAGGGTCAAGCAGCAAGTTTCTATGCAGCCAGACCTCTTTCAGGTGGCTTTGTGTTTATACCAGGTGGTAAGGAGGAAAATGCCACCTGCCAGCTCCTCAGTTCGGGAGAAGTTACCAACACACTCTGAAATCAGTATGAAGTTTTTTCTTCCAGTTCTTTCTTGTGCAAATTGCCATTTTTAATTTTTTTTTATTTTTTTTAACTTTTTAATGTTAATCCCCTAGTGTTCATTATGACAAATGCACTCCTTAATCCCTATCAGCTATTTCCCCCATCCCCTCCCAACCTCCCCTCTGGTAACCATTAGTTTGTTCTCTGTAGTTAAGAGTCTCTTTCTTGGTTTGCCTCCTTCTCTCTCTCTCTCTCTCTTCAATTGTTCATTTTGTTTTGTTTTATTTTGTTTTTTTTATAAATTCCACATATGAGTGAAATCATATGGCATTTGTCTTTCTCTGGCTTATTTATTTTGTTTAACATAACACTTTCTATCTCCATCCATGTAGTTACAAATGGCAAACTGCCATTTTGTTGCTGTTGCCTCTCTCTGCAGGTTGCTGTCTATAAGTGTCGTGACCCAGATATTACTCAACCTCCTTGCTCAACCAGTGCTGAGATAGCAAACTTTTAAAGCTCTAAGCTCCAAGTTCCACTGATTTTATAAACTCACAGAATACAGCCCCTTTGGTTTTTAAAGCTACTTGTTATGGGGATTAATCTTCCCAGTGGGAAGTCCCATTTCTCTGCCTACTCCACACACACATTCCCCCCCTTCATGTGGGCAGTTTCACCTTGCCTTTCTGACCTTATGAAACTTTCAGCTGCAGCTTCTTCTCTATATTTAGTCATGGAGTTTGTTCTTCCAGTCTTTGGATTGCTCTCTGGCTTATTGACTTGATTGTGGAAGATAACTAGTTGAAAATGTGGGACAAGAGAGCTCAAGGTTCTCCTACTCTGCCATCTTCCCAAGATCCTAAGCAGTATCTCATTTTTAATTTTTGTTTTAAATTGAGTACAAATGACACAGAATGTTACATTAGTTTCAGGTGTACAACATAGTGATCTGACAAGTTTATACATCCTGCTATGTGCATGATTATATCTACATCTGTCACCACACAACATGGGTATAGAAATATCTCTTAAGCCTCCCCCCAAAAAATCAATTTCTGCCTTTTGCATATTTTTGCCACTTGCATTTTTATGAGAGCACTGGGAATGTGGTTAACTTATTCATCCTTTTTTCAACTTTTACTTTAAAATGTTGAAAGGAGGCTTTTCTCACTAGTTGATTGCTAGTCCTATCATACTTTGCCTTCAAACTGTACCTTAGCTCCTCATGAACTGAAAATTATGAAAAGACATCTGACATGAAAAGAGGCAATATGATTTGCACAGTGATGTCCTATATAAACCGTCTCTATGAGTGGTGAGGTTATTTTTCATCTTGTTTCCTAAAATATTAAGTGAACATCAGCATTCTATACAGTACAGCCAATACTGGGAAATACATGTTTTGTATCTTCTCTTGAAGAAAGTGCTTTACATAGCAATAATACAGAGGTGAAGGGTTAGTTTATAGATTAGCCAAAATCTGTTAAACAGAAGATAACAACAATGATGTCATCAGGGATGGTGGGCTTTCAAGCCTTTTGAAAGCTTAGCCATGGAACTTAACAACTTCCGTTCACTCACTGGCCCTGACTCTAAAAGAAGGTTTGATGAAAGAGGCCCTCTTACTTTTGTATTTATTTATTTTTTTTTTACTTGTGAATTTGGAAAAATTTAAGACTTACACAAAAGCTGCAACAGCAGTACAAAGAATTCCTATATACATTTACCCAGGTTTTCCACAAATGAACATATTATATAACCAAATTATAATAATGAAATCAGGATATTGACATTGATACAGTATATTAATTTACAGACCTCATTCAAATTTTTCTAAGAGTCCCCCTAATTTTTTGTTTCTGCTTCAGTATCTGATGTTAGATCACATGATGCTCTAATTGATGATGTTCTATTGTTCAGTTCAGGAAATGGTTATAATACTATATAATAGCTATAGTTTCATTTGAAGAATCAAAAGGAAAGTAAATCTTGGATTCAGAAAAAATATCATTGATGAGGTGCAAAGGTGAGACAAAACTGAACAATTCTAGACAGGAAAATATGATTTAAGATTGGCAGGTATAAACTGAATAGGATTTAAAGTCGACCAATATAAAAATCTTTAAATAATTGCTTGATTTTTTTCTGGTGAAATAAATTTTACTGACAAATTCTCACTATATGCACTTCAATATTTTTCACTCTCAATGCATACATTCCTACATTATTTTTATACACAAAGTACATGTTTAACAAAAGTTGAAAATAAATATACATAGAAGAATACATATGAAATATCTTTGGTATTTTGTGGGAAAATAGCAATATTTTGTTACTTGAAGAATTATGTTTTTATTTCAAGTAAGCATAGTTCTAATTCATGATTTCTCAAGTATACTTATAACAAAGACAGTCTTTCATTAAGTCAAAATACATATGTTTTTTCTCATTATTGGATTCAGAATAACAACTTTTTAAATTATGGCCAAATACAACAAATGGATCCATTATTATTATTAAAATCCTTTCTATTCAAGGAAATAGTTTTTCATTGAATGACAGACAACACACACATATATACATATATTATTTGTAGATTTTTCTTTTTTATCCATGTCAATCACAGTATGAACATCAACATCAATTGTTTAAATAAAAAGGTACTGTACAGTGCTCGCTTCAGCAGCACATATACTAAAAAAAAAAAAAGGTACTGTACAATGTTCTTATATTGCAATGGATATATCCTATAAGGCATTTAGTCGTTAGTATCTCATGTCAGTTAATTTCATGAAAACACTCATGAAAACTAAGATGTTTAATTGAATATTAGTTTTTTTTTAATGCAATGTTTTGTCTTGTTTTTTTCTAGAGTATAGGGTGACTGCATCATTAATCAACCTCATACAGGGTATAATATTAATTTTTCTATAATGGCAACTGTGTCACTCATGTGAAATTAGATCTTCATTTACAGTTTATGGAAAATTTGAAGTCATTCTAATACTTGAGAGTGAGATCTCAGAGAGTGGGCTAATTTGTTATAGTTTTGAGTTATTTAGAAGGCTATGTAACCCTCCCCAAATTTCAAACGGAACTTAAAGGTCTCAATTCTCAAAGCTCTCAAGAAGTTTAATTTCCCATAATAAGCACTGTTTCCACTAACTGGTTTCATTTTCACATGCCAAGCAGGCAACTCATAGGAACAGAAATTGTTCATTTGTCAGGGCTCAATCCAGTGGCAGCTTGGATGTTAATTTATTCTCAACAGGTCCATGTGAGCTTTGCCCAAATAGAAACATCTTCACCTCTGAGGGTTTCCAACAGAATAAACTACTGACCAGCAGTATAAGATAGCTTTAATCTTTATGACACAAACACCCAAATGCAGGTACTCTCATGTTAAACCAAGGTCACCACATATTTACAGACTTGTAAACAGATCTGGAACCCCCCAAAAAAGAAGGAAGCAATTTGTATCTGACTCAGGTAACTCAAAATTAATGGCTTGAAAGGGCAAAGGCAATGGCAAGCTGTGTACTGTCGGCAATGACAAAAATAATAAATAAGCATATATTTTATATACATTTTACCATTCATCCACTAAGCATATATTTTATATACATTTTACCATTCATCCACCACTTTTGTGAATTAATATTCCTGTCAGTTAATGCTATTTCTCATTTTCCTATCAGTATGACTTGAGGCCTGGGTAAATATCAACCATTTGCCCAAACATTTTTATGGGAACTGAGAAGTCGGGTTGTTCTTTGTAAATGGGAATCCCCAGAAAAATTCTGAGAGGGTGAGGAAAAGAGATGTGGGGACTGAAATTACAGAATTCCTAACAGCTATTAAATAAGAGCAGCAAGAAACTGTATTTGTTAGAGATACATCTTCCAGTTTCTAGCCCTTTGATCCCACTCTGTTCAGCTGAAATTTTGAAAGCCTTTTAGGACATTCATATTAAGACCAAAATAGGACATTTTTAGAATAACTTAAAAATGTTTCAGACAGCCCAAATCCTACTTACACATCAAAAGTTGCTTCAATCCTTTCTCCCAGAAGAAAGGCTTTTCTGGGTCACTTTAGCCCAAATTCACATGCCTCCTCTGAACTTTTCTGAAAACTATTTCCTTTATTACTCATTCTGATATTGAATATGATTAATCACATTACCTCAAAGCAACTCACCTTCTTTTAGATTTCTGTTTTCATTAGTATTATTTTAGTTTTTCATATTTTTACAAAACTTTTATAGCTCTACATGATAAACTCCTTGAGATGAAGCATTTTTTTCACATGTCTCTTGATACTTAGTAAATGCCTTTCACATGTAGAAGCTTTTAGTATAAATGTGTTACTATAAATGTGTTAATCAGGAATTTAAAAATATGGAAACTAAGGGCACCTGGGTAGCTCAGTGGGTTAAAGCCTCTGCCTTTGGCTCAGGTCATGATCCCAGAATCCTGGGATCAAGCCCAGCATCAGGTTCTCTGCACAGCAGGGAGCCTGCTTCCTCCTCTCTCTCTCTGTCGGCATCTCCACCTACTAGTGATCTCTCTCTCTGTCAAATAAATAAAAAAAAATCTTAAAAAAATATGGAAACTACCAAACAGAAAAACTCCACTGGAAAGTCTAAAGATATTGAACCAGACCAGGAACCTGAAAGCATATAACATAAAATTATGCCTTTTAGGTCTCTGATTGATAACTTTTTAAAATATGTTCTCATTTCTAGTCAGTAATGTTAATTATTAACACATCCATTTTTTTTAAAGTTAAATTCTTTTGACAAAGGCACTGAGGCAAGTTGAGTACCCCATTAATTAATTCTGAACTTTGTTTTTATGATCTTAATGCTCTTCCCCAAATCATATCAAGGTCTCAAATATTTATATTCTGCAATATAACTGAACTTTTTTTTTCCTAATTGCATTATTACTGATGTGTGGAGACTGAGGTTATTATTTAGATAATATTTAATTTTTTGACAGAAGAAATTCTCAAAAGAAAAATTTTTTTGTTTGTTTTTTAAGTATCTCTTTTCAAACAGACAGCTTCACTTTCAAACCAGGAATATTAAAGAGAGAACACAATCCAGTTAAGTTCAGTGTTCAATAAGAACACCGAACAATGGATATGAATATTATGCACAGTTTTTGAACTCTCATTACATGCCAAGATTGCATGCTAAATACATGTAAAATGATTGTCATTCTTATAATATCCCAATGAAGATAATTACTGTTACTAATTCCATTTTACAGATTAAAAACTGAGTACAAGATTAAAAGGTTAGAAAATTCTGGAGCTAAGATTTAAATCCCAGTTGATGTAATCAAAGATCTCAAACCAGTGTTTATGTTATCATCTCAAAATGACCACAAAGAGAACATGGCCATATGTCAGAGGATGGCTATCCATGGTTTGATTGAATGAATGACTTTGGCCAGGACAATAGCAGAAAAGGCTTCAAACTAGACCAACTGCTAATGAGGCATGTAGTGTTTTTGGTATTAGTACAGAAGAACTAGTATCAGTTTCAGATGCTAAGAGCATTGAGTCTGGAAGAAGAATGCATACAAAAGTTTATGGTCACAGAAAACAGGAATTTAAGGCAAAATAGTGTTCTTATCTCAGGCTTGTTGTGAAGTATATGTGACTTATACTTTAAAAGTGCACAAGATATGTCACCAGAGTGGCTCAGTTGGTTAACCATCTGTCTTAGGCTCAGTTCATGATCCCAGGGTTCTGGGATCCAGCCTGAGTCATGCTCCATGCTGAGCAGGGAGTCTGTTTCTCCCTCTTCCTCTGCCCCTGCTCCAGCTCATGCTCTATCTCTCTCTCTTTCAAATAAATAAATAAAATATATTTTTAAAAGTGAATAGACTAGAGAGAGAGAAGATACCAATAGAGTAAGAAGATCTTAAGCTCCTCAGGTCACATGAACACAACTAGATAATTGTCAAATCATCCTACATACTCTAGAAATGGATCTGAAGACTGACAGAAAGAATTCACAACTAAAAGGAAAGAAGGGTCCACATAAAAGAAGTTAGGGCGTGCAGAGACCTATTTGGGGGAGAAGAGGATCAGGGTGTTATGGTGGGGAGAGAACTGTGGTAAAGGAGAAGGGTGAGAGAGAGGAACCTACAAGGGAATGCACAAGGAGAATGTTTCCCCAAAACTAGTGACTGGAAAAATGAGAAAGGCTGAATTTTGTGAGTTCTGGCAACCAGAAGGGCTTAAAGACTAGATTTTAACTGTCAGTAGGCTTGGCTGGGATAGAACTCAGAGGGTAGTGTCCTACTCTTGGAGAGGAGGCAGGCAAACAACACTGGAGCAGACAGCATGGAAACAGTGATCTGAGCACCTGGAGTACACAGAGGGTAAAATATTCATTAGTCCCAGAGCACATCCCTGAGAGGCAGCTGTCACAGATATTCCTCTCTGGGAACAAAGGGGTTGGATGGTGCCATTTCCCTCCTTTGACCCTCAGCATAAACAGAGAACCACCTATAGGAATCAACACAGCTTGGACATAGGCTGTTTAACTTGCTTACATCAAACCTCATGCCCCTGTACTCCAGTGGGACTGCCCTTCTTGATCAGCCTTTCCTCAATCCTGGTATACTGGGCCCCACCCACTGAAGACCAGCAGAAGCCCTTCCAACAACACTTTTCTAAAGCCTGGAATTTTATTTATTTATTTATTTATTTATTTAAAAGATTTTGTTTATTTGACAGACAAAGATCACAAAGTAGGCAGAGAGGCAGGCAGGGAGAGAGGAGGAAGCAGGCTCCCCGCTGAGCAGAGAGCCCGATGTGGGGCTCAATCCCAGGACCCTGGGATCATGACCTGAGCCAAAGGCAGTGGTTTTAACCCACTGAGCCACACAGGCGCCCCAATCCTGGAATTTTAAAAGGCAGAAGGCATGACTGGGATAAATCCTGGAAGACAGTGTGCTGCACCTGGTGACAAAGTAGTAAACAAACAAACAAACAAATTAAAAAAAACCCAAACAAACAAAAAACACCACACACACAGGGAGAGACAGCATGAAAACAGAAATTGAGAAAAATGCCTAGGACAAACAGCAGGCAGCAGGGAGACAATTCACTTCTCTTGATGCCCATCCCCCAGAGAGGCAGCTTTCACAGAGATGACTCTCAAGGAATAAGGGAAATGGCTGGCACTGTCTCCCTCCCCTGCCCCTCGGTATAAACAGAGAACCATCTTCAGGAAACAGCACACTGCTAACACTGGCTGAATAACCTGCTTACACCAAGTCCCACACCCCTCTGCTGGAACTGCCCTTCACAGGCAAACATGCCTCAGTTTCAGCATGGTGGTCTCCTCCCACAGAAGACCAGTACAAACCGCTGGCCACACCATGTCTCCAGACCAGAGAATTCTGAAATGCCTTAGTTCTCATGGAAGTGTCAGGTCTCATGTCACAAACAGACCAGAGCACACCTAGTTAAAACTCACCACATTCAGGCCAGGGATCAAACATTTCCCACAACAAGCAGGGAGAATCCATACAGAAGACTGGCCTGAAGGGTAGAGCAGCCAAAACACAATAGTAGATCATATGTAGTGCACACCAGAGACACTCACTGAAGCACCAGGCTTTGGACATTACATGAAGTCTTTTTCAAAAATCCATTACCTTGCTATGGTGAGTGCTGTGAAGTGTGTAAACCTGGTGATTCACAGACCTGTACCCCTGGGGCTAATAATGCATTATATGTTTATAAAAAAATTAAAAAAAAATTTAAAAATTCCATTACTTTCAGGAGCAGGAGACAGAACTGGGTTTGCCGACATAAAGAAGAAGACAGAGACATAGGAAAAAAGCCAAAATGGAGGAATTCATCACAAATGAAAGAAAAAGAAAGGTCATAGCCAGAGATCTAAGTGAAACAGATATAATAGCATTACTGATGGAGAATTTAAAGGAACAATCATGAGAATACTCACTGGGCATAAGAAGACAATAGAAGCCATCTGTGAGACCCTTACCACAGAGATACAAGAGTTAAAAAAGAATCAGTCAGAGATGAAGAATGTAAAACACAAGATTGGAAACAGACTTGATGCAGTGAACAGTAGGCTGGAATAAGCACAGGAATGAATTTGTGACCTAGAAGACAAAGGAATGGAAAGCAATGAAGCTGAACAAAAGGGAGAAAGAAAAATAATGCAACAAGAGAATAGATTTAAGGAACTCAGTCACTCCACCAAACTTAATAATATTCATATCATAGGAGTCCCAGAAGAGAAAGAGAAAAGGGGGTAAAAAATATATTTGAAAAAATAATAGCTCAAAACTTCCCTAATATGGGGATGGAACAGATGTCCAGATCCAAAAAGCACAGAGAAAAAATCCACAAAAGCAGGCCACCTCAAGACATATTGGAATTAAATTTTCAAAATATAGTGAAAATAAAATAAATCTTATAAGCAGCAAGACAAAAGAATTCCTTAACTTACAAAGGAAGGCCCATAAGGCTAGCTGAAGATTTCTCAACAGAAATGTGGCAACACAGAAAGGAGTGCTAAGATATATTCAAAGTGCTGAATGGGAAAAACTTTCAGCCAAGAATATCCTATCCAGCAAGGTTCTGTTCAGAATAGGAAAGATAAAGAATTTCCCAGACAACCAAAAACTAAAGGGGTTCATGACCACTAAACCAACCCCACAAGAAATATTAAAGGAGACCCTTAAAATGGAAAGGAACAACCAAATGTGAAAAAACAAGAAAGAAACAAAAAATCTCCATTAACAATCAAAACAAGTAATAAAATGGCACTAAATACATATCTATGAATGATTAGTATGAAAGGGACTAAATGTCCCAAACAAAAGAGAGGATGTCAGAAAAAAAAAAGCAAAACCCATATACATGATGCCTACAAAAGACTCATTTTAGAGCTAAAAGCACCTACAGATTGAAAGTGAAGGAATAGCGAAACAATTATCATGCAAACAGATGTCAAAAGAAAGCCATAGTAGCAAAACTTATATCAGACAAACCTAGACTATAAATCAAAGACTGTAACAAACAATTGGCCATTATATCATAATAAGGGAGACAATGCAACAAGAAGATCTAACAATTGTAAATATTTATGTGTCCAACATTAAAGCACCTAAATATATAAAGTAAATAATAACAAGCATAAAGAAAGTAATTGACAATATTACAATAACATTAGGGAATTTTAACACCCAATTTACATCAATGAACAGATCATTTAAGCAGAAAATCAACAAGGAAACCATGCCTTTGAATGACACACTGGAAAAGATGGACTTAACAGATATACTCAGAACATTTTATTCTAAAGCATCAGAATACACATTCTTTTCAAGGACACATGGTGCATTCTCCAAAATAGAACACATACTAGGTCACAAGTATGGCCTCAACAAACAGAAAGATTGAAAACATAATATGCAACTTTTCTGATCACAATGATATGAAACTAGTAGTCAGCCACAAGAAAAAAATTAGAAATAACACAAATACATGGAAGTTAAAAACATAATACTAAAGAATGAATGAGTCTACCAGGAAATCAAACAATACATTTAAAAATACATGAAAACAAATGAAAATGAAAACATGGTGTTCCAAAACTTTGGGATGTAGCAAAAGTGGTTCTAAGAGGGAAGAATATAGTTTAAGAAGCAAGAAAAATTGCAAATGAACAACCTAATCTCACACCTAAAGGACATAGAGAAAGAAAAACAAATGAAGCCTAAGCCAGGAATAGGAAAATAATAACAATCTGAGTAGAAATACATGATATAGAAATGGGAGAAAGAAAAAAAACAGAAACAAAAACCAGTAGAACAGATCAATGAAACCGGAGCTGGTTCTTAAAAAAATAACAATAAAATTGATAAACTCCTAGCCAGACTTATCAAAAAGGAAAGAGAAAGGACCTGTGTAAATAAAATCACAAATAACAGAGGAGAAATAACAAACAACACCACAGAAATAAAATTTTAAGAGAATATTATAGAACACAATATGCCAAAAAATAGGAGAACCTGGAAGAACAGGAAAAATTCCTAGAAGTATATATACTACCAAAACTGAAACTGGAAGAAATAGAAAAACTTGAACAGACCAAAAATCATCAAAGAAATTGAATCAGTAATTAAAAAAAAAAAAAAACTCCAAAGATACAAAAGTCTGGTGTCCGGTGTCTTCAGAGGTGAATTCTACCAGACATTTAAAGAAGAATTGATACTTCTTCTTCTCAACCTATTCCAAAATATAGAAATGGAAGGAAAACTTCCAACACGATTCTATGAGTCCAGCATCACAATGATACCAAAACCCAGTAAAGACAGCACTAAAAAAGAAAAGTACAGGCCAACATCCCTGACAACATGGATACAAAACTTCTCAAAATACTAGCAAACTAAATCCAACAGTTTATTAAAAATATTGTTCACCAGCATCAAGTTGGATTTAATCCTGGGCTACAAGGGTAGTTTGTTATTCACAAATCAATCAAGGTGATACACCACATGAATAAAGGAACCACATGATCATTTCAGTAGATGCAGAAAAAAAAATGTTCATGATAAAAATCCTCAACATTCTAGGGTTAGAATGAACATGTCTGAACACAATAAAGGCCATATAAGAAAAATCCACAGCTAGTGTTATTCTCAGTGGGAAAAAGCTGAAAACTTTTCCTCTACTGTCAGGAACAAGCCAGAATGTTCACTCTCACCACTTTTATTTGACATAGTAGTGGAAATCCTAGCCACAGCAATCAGACAAAAACAAAACAAAACAAAACAAACAAAAAAAAACACAACAACAAAAAACACATTGAAAGAAGGAAGGAAGAAACCAAGCTTTCAACTATTTATGAATTATATGATAATCTATATAGAAACCCCACAAGATTCCACCAAAAAACTGCTAGAACTGATAAACAAATTTAGTTAAGTCACAGGATACAAAGTCAATGACACAGATCTGTTATGTTTCTATATACCAATAATGATGCAGCAGAAAGGGAGGAGGAGCTAATATGGCAGAATAATAGGAGGACCCTAGGCTTCCCTCATCTCTTGAACAAAGCTAGATATCAAATAGTTCTGAACACCCAAGAAATCAATCTGAGGACTGAGAGAATAAACTGTACAACTAGAGGGAAAGAAGAGGCCATATTGTGGAAGGTAGAAAGTGTGGAGACATTATTTGGGGGAGAAAAGGACTGCAGGTGGTGTGGTCAGGAATAGAGGAGAGAGAGAGAGAAGCACAAAGAGAATCAAGCAAGGAAAACACTTCCCCAAAGCCATTGACATGGAAACCCAGAGGGACTGATTTTTGTGAGGTTTTATAACCATCAGAGCTCAAAGAGGTCCATGCTGTGGCTGGTGTGGAGCCTGGTTAGGCACTGCATGCTCCTGTGGAGGAGGGCAGAGAGCTTAAGAGCAGGTGGCATGCTCTTAGGAACCCCTGGGATGCTTTGGGAGAGACAATACCCATATCTTGGAATGTATCTGGGAGAGGTGGCATTGCCTTTCTTGGAACAAAAGAACCCATGGGCGCTGTTATGCAACCCTGCTACTCAGCACAGGCACAGAGAAACATGCTGAGGGTGGCTAACCTGGACATTGACTTTTTGCTGCACTTACTCCAAATTCAAGCTTCTGAGTTTTAGTGTGACTGCCCTTCTGGAACAAACCAGCACCAGCCAGCATAGTGAGACCTTCCCCCAGATGACCAATACAGGTCCACACCATGCCAGGTCCCTAAAGTTTGGAGTTTTAAAACTCAGCCAGCCTGCCTGGGATAGAACACAAGTGTACTCTACTGCTGAATGGGCAGACAGCTCAGAAACAAACGGGGTGAAGGCAGAGATGTAATGGATGCCTGAGACACAGGAAGGGAGATTGTTTACTCTTCTCCGAGGGCTTCCTGCATAGCAGCAGGTGCAAACTCCCCTCTCTGGGGACTAGGACAAAGGCTGGTGCTCTTCACTCCTCCCATCCCTCTAATAAACTAATATCAGTAAGCAGCACAGCTCCAACAATGGTGGCCTAAACCACTTACAATAAGCCTCACTCTGCTGCACTCTGCAGGTGCTGCTTTATTAGCACAGTGAGCCTAAAAACTAGAGCAGCAGTGGGCCCCTCCCCAAGAAGACTAGCATAACCCACACCCTCCACACATACCATATAAACTGAGCATAGAGAACTGCAAAGACTCAGCGGTAGTGGAAATACCATCAGGTCTCTTTTAACAACCAGACCAGAGGACAACTAGTTAGAACTCAACACACTCTGGCCAAGTCCAAACAATTCCCACTGCAGGCATGGAGAAATTCTGCAGAGGACTGACCTGAGGGGAAAATCAGCCAAAATACAGCAGCAGGGTGCACACAGCATACACCAGAAACACTTCCTGAAGTGTAAGGCCTTGGAAATTATATGGCCTCTTTTTAATAAAGCCATTACTCTCAGGAGCAGAAAACATAGCAGGTTTCCCTAACATAGAGAAGAAGACAGAGATCTAGCCAGAATGCCAAAACAGAGGAATTACCCCCCCCAAAAAAAAAGAACAAGAAAAGGTCACAGCCGGGGTTCTAACTGAAAGAGATTTAAGCAATATGCCTGATGCAGAATTTAAAACAACAATCTATTTTTTTTATGTTTTTTTAATTAAATTTTTTATTTATTTTCAGGGTAACAGTATTCATGTTTTTTCACCACACCCAGTGCTCCATGCAATCTGTGCCCTCCCTAATACCCACCACCTGGTTCCCCCACCCTCACACCCCGCCCCTTCAAAACCCTCAGGTTGTTTTTCAGAGTCCATAGTCTCTCATGGTTCACCTCCCCTTCCAATTTCCCTCAACTCCCTTCTCCTCTCCATCTACCCTTGTCCTCTATATTATTTGTTATGCTCCACAAATAAGTGAAACCATATGATACTTGACTTTCTCTGTTTGACTTATTTCACTCAGCATAATCTCTTCCAGTCCTGTCCATGTTGCTACAAAAGTTGGGTATTCGTCCTTTCTGATGGAGGCATAATACTCCATAGTGTATATGGACCACATCTTCCTTATCCATTCATCCGTTGAAGGGCATCTTGGTTCTTTCCACAGTTTGGCGACCATGGCCATTAAAACAACAATCTTAAGGATACTAGCTGGGTTTGAGAAAAGCATAAAAAACTCCAGGGAGGGGCGCCTGGGTGGCTCTGTGGGTTAAGCCTCTGCCTTCGGCCCAGGTCATGATCAGGGTACTGGGACTGAGCCCTGCATTGGGCTCTCTGCTCAGCGGGGAGCCTGCTTCCCCCCTCTCTCTGCCTGCCTCTCTGCCTACTTGTCATCTCTCTCTCTCTCTGCCAAATAAATAAATAAAATATTAAAAAAAAACAGGGAGTCCTTTACCCCAGAGATAGAAGACCCAAAAGCTAATCAGGCCAAAATTAAAAAAAAAAAAAAAAAGCTGCATCTGAAATACGAAACTGGATGTTATGCCCACAAGGATAGCAGAAGCACAGGAACAATCAAGTGATGTAGAAGATAAAATTATGGGAAATAATAAAGATGAAAACAAGAAGGAAAGAAAAATATTGGATGATGAATTCAGACTTTAGGAACTCAGAGACTCCATAAAGCATAATAAAACTCATATCATAGGAGTTCCAGAAGAAGAAGAGAGGGAGAAAGGGACAGAAGTTTTTTTTTTTTTGAACAAATTATAGTGAAAATCAAATCTAACAGTACATTAAAAGAATCATTCACCACAATTAAGTGGGATTTATTCCTGGGCTGTAGGGGTGATTCAATATTGACATCAACCAATGTGCTTCAAAAAATTTAAAAAAAGAAAGGAAAAGAAAAATATGATATCCTCAATAGAAAAAAAAAAGGATTTGACACAGTACTGTATGCATTCTTGTTTTTTTAAAGATTTTATATATTTATTTGACAGACAGAGATCACAAGTAGGCAGAGAGGCAGGCAGAGAGAGAGGAGGAAGGACATATTTCACTTAGCATAATAAACTCTAGCTCTATCAACTTCATTACAAATGGCAAGATTTATTTCTTTTTAATGGCTCAGTAATATTCTGTTGTATACATACCACTTCCTCTTTATCCATTCATCAGTTGATGGACGTTTGTGCTCTTTCCATAATTTGGCTCTTATTGGTAATGCTACTATAAAGCTTGGGGTGCATATATCCTTTCAAATTAGTATTCTTGTATCTTTTTTTTAATTTTTTTAAAGATTTTATTTATTTATTTGACACAGAGAGAGATCACAAGTAGGCAGAGAGGCAGGCAGAGAGAGAAGGGGAAGCAGGCTCCCCGCTGAGCAGAGAGCCTGATGCGGGGCTCGATCCCAGGACTCCGAGATCATGACCCGAGCCGAAGGCAGCGGCTTAATCCACTGAGTCACCCAGGCGCCCCCCAGTATTCTTGTATCTTTTGGTTAACTGCCTAGCAGTGCAATTGCTGGATCATATGGGAGTTCTTTTTTTAACTTTTTGAGGAACCTACATACCATTTCCAAGAGAGGCCATATCAGTTTGGATTCCCATCAAGAGTGTAGGAGGCATCATCTCTCTCTGCATCCTTGTCAACACCTGCTGTTTCCTGTGTTGTTGATTTTAGCCATTCTGACAGGTGTGAGGTGATATCTAATTGTAGTTTTGATTTGTATTTTGCTGATGATCAGTGATGTTGAGCATCTTTTGTGTCTGTTAGCCATCTGTATGTCTTTGGAAAATTATTCAAGTTTTCCACTTATTTTTTAACTGGTTTATTATTTTAAGGGGTGTCGAGTTTAAGTTCTTTATATGTTTTGGATAATAATTCTTTATAGGATATGTCATTTGTAAATATCTTCTCTGATTCTGAAGGTCGTCTTTTAGTTTTATTGATTTTTCCTTCATTGTGTAGAAGCTTTGTTTCTTTTTTATTTAATTTAATTTATTTATTTGACAGAGAGAGTGAGATCACAAGTAGGCACAGAGGCAGGCAGAGACAGAGGGAGAAGCAGACTCCATGATGAGCAGAGAACCTGATGTGGGGCTTGATCCCAGGACCCTGAGAACATGGCCTGAGCCAAAGGCAGAGGCCCAATCCACTGAGCCACTCAGGCACCCCCAGATTTGTTTCTTGATGAAGTGCCATTAGTTCATTTTTTATTTTGTTTCCCTTGCTTCCAAAGTCAGATTTAATGAGAAGTTACTACGTCTGATGTCGAAGAGGTTTCTGCCTTTCTGCCCGTGTTCTCCTCTAGGATTTTGATGGTTTCCTTGATCACATTTAGGCCTTTTGTCTATTTTGAATTTATTTTGTGTATGGTATAAGAAAGTGGACCCAATTTCCTTCTTCTGCATGCTGCTATTCAGCTTTCCCAACACGAGTTTTTTTAGTTTTGTTTTTTTTTCCCCCCCATTGGATGTTCTTTCCTGCTTTGTGGAAGATTAATTGAACATATAGTTATGATTACATTTCTAAGTTTTCTATTCTATTACATTGATCTATATGTCTGTTTCTGTGACAGTACCATACTAACATCACTTTGGCTTTGTAATATGACTTGACATAGGAATTGTGATGTCTTCAGTTTTGCTTTTCTTTTTCAAGACTACTTAGGATATTTGGGGTCTTCTGTCCTTCCATACAAAATTCCAGGTTATTTGTTCTAGCTCTATGACAAATGCTGTTGGTGTTTTGATAGGGATTGCATTAAATGTGTAGATTGCTTTGGGTTGTATACACATTTTAACAATATTTGTTCTTCCAATCCATAAGCATGGGATGTTTTCCTAGTTTTTGTGTCCTCTTCAATTCCTTTCATAAAGACTCTATAGTTTTCAGAGTATAGAACTTTTACCCGTTTTGTTAGATTAATTCATAGGTTTCTTATGGTTTTTGATATGATTATAAATTGGATCAATTCCTTGATCTCTTTTTCTGCTGCTTCTTTATTGATGTATAAAAATACAGCAAGTTTCTCTACATTGACTTTGTATCCTGTCACTCCTGAATTCCTCTATCAGTTCTAACAATGTTTTGGGGGAGTCTTTTGGGTTTTCCACATAAAGCATCAAGTCATCTGTAAACTGAAAGATTGACTCCTTTGTCAATTTGGGTGCTTTTTATTTCTTTTTGTTGTCTGATTGGTGAGGCTAGGACTTTCAGGACTATGTTAAATAGCAATGGTGAGAATGGACATCCCTGACTTGCTCCTGACAATAGAGGAAAAGCTCTCTGTTTTTACCCATTGAGTATGATAATACCTGTAGTCTTTCATATACACCCACTATGGTGTTGAGTCATGATCTCTCTATCCCTACTTTGTTGTGGAGCTTTTATCAAGAATGCATACTGTAGGGGCGCCTGGATGGCTCAGCGGGTTAAGCCTTTGCCTTCGGCTCAGGTCATGATCTCAGGGTCCTGGGATCGAGCCCCGCATTGGGCTCTCTGCTCAGCGGGGAGCCTGCTTCCCCCTCTCTCTCTGCCTGCCTCTCTGCCTACTTGTGATCTCTCTCTGTGTCAAATAAATAAATAAAATCTTTAAAAAATTAAAAAAAAGATACAAGAATACTAATTTGAAAGGATATATGCACCCCAAGCTTTATAGTAGCATTACCAATAAGAGCCAAATTATGGAAAGAGCACAAACGTCCATCAACTGATGAATGGATAAAGAGGAAGTGGTATGTATACAACAGAATATTACCGAGCCATTAAAAAGAAAGAAATCTTGCCCTTTGCAATGAAGTTGATAGAGCTAGAGTTTATTATGCTAAGTGAAATATGTCTTTTAGGGAATGACAAACTGGTAAGCTTTCACTCATATGTGGAATTTAAGAAATAAAACAGATGAACATAGGAAGAGAAAAAGAGAGAGGCAAACCATAAAACAGACTCTTACAGAGAAAAAAGTGAGTGTTTATGGAGGGGATGTGGGTAAGGTATGGGCTAAATGGGTGATGGGTATTAAGAAGGGCACTTGTTGGGAGGAGCACTGGGTGTCGAATGTAAGCGTGAATCACTAAATTCTACTTCTGAAATATATGTTAACAAACTGGAATTTAAACAAAAACTTTAAGATAATAAATTAGATAAATAAATAAATAGATAGATAGTAAAGTATTGAAGCAACAGGAAGGGAAATTAAGGAATAAATCTAT
Organism: Martes martes; assembly: GCF_963455335.1. Classification (NCBI taxonomy): domain Eukaryota; kingdom Metazoa; phylum Chordata; class Mammalia; order Carnivora; family Mustelidae; genus Martes; species Martes martes. The sequence goes on from NC_137897.1 coordinate 65,335,796, forward strand.
TTACGATGCACCAAAAACAATAACATACCTACACATAAGCCTAGCCAAAGGAGTAAAAGATCTGTTCTCAGAAAAACTATAAAATATTGATGAAAGAAATTGAAGAGAACACAAAGAAACTGAAAGACATTCCATGCTTATGGAACAGAACAAATATTGTTATAATGTGCACCCTACTCAAAGCAATCTACACATCTAATGCAATCCCTACCAAAATACCAACAGCATTTTTCTCAGAGCTAGAGCAAATAATATTAAAATTTGTATGGAACCACAAAAGACATCAAATGGGCAAAGTCACCTTAAAAAAAGAAGCAGAGCTGGAAGCATAATCCCAGACTTCAAGGTATATTACAAATCTGTGGTGGTCAAAACAGAATTGCCATGGCACAAAAATAAACACATAGATGAACAGAACCAAATTGAATACCCAGAAATGAACCCACAACTATACGGTCAATTAATTAACAACAAAGCAGGAAAGAATATTCAATGGGAATGAGGATGTCTCTTGAACAAATCATATTGGGAAGACCAGACTTTCTTGCAAAAGAAAGAAACTGGAACACTTTCTTACACCATATACCAAAATAAATTCAAAATTGGTAAAGACCTACTTGTGAGAACTGACCATAAAAATCCTAGAAGAGGACATCCACAGTAACCTCTTTGACATTGGCCATTGAAACACCTTTCCAGGTATGTCTCCTAAGGCAAGAGAAATAAAAGCCAAAATAAATTATTGGAACTTCATCAAAATACAAGCTTCTAGACAGTGAAGGAAACAATCAACAAAACTAAAAGACAGTATACCAAATTGGAGAAGATACTTACAAATGACATATTTGATAAAGGGTTAATATCCAAAATATATAAAGAACTGATAAAACTCAACTCCTAAAAAAAGAATAATCTAATTAAAACTGGCAGGAGACATGAATAGACACTTTTCTAAAGAAGACATGCAGATAGACAACAGACACTAGAAAAGATGCTCAACATCACTGATTATTAGGGAACTACAAATCAAATCTCCAATGAGATGTTACCTTATATCTGTCAGAATGGCTAAAATCAACAAAACATAGTATGATTTAACCAAATTATGGAAGGATCTCAAATGTCCATTGATTCATAAATATATAAAGAAAACATGCTACATATACAGAATAGAATATTACTCAGCCTTAAAAATGAATGAAATCTTGCCATTTGGAAAAACATGGATGAAGATAGGTAGTATTGTCCTATGTAAAATAAGTCAGTCCAAGAAGGACAAATACGGTATATTTCACTCATTTGTGGAATTTAAGAAACAAAACAAAGGAGCAAGGGTAGAAAAGAGAGAGTCAAACCAAGAAACACACTCTTAAGTACAGAGAACAAACTGATGGTTAGCAGAGGGGAGGTTGGTGGGGGGAATGGTTAAAAAGGTTATTGGTATTTAGGAAGGTACTTCTGATGAGCATCATGGTTAAATCACACTATATCCATATTGGCACCTGATTGCTGATCTATAGGTGTTTGTTGAACAAATGAATACTTCTGATTGTCTTTGGAGATTTGGCTTCATAGAGTGGTTTCATGCAAATGCTGGGTTATCCTTGAATATCTATTGGTCTTTGGATTAGAGCATCAGTGTTTACTTGCCCGTTCCCTCTGCCACATGCTGTATTTGGATATTGCTTGGGAGACACATACAGGCTGCAGAAGGCAGCCAGAAGGATTTTTCCTGGGTGTGGGGACTCTTCTGGCCTCAGAGGTGATACCACCTACCTAAGCCACAATCTTGACTCACCAAACCCACACACGACACTTGAGTGTTCTGTGGAACAATTGTAGTGGTCCCCAGATTCTCTACAGAGGATGGCAGCTACCTAGCTAGACACTCTCAGGGTTATCTGTCCTACCTCCTACTTATCACTGCCATAATCTCTGTCACTTCTGTGGCAGTTGCTCTCTGTTCACATTTTGGAATGTAGATACCTACGCATGGTTATGTTTTGTTTTGTTTGCATGTTTTGATGTTTAAGATCCAATTTGTTTCCTATTTTTCATGTCCTGCTTGTCAGGGACATGTTATTGTTTTGTTTTGTTTTCCAAAGTTATCACTAATTCACTGATTTCAAGTGCTGGGAAAAAAGGAAGGAAGTCTTTCTTAAGGATCACTGAAGAGCATTTGTGGAATGTAGGTTTGGTTTTTGGGCAGTTCCATATCTACATATTATCCTATGTCTGGCAGTATCTATTGATTATCAAAGTTTAGTCCAGGAAACATTAAGGTCCCCCAAATACTTTCAATGGATCCATGAATTTAAAATCATATTTATGACAGTGTCAAGAAGGTGTTTTTAAAAATATGTATACTTTTTTTTCACTGCCATTGTCTCACAGCTATAGAGTGCCATCTTCTAGAAGCTATCTGTTATGTGATATCAGAATAGATTGTATGCAGAACAAGTAAAATTCAGCTGTCTTCTAGCAACCAAACATTTTTTCTTTCCATAGATACAACTTTACTTCTTTTTTTTTTTAATTCATTCTCATGATTCTTGTTCTTTCAATTTTTTAAACCTGCTTACCATTACAACTAGAGGTTTAATACAGCATATAACATAATAAAATTTTAACTTGAACTTTTCTCATACATATACCTGTGTTTCTTTTTTTAATATGCATATATTTATATATGTATATATTTAATATGTATTTATGTTATATATTTAATATATATTTTAATGTACATATCTATATATAGATATAAGCTTCAAGGTATTCCTTTTTCCCTATTCAATATTACCCCTATATATAAACCAGTTTTAATTTCCCTGTATCTCTGGAAAGTTCAGTCCTTTAACAAAGCTTGCCCACATAGAGGATTTATAAACACCTTCCCATCTTATCCTTCTGCCCATGTTTCTATGTACTTGCTTTTGTTTTTGCACTATATAAATGATATTTTTATTCAAAGAGCAATGAGCATTTTCATAACTTTCTGAAAAATGGAATCACTCCTATTTTCTTTGAGGAGAGAAACAATCTGATGTGGAATAAAAATAAAAAGAAAGAGTTAATCAGTTGCCCATCACAGCCCCAAGGCAGCAGCTCTTTCTGCCCACGGGTCCCATCCTCATGCTTTAATAAACCATCATTTTGGGATACCCGGGTGGCTCAGTAGGTTAAGCCTCTGCCTTCAGCTCAGGTCATGGTCTCAGGGTCTGGGATTGAGCCCTGCATCAGGCTTTCTGCTTGGCAGGGGGCCGGCTTTCTGCTCAGCAGGGGCCCTGCTTCCCCTGCTCTCTCTGACTGCCTCCCCCTACTTGAGACCTCTCTCTCTCTCTGTCAAATAAATAAATAAGTAAATAAATCTTTAAAAAATAAAAAATAAATAAATAAACCACCATTTTACACCAAAGATGTCTCAAGAATTCTTTCTTGGTCTGTGGCTCCAGACTCCACTGAACCGAACTTTGATTATCATCATTTGGCATCCAAACGTGTGGCTTTGAGTCTTCACATCTGGACTCTGAGCTTTGGTGCAAAATTGGTTGGATCCACTGTTTGCTTATTACTTTTAGGTTTACCTTTAGAATTTGCCAGAGCACAATTTGAAGTAACCTCCCTAAGAAAAGAGTGTAAAAGAGGATGTACCTTACCTGGATCGTGGTTGATATATTCAGCTATATATCCCCTCAACTACCTCTCATCAAAATGACTAGGAGGAGGAACACCAAACAGAGGAAAAATTCAGAGACTATGCCCTCTGCCACAGAACTATTGGATATGGACATAAACAGTATGTCAGAAAGGGAATTCATGGAAAAAATTATCCATGGCTAGGTTGGAGAAAACCATTAGTGACAACATAGAATCTCTAAAGGCAGAAGTGAAAGCCCAACTGGCAGAAGTTAATAATGCTATCAGTAAGATCCAATCTAATCTAAATACACTTAAGAGCTAGGTTAACCAAGGCAGAAGATAGAATTAGTGATCTAGAAGACAAACCAATAGAAAAGAAGGATCAGATGGAGGATTGGAACAAACAGCATAGAAGCCATGAAAACAGAATTAGGGAAATAAATGACGCCATGAAATGTTCCAATGTCAGGATAATGGGGAACCCTGAGGGTGTGGAGAAAGAGAGGAGACTAGAACATATAGTTGACCAAATTCTGGATGAAAAATTCTCCAGTCTGGGGAAAGGACCAAGTGTTCATGTACTAGAGGCAGAAAGGATACGCCCCCAAGATCAATGAATCTAGAAAGACCTTGAGGCACTTGATTGTGAGATTGACAAATCATAATTTCAGACAATAGCTTCTGGGGGTGGGAAGGGGGAAGAAATTCCTTATGTACAGAGAAAGGTCCATCAGAATAATGTCAGACCTGTCCACAGAAACCTTGCAAACCAGAAAGGGCACTAAATGAGATTAACATACAGCCAAGAATACATTATCCAACAAGGCTGACATCAAAATGGATGGAGAGATAAAGAGCTTCCAAGACCAGCAAGAGTATTTGACCACCAAGCCGGCACTGCAAGAAATATTAAAGGGGGGGGGGTCCGTAAAAGAAGAAAGAACCCAAGAGTGACAGAACAGAAATTTACAGAGACAATCTATAGAAACAAGGACTTCACAGGCAACATGATGTCAATAAAAATGTCTTTTTCAATAAGCACCCTCAGTGTGAATGGCCTAAGTGACCCATAAAACATCACAGGGTTGCAGACTAGATGAAACAACAGGACCCATCCATATGCTGTCTACATGAGACACATTTTTGAACTTAAAAATACATCCAGACTGAAAGTGAAGGGATAAGGAAACATCTTTCATGTCAACCGGTCTCAAAAGAAACCTAGGGCAACAATTCTCATATCAGATAAATTAGATTTTAAGCTACAGACTGTAGTCAGAGATACAAAAGGACACTACATCATTCCTAAAGGGTCTATCCACCAAGAAGATCAAAACAATTGTAAATATTTATGCACCCAGTATTGGAGCAGCCAGCTACATAAGCCAACTATTACCCAAAATAAAGAGTCATATTGATATGAATACATTAATTGTAGGGAATCTTAACATGCCACTCTCAGTAATAGATCATTCAAGTAGAAAATCAATAAAGAAACAAGAGCTTTGAATGAGACATTGGACCAGATGGACCTCATAGATATATACAGGACATTCTACCTTAAAATAACAGAATATTCATTCTTCTCGAAGGCACATGGAACTTTCTCCAGAATAGTCCACAATAGTGGGTCACAAATCAGGGTTCAACTGATACCAAAAGATTGACATTATTCCCTGTATATTCTCATACCACACTGTTTGTAACTGGAAATCAACCACAAGAAAAAGTTTGGAAGGAATTCAAACACCTAGAAGCCAAAGACCATCCTGCTCAAGAATGTTTGGATTGACCAGAAAATCAAAGAAGAACTTATACAATTCATAGAAAACAGTGAGAATGAAGACACATTGGTCCAAAACCTACGGGATATGGCAAAGTTGGTCCTAAGGAGGAAATACATAGCCATCCAAGCCTCACTCCAAAAAACTGAAAAATCCCAACGACAGCAACTCTCTTTGCACCTTAAAGAACTGGTAAATCAACAACAAATTAAGCCAACCTCACAGACAAGAAGGAAAATAATCAAGATTAGAGGAGAGATCAACGAATTAGAAACTAGAGATAAAGTAGAATGCATTAGTAGAGACCAAACTAATCCAAAAGAAAAGAGAGAGGACACAAATTCATAAAATTATGAATGGAAGGGGAGGGATCACGACTAACACCAAGGAAATAGAAACAATCATCTGAAATTATTATCAACAATGATATGCCAACACGTTAAGCAACCTGGAAGAAGTGGATACATTCCTGGAAACATATAAACTTACAAGACTGAAACAGGAAGAAACTGACAACCTGAACAGATCAATATCTAGTAATGAGATTGAAACAATGATCAAAAATGTCCCAAAAAACAAGAGCCCAGGACCTGATGGATTCCATGGGGAATTCTATCATACATTCAAAGAAGAAATAATATCTATTCTCCTGAAGCTGTTTCAAAAAATGGAAACAGAAGGAAAACTTTCATACACTTTCTATGAAACCAGCATTACCCTGATCCCCAAAACAGGCAAAGACACCATCAAAAAGGAGAATTTCAGACCAATATCCCTGATGAATATGGATGCCAAGAATATCAACAAGATCCTACCTAATAGGATCCAACAGTACATTTAAAAGATTATCCACCATGACCAGGTGGGATTCATCCCTGGAATGCAAGTATAGTTCAACATTTGCAAATCTATCAATGTGATAGAAAAAATCAATAAAAGAAGAGAGAAGGACCACATGGTCCTCTCAAAGGATGCAGAAAAAGCATTTGACAAGATACAGCATCCATTCCTGATTAAAACACTTAAAAGTATATGGATAGAGGGAACATCCTTCAAATTCATAAAATCTGTCTATGAGAAACCCACAGCGAATATCATTCTCAATGGAAAAGCTGATAGCCTTCCCTTTGAGATGAGGAACACGACAAGGATGGCCACTCACACTACTCTTGTTCAAAATAGTACTGCAAGGACTAACAACAGCAATCAGACAACAGAGAGAAATAACAGGTATTCAAATTGGCAATGAAGAAGTCAAATCCTCTCTCTTCACAGATGACATGATACTTTATATGGAAAACCCAAAAGACTCCACCCCCAAACTACGAGAACTCATAGCAATTGAGAAATGCAGCAGGATATTAATCAATGCACAGAAATCTGTTGCTGGGGTGAATGGGTGGCACAGTGGGTTGAGCCACTGCCTTCAGCTTAGGTCATGATCTCAGGGTCCTGGGATCAAGGCCCACATCAGACTTTCTGCTCAACAGGGATCCTGATCCCCACCCCCACCCCCCGGCCCGCTGCTCTGCCTACTTGTGATCTCTCTCTCTATATCTGTGTCAAATGAATAAATAAAATCTTAAAAAAAAAGAAATCAGTTATTTCCTTAAGCACTAACAATGAAAATATAGAAAGGGAAATTAGAGAATCAATTCCATTTACTATAGCACCAAGAACCATAAGATACCTTGGAATAAATGTAACCAAAGAGGTAAATGATCTTTACTTGAGGAACTACAGTATATTCATGAAAGAAATTGAAGAAGACACAAAAAGATGGAAAAGCATTCCATGATCATGGATTGGAAGAACAAACATTATTAAAATGTCTATACTGCCCAGAGCAATCTATATTTTCAATGTCTTCCTGATCAAAATTCAACCAACATTTTTCAAAGTGCTGGAACAAACAATCCTAAAATTTGTATGGAACCAGAAAAGACCCAAAATTGCTAAGAAAATATTGAAAAAGAAAAACAAAACTGGGGGCATCACGTTGCCTGATTTCAAGCTTTACTATAAAGTTGTGATCACCAACGCAGCATGGTACTGACACAAAAACAGACACATAGACCAATGGAACAGAGTAGAGAGCCCAGATATGGACCTTCAATGCTATGGTCAAACAATCTTCAACAAAACACGAGAAAATATACAGTGGAAAAAAGACAGTCTCTTCAATAAATGGTGCTGGGAAAATTGGACAGCTATGTATAGAAGAATGAAACTTGACCATTCTCTTACACCATACACAAAGATAAACTGGAATTGGGTAAAATACCTCAATGTGAGGCAGGAATCTATCAAAATCCTAGAGGAGAACAAAGGCAGTAAAATGTTTGACATTGGCCACAGCAAATTCTTTCAAAACATGTCTCCAAAGACAAAGGAAACAAAACCAAAAATAAACAGTTGGTACTTTATCAAGGTCAAATTCTTCTGCACAGCAAAGGAAACAGTCAACAAAACAAAGAGGCAACCCATGAAGTGGGAGAAGATATTCACAAATGACATGACAGGCAAAGGGCTGATATCCAAGATTTATAAAGAACTCTTCAATCTCAACACCCAAAAACCAGATAATTATGTCAAAAAATGGGCAGAAGACATTAACAGACACTACTCCAGAGAAGACATAGAAATGACTAACAACACATTAAAAAAAAAAAAAGTTCATCATCATTAGCCATCAGGGAAATTCAAATCAAAACTACATTGAGATACAACCTTACATCACTTAGAATGGCCAAAATTAACAAGACAGTAAACAAGTGTTGGAGAGAATGAGGAGAAAGGGGAAACCTCTTACAATGTTGGTGGGAATGCAAATTGGTGCAGCCACTTTACAAAACAGTGTGGATATTTCTTAATTAAAAATAGAGCTACCCTATGATCCTGTAATTGCACTACTGGGTATTTACAGTATTTACTTACAGTATTTACAGTAAGATACAGATGTAGTGAAAAGAAGGGCCATCTGTACTCCAATGTTCGTAACAGCAATGGCCACAATCGCCAAACTGTGGAAAGAGCCAAGATGCCTTTCAACAATGAATGGATAAAGAAGATATGGTCTATATGTACAATGGAGTAATACGCCTCCATCAGAAAGGATGGATAACCAACATTTGTATCAACATGGACAGGACTGGAGGAGATTATGCTGAGTGAAATAAGCCAAACAGAGACAGTCAATTATCATATGGTTTCACTTACTTGTGGAGCATAAGGAATAACATGGAGGACATTAGGAGGAAGAAGGGAATAGAGAATTGGGGTAAATTGGAGGGGAAGACAAAGCATGAGAGACTGTGGACTCTGAGAAACAAACTGAGGGTTTTGGAGGAAAGAGGGGTGGGGAGATAGGTAAATCTGGTGGTGGGTATTTTGGAGGGCACGTATTGCATGGAGCACTGGGTGTGGTGCATAAACAATGAATCTTGGAACACTGAAAAAATAAAATTAAATTTTAAAAAAGAGAAAGGGAAAGGTAATCAAGAGTCCAAAATTCGAATTTCACTTTTGCTGTAATGTTATGACCATGTGCATAAGAAGAAGTAATTCAGGGGGAGATATCCAAACATTCAAAGAGCAACTAATTCCAGCTTTCTTAAGACAGGAAATGTTACTGGTAAAAATCACTTGGAAAAGTAATTTCTTTCAACTGCCCGGTATCAGGATGACTGAAGTGCAATTCAGATTATTAGGAAGCAAGTGAGGATGAGTTGCAGGCTTCCTTCCATAATTGGATGAGCATAACAATTTTGCTTTTCTAGGCTTAATAGGGAGAACTGAACTCAGTATTTCTCAACTACCAAGTTGTGGTCCTGGAGCCACATGAAGGTCTCTATGGATTCATTTACAGCTCTTGAAGAAAACTAGATAGATAGAAAAAAAAATAAGTAAAAAGTAAGTGGCCTCCACATGCACCCTGATGTTCAGAACAATAATGTCCACAACAGCCAAACTGTTCAAAGAGCCAAGATGCCCTTCAATATATGAATGGATAAAGAAGATATGGTCCATATGTACAATGGAATATTATTCAGCCATCAGAAAGGATGAATACCCAACTTTTGCATCAACATGGATGGAACTGGAGGAGATTATGTTAAGTGAAATAAGTCAATCAGAGAAAGCCAATTATAATATAGTTTCACAGGGGAGGAGTCAAGATGGTGGAGAAGTAACAGGCTGAGATGACATCAGGAAGCAGGTGATCAGCTAGAGAGCTTATCAAACCATTCCGAACACCAACAAATCCAACAGGAGATTGAAGAGAAGAAGAGCAACAATTCTAGAAACAGAAAATTGACCACTTTCTGAAAGGTAGAACTGGCAGAGAAGTGAATCCAAAGTGATGGGAAGATAGACCGTGGGAGGAGGGGCCGGCTCCCAGCAAGAGGCAGAGCAACAGAGCACAAAATCAGGACTTTTAAAAGTCTGCTCTACTGAGGGACATCGCTCCAGAGGCTAAACCAGGGTCAAGCGCATGCGGAGACAGCGTGGCTCCAGGCCCCGCGGGGTCACAGAAGGATCAGGGCTGTCTGAGTGTCACAGAGCTTGCAGGTATTAGAATGGGGAAGCCAGCTACAGAGACAGAGCTGAGTAGTGAGCTCTCAACTTGGGGTTACCTTGAACCATAATCCGTGGCACAGGCCACTGCTCTGTGAGTGGGATCCCCACAGGATCCAGGGAGACCCCCCAGAAGAGCTCAGGGATCTGTGGGGTTCAGAGACTCCAGGCGGGGCTGTGTGCCAGAGACAGAGACCCTTGGTCACAGGCTGGGTGAGCTCGGAGCACAACTGGAGGCCAGGGAGACAGGAGTGATTGAGCGCTTTTCTCTGAGGGTGCACTGAGGAGTGGGGCTCCTCTCGGCTGGAGATTGGGAGGCTGCCATTTTCATTCCCGTCCTCTGGAACTCTACGGAAAGCATTCAGGGAACAAAAACTCCTGAAAGCAAACCCGAGCGGATTACTTAGTCTGGCCCCTGGTAAGGGCAGTGTAATACCACCTCGGGCGAAGACACTTGAGAATCACTACAATAGGCCCCTCCCTCAGAAGATCAACAAGAAATCCAGCCAAGACCAATTCACTTGCCAAGAAGAACAGCAGAATTCCAGAGGAGGAGAAAGCAAAGCATGGAATTCATGGCTTTCTCCCCATGATTCTTCAGTCTTAAAAAGTTAAATAATTTATTTTATTTTATTTTTTTCCTTCTGCTAATTTTTTTAACTTTTACCCTTTCCTATTTTAACTTTTTTTAACTAGTTTATCTTAACAATACCTTTTATTTTAAAAAAATCTTTTTTGAACCTTCATTATTATAGTCATATTTTATCCTTCATTTTATCTAACTTTATTTTTTGTATACACATAGGGTTTTTCTTCTAAAAAATTTGGAGTACTTCTTCTAATAGATCAAAATACACCCTAAATCTAGCACTGGGGTTGTTCTAGTCTCCAGCCCAAGCAAATTCTCTCCACTTTCTTTTTCTTTGTTCTCCCAACCAACTTACCTTATCAACTCCTTTTTTAGAAATTAATTTTTTTCATCTTTATAGTATTATTCCATCCTTTCATTGTGTTTACCCTTATATATATTTTTCATTTAAATTTTTGGGAGATAGTTTCTTCTAAGATACCAAAATACTCCCAAAATTAATCGGGTGACACTATTCTAGTCACAAGTCTAATATATATATATATATATATATATATATATATACACATATATATTTATATTTATATTTATATTTATATTTATGTTTATGTTTATTCTTATTTGTTTTCTTTTTTTAACTTTTTTTCTGAACTTATTTTTACCCCCTTTCTACCCCCCACGATTTGGGGTCTCTTCTGATTTGGTTAAAGCACATTTTACTAGAGCCTCTGCCACCCTTTTAGTATTTTATTTGCTCCTTCATATATTCTTATCTGGACAAAATGACAAGGCAGAAAAACTCACCACAAAAAAAAGAACAAGAGGTAGTACTGAAGGCTAGGGACCTAATCAATATGGACATTGGTAATATGTCAGATGTAGAGTTCAGAATGACGATTCTCAAGGTTCTAGCAGGGCTCGAAAAAGATATGGAAGATATTAGAGAAATCCTGTCTGGAGAAATAAAAGCCCTTTCTGGAGAAATAAAAGAACTAAAATCTAACCAAGTTGAAATTAAAAAAGCTATTAATGAGGTGCAATCAAAAATGGAGGCTCTTACTGCTAGGATAAATGAGGCAGAAGAAAGAATTAGTGATATAGAAAAAAAAAGACAGAAAATAAAGAAGCTGAGCAAAAGAGAGACAAACAACTACTGGACCACGAGAGGAGAATTCGAGAGATAAGTGATACCATAAAGTGAAACAACATTAGAATAATTGGGATCCCAGAAGAAGAAGAAAAAGAGGAGAGCAGAAGGTATATCGGAGAAAATTAGTGTAGAGAATTTCCCTAATATGGCAAAGGGAACAAGCATCAAAATCCAAGAGGTGCAGAGAACCCCCCTCAAAATCAGTAAGAATAGGTCCATACCCTGTCACCTAATAGTAAAATTTTCAAGTCTTAGTGACAAAGATAAAATCCTGAAAGCAGCCCAGGAGAAGTCTGTAACATACAATGGTAAAAATATTAGATTAGCAGCGGACTTATCCACAAAGACCTGGCAGACCAGAAAAAAACTGGCATGCAGAGCACTAAACAAGAAAAAAATGCAGCCAAGAATACTGTATCCAGCTAGGCTATCACTGAAAATAGAAGGAGAGATAAAAAGCTTCCAGGACAAAAAAAAAAAAAAAAGAATTTGCAAACACCAAACCAGATCTACAGGAAATATTAAAAGGGGTCCTCTAAGCAAAGAGAGACTCTAAAAGTAGTAGATCAGAAAGGAACAGAGACAATATACAGTAACAGTCAGCTTATAGGCAATATAATGGCACTAAATTCATCTCTCTCAATAGTTACCCTGAATGTAAATGGGCTAAATGCCCCAATAAAAAGACACAGGGTATCAGAATGGATTAAAAAAAATCAATATGCTGCCTACAAGAAACTAATTTTAGACCCAAAGACACCTCCAAATTTAAAGTGAGGGGGTGGAAAACAATGTATCATGCTAATGGACATCTGAAGAAAGCTGGAATGGCAAACCTTATATCAGATCAATTAGATTATAAGCCAAAGACTATAATAAGAGATGAGGAAAGGCACTATATCATACTCAAAGGGTCTGTCCAACAAGAAGATCTAACAATTTTAAAAATCTATGTCCCTAGCATGGGAGCAGCCAAATATATAAACCAATTAATAACAAAATCAGAGAAACACATTGACAATAATATGAGAATAGTAGGGGACGTTAATATTCCCCACGCTGAAATGGACAGATCATCCAAGCAAAAGATCAACAAGGAAATAAAGGCCTTAAATGATACACTGGACCAGATGGACATCACAGAAGTATTCAGAATGTTCCATCCCAAAGTAACAGAATACACATTCTTCTCTAGTGCACATGGAACATTCTCCAGAATAGATCACATCCTGGGTCATAAATCAGGTATCAACCGGTATCAAAAGATTGGGATCATTCCCTGCATTCAGAACACAATGCTCTGAAGCTAGAACTCAATCACAAGAGGAAATTTGGAAAGAACTCAAATACATAGAGACTAATGAATGAGTCAGCCAGGAAATTAAGGAAGAATTGAAAAAATTCATGGAAACAAATGATAATGAAAACACAACCATTAAAAATATTTGGGACAGAGCAAAGGCAGTCCTGAGAACAAAATCTATAGCAATACAAGCCTTTCTCAAGAAACAAGAAAGGTCTCAAATACACAACCTAACCTTACACCTAAAGAAGCTAGAGAAAGAACAACAAAGAAAGCCTAAACCCAGAAGGAGAAGAGAAATAATAAAGATCAGAGCAGAAATCAATGAAATAGGGAAAAAAAAAAACCAGAACAAAATAAAACAAAAATACACAAAAGAACAAATCAACGAAACTAGGAGCTGCTTCCTTGAAAGAATTAATTAGATTGATAAACCCCTGGCCAGACTTATTAGAAAGAAAAGAGAAAGGACCCAAATTAATAAAATCATGAATGAAAGAGGAGAAATCACAACCAACATCAAAGAAATAAAAACAATTACAAGAACATATTATGAGCAAATCTAAGCCAACAAATTTGACAATAAGGAAGAAATGGATGCATTCCTAGAGACATATAAACTACCACAACTGAACCAGGAAGAAATAGAAAACCTGAACAGATCCATAACCAGTAAGGAGATTGAAACAGTCATCAAATATCTCCAAACAAACAAAAGCCCAGGGCCAAACGGCTTCCCAGGGGAATTCTACCAAACATTTAAAGAAGAATTAATTCCTATTCTCCTGAAACTGTTCCAAAAAATAGAAATGGAAGGAAAACTTCCAAACTCATTTTATGAGGCCAGCATCACCTTGATCCCAAAACCAGACAAGGATCCCATCAAAAAAGAGAATTACAGACCAATATCCTTGATAAACACAGATGCAAAAGTTCTCAACAAATTACTAGCCAATAGGATCCAACAGTATATTAAAAGGATTATTCACCACGACCAAGTAGAATTTATTCCAGGGCTGCAAAGATGGTTCAACATCCACAAATCAATCAATGTGATACAATACATTAATAACAGAAAGATAAAGAACCGTATGGTACTCTCCATAGATGCTGAAAAAGTATTTGACAAAGTACAGCATCCCTTCCGGATCAAAAGACTTCAAAGTGTAGGGATAGAGGGCACATACCTCAATATTATCAAAGCCACCTATGAAAAACCTACTGCAAATATCATTCTCAATGGAGAAAAACTGAGAGCTTTTCTGCTAAGGTCAGGAACAGAGCAGGGATGACCATTATCACCACTGCTAGTCAACATAGTACTAGAAATCCCAGCCTCGGCAATCAGACAACAAAAAGAAATTAAAGGCATCCAAATTGGTAAAGAAGTCAAACTGTCACTCTTTGCAGATGATATGATACTATATGTGGAAAACCCAAAAGACTCCACTCCAAATCTGCTGGAACTTGTACAGGAATTCAGTAAAGTGTCAGGATATAAAATCAATGCACAGAATTCAGTTGCATTTCTTTTTTTTTTTTTTAATTTCTGTTAAGCGTAACAGTATTCATTGATTTTGCACCACACCCAGTGCTCCATGCAATACATGCCCTCCTTAATACCTACCACCGGGGTCCCCCAACCGCCCACCCCCCGCCCCTTCAAAACCCTCAGGTTGTTTTACAGAGTCCATAGTCTCTCATGGTTCACCTCCCCTTCCAATTTTCCTCAACTCCCTTCTCCTCTCAATCTCCCCATGTCCTCCATGTTATTTGTTATGCTCCACAAATAAGGGAAACCATATGATAATTGACTCTCTCTGCTTGACTTATTTCACTCAGCATAATCTCTTCCAGTCCCGTCCATGTTGCTACAAAAGTTGGGCATTCATCCTTTCTGATGGAGGCTTAATACTCCATAGTGTATATGGACCACATCTGCCTTATCCATTCGTCTGTTGAAGGGCATCTTGGTTCTTTCCACAGTTTGGCAACCGTGGCCATTGCTGCTATAAACATTGGGGTACAGATGGCCCTTCTTTTCACTACATCTGTACCTTTGGGGTAAATACCCATTAGTGCAATTGCAGAGTCATAGGGAAGCACTATTTTTAATTTCTTGAGGAATCTCCACACTGTTCTCCAAAGTGGCTGCACCAACTTGCATTCCCACCAATAGTGTAAGAGGGTTCCCCTTTCCCCACATCCTCTCCAACACACGTTGTTTCCTGTCTTGCTAATTTTGGCCATTCTAACTGGTGTATGGTGCTATCTCAATGTGGTTTTAATTTTAATCTCCCTGATGGCTAGTGATGATGACCATTTTTTCATGTGTCTAATAGCCATTTGTATGTCTTCATTGGAAAAGTGTCTGTTCATATCTTCGGCCCATTTTTGATATTATTATCTGTTTTGTGTGTGTTGAGTTTGAGAATTTCTTTATAGATCCTGGATATCAATCTTTTGTCTGTACTGTCATTTGCAAATATATTCTCCCATTCTGTGGGTTGTCTCTTTGTTTTGTTGCCTGTTTCCTTTGCTGTGCAGAAGCTTTTGATCTTGACAAAGTACCAAAAGTTCATTTTTGCTTTTCTTTCCTTTGCCTTTGGAGACATATCTTGAAAGAAGTTGCTGTGGCTGATATCAAAGAGGTTACTGCCTATGTTCTTCTCTAGGATTCTGATGGATTCCTGTCTCACGTTGAGGTCTTTTATCCATTTCGAGTTTATCTTTGTGTACGGTGTAAGAGAATGGTCGAGTTTCATTCTTCTACATATAGCTGTCCAGTTTTCCCAGCACCATTTATTGAAGAGACTGTCTTTTTCCACTGGATATTTTTTTCCTGCTTTGTCAAAGATTATTTTACAGTAGAGTTGGGGTCCATATATGTGTGCTCTACTCTGCTCCACTGGTCTATGTGTCTGTTTTTATTCCAGTACCATGCTGTCTTGGTGATCACAGCTTTGTAGTAAAGCTTGAAATCAGGTAACGTGATGCCACCAGTTTTATTTTTGTTTTTCAACATTTCTTTAGCAATTCGGGGTCTCTTCTGATTCCATACACATTTTTGGATTATTTGCTCCAGCTCTTTCATAAATACCGGTGGAATTTTGATCGGAATGGCATTAAAGGTATAGATTGCTCTAGTCAGTATAGACATTTTGACAATGTTTATTCTTCTGATCCAAGAGCACGGAATGGTCTTCCATCTTTTTGTGTCTTCTTCAATTTCTTTCATGATTGTTCTGTAGTTCCTCGAGTACAGGTCCTTTACCTCTTTGGTTACATTTATTCCCAGGTATCCTATGGTTCTTGGTGCTATAGTAAATGGAATCGATTCTCTAATTTGCCTTTCTGTATGTTCCTTGTTAGTGTATAAGAAAGGCACTGATTTCTGCACATTGACTTTGTATCCTGCTATGTTACTGAATTGCTGTATGAGTTCTAGTGGTTTGGGGGTGGAGTCTCTTGGGGTTTCCATATAAAGAATCATGTCATCTGCGAAGAGAGAGATTTTGACTTCTTCCTTGCCAATTTGTATACCTTTTAATCTCTTTGTTGTCTGATCGCTGTTGCTAAGACTTCTAATACTATGTTGAACAAGAGTGGTGAGAGTGGGTATCCTTGTCTTGTTCCTTATCTTAACGGGAAGGCTGCAAGCTTTTTCCCATTGAGGATGATATTTGCTGTGGGTCTTTCATAGTTAGATTTTATGAAGTTCAGGAATGTTCCCTCTATCCCCATACTTTGAAGCATTTTCATCAGGAACTGATGCTGTATTTTGTCACATGCTATTTCTGCATCAATTGAGAGGACCATGTGGTTCTTCTCTCTTCTCTTCTTGATTTTTTCCTATCACATTGATTGATTTGCTAATGTTGAGCCATCCTTGTAACCCAAGGATGAATCCCACCTGGTCATGGTGGATAATCTTTTTGACGTGCTGTTGGATCCTGTTTGCTAAGATCTTGTTGAGAATCTTAGCATCCATATTCATCAGTGATATTGGTCTGAAATTCTCCTTTTTGGTAGGGTCTTTGCCTGGTTTGGGGATCAGGGTAATGCTGGCTTCATAAAAAGAGTCTGGAAGTTTTCCTTCTGCTTCAATTTTTTGAAACAGCTTCAGGAGAATAGGTGTTATTCCTTCTTTGAAAGTTTGGTAGAGTTAGCCAGGGAATCCGTTAGATCCTGGGATCTTGTTTTTGGGGAGGTTTTTGATCAGTGCTTCAATCTCGTTACTAGATATTGGTCTGTTCAGGTTGTCAATTTTTTCCTGGTTCAATTTTGGGAGTTTATAGTTTTCCAGGAATGCATCCATTTCTTCTAGGTTTCTTAGCTTATTGGCATATAACTGTTGATAATAACTTCTGATGATTGTTTCTACTTCATTGGTGTTAGTTTTGATCTCTTCCTTTTTGTTCATAATTTTATTAATTTGGGCTTTCTCTCTTTTCTTTTGGATTAGTGTGGCCAATGGTTTATTGAACTCAGTGATTCTTTCAAAAAACCAGCTTCTAGTTTCATTGATATGTTCTACTGTATCTCTGGTTTCTACCTCATTGATCTCTGCTCTAATCTTGATTGTTTCCCTTTTTGTGTGTGGAGTTGGTTTGATTTGTTTTTGATTCTCCAGTTCCTTAAGGTGTAGAGACAGCTGGTGTATTCTGGATTTTTCAATTTTTTTGAGGGGGGCTTGGATGGCTATGTATCTCCCCCTTAGGACCTCCTTTGCTGTATCCCATAGGTTTTGGAGTGAAGTGTCTTCATTTTCATTGGTTTCCATGAATTTTTGAAGTTCTTCTTTGATCTTCTGGTTGATCCAAGCATTCTTATACAAGGTGGTCTTTAGCTTCCAGGTGTTTGAGTTCCTTCTGAACTTTTCCTTCTGATTGAGCTCCAGTTTCAAAGCATTGTGATCTGAGAATATGCAGGGAATAATCTCCGTCTTTTGGTATCGGTTAATTCCTAATTTGTGACCCAGTATGTGGCCTATTCTGGAGAAGGTTCCATGTGCCCTTGAGAAGAATGAGTATTCTGTTGTTTTAGGGTGGAATGTTCTGTATATATTTTTGAGGTCCATCTGGTCCAATATGTCATTCAATGCTCTTGTTTCTTTATTGATTTTCTGCTTCGATGATCTGTCTATTTCTGAGAGAGGCATGTTAAGATCTCCTACTATTAGTGTATTCATATCAACAGGACTCTTTATCTTGATTAATAGTTTTCTTATGTAATTGGCTGCTCCCATATTGGGGGCATAGATATTTACAATTGTTAGATCATCTTAGTGGATAGTCCCTTTAAGAATTATGTAGTGTCCTTCTGTATATCTGACTACAGTCTTTAGTTGAAAATCCAATTTATCTGATATGAGAATCGCTACCCCGACCTTCTTTTGAGGCCTATTGGCATGAAAGATGCTTCTCCATCCCTTCACTTTCAGTCTGGGTGTATCTTTAGGTTCAAAATGAGTCTTTTGTAGACAACATATGGATGGGTCCTGTCATTTTATCCAATGTGCAACCCTGTGTCATTTTATGGGCGCATTAAGGCCATTCAACATTGAGAGTGATTAATGATAGATACATTTTTTTGACATTGTGTAACCTTTGAAGTCTTTCTTCCTGTATATTGTCATTATATTTCTGTTCAATGATATTTTTAGGATTTTTTTCTCTTTTATAGAACCCCCATTAATATTTCCTGCAGTGTCGGCTTGGTGGTTGCATAGTCTTTTAAGCCTTGCTGGTCTTGGAATCTCTTTATCTCTCCATCCCTTTTGAATGTCAGTCTTGCTGGATAAAGTATTCTTGGCTGCATGTTCTTCTCATTTAGTGCCCTGATTATATCTTGCCTGCCCTTTCTGGCTTGCAGGTTTCTGTGGACAGGTCTGACTTTATTCTGATGGGCTTTCCTCTGTACATAAGGAGCTTCTTTCTCCTAGCTGCCCTCAAGAGGGCCTGCCTACAATTATAATTCTTCATTCTTACTATTAGGTGTCTTGAGTGCTTTCAAGAATCTATAATCTTGGAGGGAGACCGTTCTGACTCTCGTATATGAAAGCTGGTTCCATTCACGAGATTGGGAAAATTTTTGTGGAGAACTTGTTCCACAGTATCTTCTAGACTTCTTTCTTTCTCCTCCCCTTCAGGGATTCCAATAATTCTGACGTTGGAACATTTCATGGCATCATTTATTTCCCTGATTCTGTTTTCGTGGCTTCTAAGCTCTTTGTTCCAGGCTTCCTCCTGATCCTTTCTATCTGTTTTTCCTCCAGATCACTAATCTATCTTTTGTCTCAGTTACCCTAGCTTTTAGAGAATTTAGATTAGATTGGAACTCATTGAGAGCATTGTGAACCTCATCCCTGTTGGCTTTCAGTTCTGCCCTAACATTGTGAACATCATCCCTGGTGGCTTTCAGTTCTACCCTAATCATTTCCATTTGGTCATCCATGGCTTTCTCCAACCTAGCTATTGCCTGGATAATTGTTAGCCTGAATTCCCTTTCTGACATGTTGTCTATGTTGATACCCATTAGCTCTGTTGCAGAACGCCCATCCTCTGTATTTTTCTTTTTTTTTTAGGCAGTACTCCTCCTAGTCATTTTGGTGAGAGATGGTTGAACAGATGTAGCTGGATGTATCGACCGTGATGCAGTCAAGGTGCACCCTGGAACGCTTCTGAGCAATCAGGTGTCCCCACCCAAACAAAAGAAAAAAGGAAGAGAGAAAAAAGAAAAGAAAAAGAAAAATAAAGAAAGAGAGAGACAGGAAGAAAAAGAAAGATAAAAAAGAAGGCTCAGCCCAAATGGGCCCCAATGTAAGTTTTATGACGTATACAAACAAAAACAGACAAACAAAAAGACTGATAAAAGTATATGACAAGAGAAAAAAATATATATATAAAAGCAAAAATAATGAAAGAAAGAACGTCGTCAAAAAGAATCCCAAGTATAAGATTTATATACTATCAGGACAAACACAAATACACAGAAACACTGGTGGAAGAAAAAGATGGGAGAGTGGTTATAAATTCTCAGTGTCGGTGAGGAAGATTATTTTGATTCTTCCTGGATGTATCTTGATATCTTTGTTAAAGGACACAACTTTCATAAGATAAATGGGGATTAAAAGTTGTTTTACATATAGGGATAGCATTGATTGGGGAAAAGGCATTACCTTGAAGTTAATCTCTATATGAATATTAAAAAATAAAAATAAAATAGAATAAACTAAATTAAATAAAATTTTAAAAAAATTAAAAAAAATAGAAAAGCAAAAGAAAAACACAGGTATATGTATCAAAAACTTCAGGTTAAAAGGTTTTTATGGAATTTGATGTACTGGACATTCTCACTGTGATGGTAAATAGGATAAAAACTTATCTATATAAAAAAAATGAACCAGAATAGTGGGAACGAATTAAAAATAAAAGTTGTATCTATGAAGTAGTGTTGGTTGTTCTCTTGTTGTCTTTTTTTTTTCTTTTTTTCTTCCTGGTTGGTTTTCTGGGGGAGGGGCCTGCCACGTAGCGTTTAGGCAGTGTTCCCTGAGTTAAGTCCTCCTGCCCCCCTCAAGGGGGTGAGCTCTGAGGAAATCATTTTTTCAGGCTTTTGTTCTCTGGAGGTTTTTATGTTTGTTTGTTTGTTTGTTTTTTCATTTTTTTTTTCCTCTTGTCCTGACAGCTTTTGATGGTTTTGGGAGGTTTAGAGGAAAGCAAACTGCACCCAGACCTCCTTCTCAGAAAGAAGCCTCAGTCTGTTCCCCTCTGGTGCTGCAGAGCACATAAGTTCCCCCTCAGCCACTGGCAGAGCACGTTCCAAGTCGCGGTCCCTAGGGACACAGGAACTCCTGCTTGTACCCAAAACCACAACAACGACGGCTCTCTGGGCAGCTCCAGACCACCAGAGAGGTTCCAAGCAGCGATCTCACACTGAGATTTTCCCGCTGGTCCAGGCTGGGAGTGCCTGGTCTTTCCAGCATGGGTACAATGGAAGGGAGTGTGCCACTGTCATGGAAAAGGGCAGGAGAGAAGACCACATAAGGGTAACTATGAAGACTACAGCTCCCCTACACCCTTGGCTGGGAAAAAGAGTGAGGTGGACTTTCATTAGTTTTTGCAACCAGTGATGCTTAAAGCCCAGAGTTTTAAATGTAGGCAGGCTTGGCTGGGATAGGGACTTGATGACACTGTTCTGCTTTCAAACATAGTCAAAAATAGAAAGAAACAAAGAAATAAAGAGAGAAGACGGAAGGAAGGAAGGAAGGAAGGAAGGAAGGGCAGAGAAACAGCCATTTAAAGAATGCCTGAGGCACACAAAGGGGAGAGTATTTGCTCTTCAAGGACCAGGTCTCTCAAAGCCAGCACGCACTGAGACTCATCTCTAGGAACAAAGAAGGTGGTTAATGCCATTTCTCTGTCCTACTCCTCAGCATAAACACAGAGCCACCTGTTAGAGAAAAGACAAAACAGTCACTGGCTGCTTAACTTCCTTATGCCAAGCTCCATACCCCTGCAGTCTGGAAGGATTGCATTTCTCAGTCAAGCTTGCCTCAGTATCAACACGGCAGACCCCTTCCCAAGAAGACAAGGAGAAATGCCTTCCCACACAATGTCTCCAGACCAGAGGCTTCTGAAGAGATTTCAGATCTAGGTGTAAGTAGTATATGGTCTCATTTAACAAGCTGGCCAAAGCACACCTAGTTTAAACTTGCCACATTCTGACAAAAGACCAAACATGGCCTATTGCAGGCAAGGAGAAACTCTACAGATGCCTGGCCTGAAGGATAAAACAGCCAAAACATAATAGCAGAGTGTATGCAGTACACACCAGAGACACTCCCTGAAGTGCCAGGCCCTGAATAGTACATGACCTCTTCTTCAAAAAGCCAACACTTGCAGGAGCAGGAAACATAATGGGCTCTTCTAAAAACACAGAAGAAGCCAAAGACTTACACAAAATGCCAAGTTGGAGGAATTTATCCCAAGTGAAAGAACAAGATAAGGTCATGGTCAGAAATCTAAGTGAAACTAGATTTCTAAATCTAGTGAAGTCTAAGTGGTATAAGTAACATGCTTGATGGAGAATTTAAAGCAACAATCATAAGGATACTCACTAGGCATGAGAAAATAATGGAAAACTTCAGGGAAGTCCTTAATACAGAAATAAAAGACTTCAGAAAGAATCAATCGGACATGAAGAATGCAATAGCTGATATTGTAACCAGGCTTGATGCAATGAACACAAAGCTAGAAGAAACAGGGAAGCAGATAAGTGATATACAACACAGAATAATGGAAAACAATAAAACTGAAAAAGAGAAAGAATAATTGTGGAACTCAAGGATACACACAAGGAACTCAGTGACACCACCAAATGTAATAACATTTGTATTATAAGAGCCCCAGAAAAAGAATAGAGACAAAACAGGGCAGAACATTTATTTGAGGAAATAGTAGCTGAAAACTTCTCTAATCTGGGAAAAGAAAAAGACATCCAGATTCAGGAGGCTCAGAGAATAGCCATAAAAATCAACTAAAGATGGCCAACAGCAAGATACATTATAATTAAATTTGCAAAATGTAGTCATAGAAAAAAAATAATAAAAACAGAAAGATGAAATAAGTCAACTTACAAGGGAAGAACCCATAGGGCTAGCTGCAGATCACCCAACAGACACATAGCAAGCCAGAAGAGAGTGGCATGATACATTCAAAGTGCTGAATGGTAAAAAGTTGCAGATAAGAATACTCTAGCCAACAAGTCTATCATTCAGAATAGAAAGAAGGAAAGAATTTCCCAGATGAAGAAAAACTGAAGAACTCTGTGACCACAAAACCAGCTCTGTAGGAATTTTTTTTTTCTGTAGGAAATATTAATGGGGACTCTGAGAGGAAAGGAAAGACCAAAAAAGACAAACACAAGAAGGGACCAGAAAAATCTCCAGAGGGGCATCTGGGTGGCTCAGTTGGTTAAATGCTGTCTTTGGCTCAGGTCATGATCCCAGGATTCTGGGATCAAGCACCACATCAGGCTCCTTTCTCAGCTGGTAGCCTGTCTCTCCCTCTCCCTCTGCCTGCTGCTCCACTTGCTTGTGCTCTCTCTCTCTCTCTCTCAAATAGATAAAAGTGAGATCTTAAAAAAAAAAAAGAAAGAAAAAAAAAGAAAGAACTCCAGAAATAAGGACAAACAAGTAAAAAATAATGGGACTAAATACATATCTATCAATAATTACCCTAAAATTTAATGGCCTAAGTGCTCTAGGCAAAAGCTGTAGGGTGTCAGAATGGATAAAAACACAAGACTAATCTATATGCTGCCTTTGTAAGACACATTTTAGGCCTAAAGTCACCTGCAGATTGAAATGAGGGGATGCAGAAACATTTATCATGCAAATGGATGTCAAAAGAAAGTCAGAGGAGCAATATTTATATCAGACAAACTATGCTTTAAAACAAAGACTGTGGGGAGCCTGGGTGGCTCAGTGGATTAAAGCCTCTGCCTTCAGCTCAGGTCATGATCCCAGGGTCCTAGGATCAAGCCCCGTGTCAGGCTCTCTGCTCAGCAGGGAACTTGCTTCCTCCTCTCTCTCTGCCTGCCTCTGCCTACTTGTGATCTCTGTGAAATAAATAAATAAAAAATCTTAAAAAAATAAAAAAATAAAACAAAGACTGTAACAAGAGAAAAAAAGGGCACTATATCATGATAAAGGGGACAATCCAACAAGAAGACTTAACAATTATAGATATTTATGTACCATATATGAGAACACTCAAATATAATTAATACAATTAATAACATAAAGGAACTCACTCCTAATAATACAATAATGGTTGGGGACGTTAACACCACACTTATATCAATGGATAAGTCATCTAAAAAGCAAATTAACAAGAAAATAGTGGCTTGAAAGACACAATGGACGAGATGTACTTAACAGATCTTTTCAGAACATTTGATCCTAAAACAAAAGAATATGCATTTCTTTTTGAGTTCATGGGTAGTAAGGAAGGCTCGTGTTTTGACAAGAATCAGGGGTTGTATGAAGTGTTAAATCAGTATATTGTACACTTGAAACTAATACTATACTGTATGTTAACTAATTGGAATTTAAATAAAATTTTTTAAAAGTAGCAGTTTATCTATAATAATTCATTCAACACTATTGAGTAGCTATGATATGATAAACACTCTTCTACAGCAAATATATATATATATAGCTATATATAGCTATGATATGATAAACACTCTTCTACAGCAAATCATATATATATACATATATATATATATATATATATATATATATATATATATATAACTGATAATGAGACAGACAGGGTTCCTATTCACAAGGAACTTTCATCTTAACAGAGCCAAAGAGAATGCACAGATGGATATTTAAGCAAATTTAAGATTGTGGCAAATAACAGGAAAAAATTGAAACAAGTTAATGTTATAGGGTGTTGAGAGCTACTTTAGATGGTCAGTGTGGGATGCTCCAAAGAAGTGAAATATAAACAACAACAAAAAAGCCATTCAGGCAAGGACCCTGATGAAGAGCCGTCTATACAGAGGGAACTGAAAGTGCAAAGGTCATAAGGCAAGCATGAGTTTGATGTGTTTGAGGAAAAAAAAGAAGCTTATGTGGTAGGCTTGTGTGGTAGGTATTATGAGTGAGTGAGAAGGTCCGATGAGATAAAGATGAAATATACTTAAATGTCAGATCATATAGGACAATAATATGCTCTTTACATTTTATTGTAAATGCAATGGTTCTAATGTGTAGAGTTTTAAGCAAAGAAGTAAATGATCTTATTTATAATTTTAAAAGATTGGATTGAATTCTTTTGTGGAGAAGAAATGCTAGGGGAATAGAATAAAGATGCAAATACCAGTTAGGAGGCTATTTCAGCCATCCCGGGAAGGCTATTTGTCATCATAAGTTTTGAAATTGGAGAAGTTTTGATATTAGAGCAGACTATCATAAGCCAAAATTATATAAATCTGTATAGTAGCAAAACAATAGCATATATTTATTAAGTGCAAATTCCAACTTAAATTATACTTTTGTATTTATTTAATGTAAGTTATTTAAGTAAAATTAATATTTATATCCTGTTTATCATAAAAATTATGACTTGAGACCCCTTATAATAAAAAAACACACAGATAAAATATGACTGTTATAATGGTAAAAGAGCCAATTGATACAGCCAAAATGAAAACTGGATTAAAAAGTGTTTGCTTCAGTTGAGCATGTATTTTTTTTATAACTTCCTATTAGCCAGGGCTAATTTATTAGGCAGAATACTATTTATCAAGAGGAATACATTTTACCCCTTGGAACTAAACTGCAATATAATGTTATCCTGTGGATCTTTATACATAAGGGTAAGGCCATTAAACAACTAATAGATGACGTTGGTTTCATTTTAAGTATTATTTGTTAGTGCAACTATTTCTTTGACCCTTTTTGGATATAAACATTATTGTTACTGAATAAGAATGATGACTCATATAATGTATCTACACATCATCTACTAAAAAGAAAATCAGATCAAATTATCTTATCTGACTTTTAATTCAAAAGCAATAAACTTCTTCTTACAATGAATTTCATATCTTTTTAACATCAGTATAACAATAATGATAATATGAATAACTTTACTCTTAACTAAGCACTACTATGTGATATGGACCTTATATAGGATAATACCTATTAACATTATCTATGTTTTATAAAGAGCAGATTAAAATCTAGAAATATCTACTGATTAAAGCCCAAGGTCCCAGTTAGTAAATGACAAAGCTGGCACCCAAACTCAGACTTTAAATGGAAATCCATGATTTTAATCACTACTGCAGCTAAGTGGAGAGCATTTCTTTTAAGATTAGAATGGATTGGGTTGGGACGCCTGGATGGCTCAGTTGGTTAAGCGGCTGCCTTCGGCTCAGGTCATGATCCCAGCATGCTGGGATCGAGTCCCACATTGGGCTCCTTGCTCCACGGGGAGCCTGCTTCTCCCTCTGCCACTCTGTCTGCCTGTGCTCACTCTCTCTCTCTCTCTTACTGACAAGTAAATAAATAAAATCTTAAAAAAAAAGAATGGATTGGGTTTTTTGAAGTTAGATAATGCCAAATGATAGTAACATCTATGGAATCAATTCATCCACCCCCTTGTGGATGACTGAATCAGGTTGTGCTGTACTCTGTTTTCTTTAACACTGTGTTCCATCTGCTTCAAGGATTATCATGTTTGCCTGAGATAGTCCCCGTTTCTACATTTTGTCTCAGTTTAAATATTAATAGCATCTTCTTTCAATCTCAAAAGCTTTCAATTTTTGATAGTAAATTACTTAGCTACCTAACTTTGACCTATAATGATACAAGTGGTTACTGGAAATTAAAATACTTTTCCAATTTGGGCTTTCTCCTACTTAGATAAGAATGGCATTACCAGAACATATTGGCACCAATTTTCTTCCTTTATCATTTACTTAACATTAATCTTACGTACCTCAGAAGAAGGCATAAGGCATAGAAAGTGCAAATAGTGGCAGAAGGATAGGATGATGAAGATACACCTTGACACAATTTTGCTGAGGTCTAGAACCCCAACTGGATTTCTTCTCAGTTACCTACCTCATTAGTTTCTGCTTCTCTGTATTTTTGTCTGTATTTTTTTTAATTTAATTTTATTTTTTTCAGTGTTCCAAAATTCATTGTTTATGCACTATACCCAATGCTCCATGCAATACGTGCCATCCTTAATACCCACTACCAGGGTCATCCAAACCCCCCCATCCCCTTCCCCTCCAAAACCCTCAGTTTGTTTCTCACAGTCCTCAGTCTCTCATGGTTTGTCTCCCCCTCTGATTTTCCCCTACTCACTTTCTTCTATTAATGAGTCCCATTTTGAGCTAAATCCCAAATACTAAATTTAAATATCAAATTGGAATTTTGTTCTTTCAGCCCTCATGGATCCTATCCTCGTGTACAATCATTTTAATTCACATTTTTTAAAAGAGTTTATTTATTTATTTGACATAGAGAGAGATCACAAGTAGGCAGGGAGGCAGGCAGAGAGAGAGGGGGAAGCAGGCTCCCTGCTGAGCAGAGAGCCGAATGTGGGGCTGGATCCCAGGACCGTGAGATCATGACCTGAGCAGAAGGCAAAGGCTTAACCCACTGAGCCACCCAGATGCCCCTAATTCACATTTGGGTAGTAAACAAAGGATGTTGTTTAATGAAAGGAAAATAATGAAAAAATGTGTTACTGACCAGGATATATCTTAGTAAATAGTATTCATTATGAGTCAGCATGGTCCATAAAGAGCAGGGTGCTCTAAAATGAGGAAGGTCTTATATCTGATACTGGCTCTACATCAAAACTGTATATCTTTGTACAAGTCACATCATAGTTATAAGCTTCAGTATCTCCATAGGTAAAATGAGAGCTATGGACTTAATGATATCTAAGCTTCCTTTTAGTTCAGACTTTCTTTGATTTTATTCACAAAAATTCATGACATGTTCATTCTCCAAGTGGCAGTTGTGATTTCAAAAGCTTTGCAAATAAACTTGAAATTATTCTACCAGTAGTAAAAGCTGGACTGTCTGACTGATGGAATAATCTGGGAGAAGGGAGGGGTGAGTAAAACCATACAACATGATTACCAAGGGGCACATTTATCCCCCTTAAAAGAACAAACTGTTTTTAAGCACTTTTGAAGCCTCCATCTTCATACAAATCCATTTACATACAAATTCCTGATGACAAATAATTCTCAATTCATTAAACTAGCTCCCAGAGGCCCCATACTTGGCAACACTTTGTTAGCTTGGTTCAGGTTGCTGTGGCTCCTTGATTATAATAAAATTGACTTTCAAATATTCTATCATTTTTTAATTTAAAAATTTTTAATTAAAAAATTATTCAGGTCCCCAGTTAGACTGAATTAGCAAGGTTTTGTATTACCACATTTTTTTGTTAATTAAGCTCTGTCAAAGCTCTAACCACAGAATAGTCATCTCCAGCTGTGCCCTGGCCTTTTCTCCAACTTAGTGAGTGTGAGAAGCACTGTTGCCTCCTGAATGCTCACTGTGCCAGGGACAAGCACATGGACCTAATTGGAACAGGCCTTCTTCTCCCCTCCTAAAATATTTTCTTCCCTTGATATGTATTAGTCCTTCTCCATACTGGAGAACTTTATGATAATCTCTCCCACATTTTTCTTTTCATGGACATGACAGTTGGTTTGGGAGGAGCTAAGACTGACATGGTAAAACAATCTAGGAAACTACCATATCCCCAAAAGGTATCTGGAGATTTTCTAGGCCAGACTATCTCAAAAATGTGGCCTGTGAACTACCTACATTAGTAACACCTAAGACACTTATTTAAAATTAAGATTCTTAGAAGCTACTTCTAGAACTATTAAGTTAAAATCTTTAAAGATCGTAGTGGAAGGTATATTTTTTACATGCCCCACAGATGTTTCTGACACAAACTAAGTTATGAGAATCACTGTAAATCCATGTTATCAGACACATAGAAGGAGAAAAAAAGAACATTGGGAAACCTCGGAGAGACCTAATTCTGGTATTCGTTTTTGCAAGGAAGTCTTCTCATAACTCACAAAGCTACAACCATGTCAATAATAATTGCTTATAAAAGAAAACAATTATTGAGTACTTACCATGTGCCAGTCATTTGGCTAAATGCTTTATCATTGTCATTATCACACTATTTATAGAGCTCACTTCATCTTTTATTAGCTTTAGCTCACTGAAATCTCTCAACAATCCTATGGAGTAGACATTATTATTGTTGTAGTTGGTGTTGTTGTTATCATGGTTGTTATTATTATCCTTTACATATAAAAAAGAAAGAAAGAAAGAAAGAAAGAAAGAAAGAAAGAAAGAAAGAAAGCCTGAAGCTAAGAGAAGTTATGCAGTTCTCTAAATTTTAAGTACCTAGTAAAGAGGCAAAGCCCAGATGTAAATGTTTTCCTCCCAAACACTGAGCTCCCAAAAGGCACCAGTGGTACTGTACATCACAATCAAGCTTCCCTGTCCCAGCACATGGGGCTCTGTCACCAGAAAACAAGCAGAAAACCTTGTCCACACCACATCTCTTTACCAGAGAATTTTGCAGGACTTCATTTCTAGTGGAAGTGGTATCAGGACTCATTTCACAAGCAGAAGAGTTCATCTAGTTTAAACTTGCCACATTCTGACAAAAGACCAAACATGGCCTATTGCAGGCAAGGAGAAACTCTACAGATGCCTGGCCTGAAGGATAAAACAGCCAAAACATAATAGCAGAGTGTATGCAGTACACACCAGAGACACTCCCTGAAGTGCCAGGCCCTGAATAGTACATGACCTCTTCTTCATAAAGCCAACACTTGCAGAAGCAGGAAACATAATGGGCTCTTCTAAAAACACAGAAGAAGCCAAAGACTTACACAAAATGCCAAGTTGGAGGAATTTATCCCAAGTGAAAGAACAAGATAAGGTCATGGTCAGAAATCTAAGTGAAACTAGATTTCTAAATCTAGTGAAGTCTAAGTGGTATAAGTAACATGCTTGATGGAGAATTTAAAGCAACAATCATAAGGATACTCACTAGGCATGAGAAAATAATGGAAAACTTCAGGGAGGTCCTTAATACAGAAATAAAAGACTTCAGAAAGAATCAATCGGACATGAAGAATGCAATAGCTGATATTGTAACCAGGCTTGATGCAATGAACACAAAGCTAGAAGAAACAGGGAAGCAGATAAGTGATATACAACACAGAATAATGGAAAACAATAAAACTGAAAAAGAGAAAGAATAATTGTGGAACTCAAGGATACACACAAGGAACTCAGTGACACCACCAAATGTAATAACATTTGTATTATAAGAGCCCCAGAAAAAGAATAGAGACAAAACAGGGCAGAACATTTATTTGAGGAAACAGTAGCTAAAAACTTCTCTAGTCTGGGGAGGGAAACAGACATCCAGATTCAGAAGGCACAGAGAATCTCTATTATAATCAACAAAAACAAAATAAGTCAGTCAGAGAAAGGCAAATATCAGATGATTTCACTAACAAGTGGACTTTAAGAAATAAAACATATGAACACAGGGGAAGGGAAGGAAAAATAAAATAAGATGAAATCAGATAGGGAGACAAGCCATAAGAGCGTCTTAACTGTAGGGAAGAAACAAGTTTGCTGGAGGGGTGGTGGGCGGGGAGATGGGATATGTGGGTGATGGGCATTAAGGAGGACACTTGATGTAATGAAGACTGGGTGTTATGTGCAACTGATGAATCACTAAATTCTATCTCTGAAACTAATAACACTACATGTTAATTAAACTGAATTTAAATAAAAAATTAAAAATCAACAAAAGCAGGCCAAACCCAAGATATATTGTAATTATATTTGCGAAATGTAGTTATGAAGAAAAAATCTTAAGAAGAGCAAAACAAAAAAAGTTCTTAACTTACAAGGGAAGACCCATAAGCCTAGCTGCAGATTTCTGAACAGAAATATGGCAAGTCAGAAGAGAGTGGCATGACATTCACAGTGCTGAATAGGGAAAATCTGCAGCCAGCAATACTGTAAACATCAAGGATATTACTCAGAATAGAAGGAGAGATGAAGAATTCTCTAGAGAAACAAAAACTGAAGTAGTGTGTAAACTCTAAACCAACCCTGTAAACAATATTAAAGGGAAGTGGTTGAGAGGGAAGAAAAGACCAAAAGTGACAAAGAAAGGAAAGGAACAGAGAAAATCTCCACAAAATGAAAAAAAAAAAACAAGTAATTAAATGTCACTGAATACATATCTATCAATAATTACTCTGAACATAAATGGACTAAACTTTCCAATCAAAAGAAATTGGGTGTCAGCATGGATTAAAAACCAAAACCAGGGGCACCTGTGTGGCTCACTGGGTTAAGCCTCTGCCTTCAGCTCAGGTCATGATCTCAGGGTCCTGGGATCGAGCCCCGCATCAGGCTCTCTGCTAGGCAGGGAGCCTGCTTCCCCCTCTCTCTCTGCCTGCCTCTCTGCCTACTTGTGACCTCTCTCTGCCAAATAAATAAAATCCTTTAAAAAAAACAAACAAAAGAAAACAAGACGTTCCTATATGTTCCTATGAAAGATATTTATTTATTTATTTATTTATTTATTTATTTATATTATGTTATTCTAGTCACCATAGAGTGCATCATTAGTTTTTGATGTAGTGTTCCATGATTCATTGTTTGAGAGACACATTTTAGACCTAAAGACACCTGCAACTGAAAGTAAGGGAATGAGAAACATTTATCACACAAATGCAGTGAAGAAAAAGCCAGAGTAGCAATACTTATATTGGCCAAACCAGACTTTAAAACAAAGACTGCAGAAGAGATGAAGAATGGCACTATATCATCATAAAGGGGACAGTACAAAAGAAGATTTAACAATTGTAAATATTATGCTCCTAACATGGGAACACCCAAATATATAAAACAATTAATAACAAACATAAAGGAACTCACTGATAATAATACAATAATAATAGGAGATTTTATCATTTAACTTACATCAGTAGACAGACTAAGCAGAAAATCAGCAAGAATACA
This sequence comes from Martes martes, assembly GCF_963455335.1. Taxonomy (NCBI): domain Eukaryota; kingdom Metazoa; phylum Chordata; class Mammalia; order Carnivora; family Mustelidae; genus Martes; species Martes martes. Next base: position 65,367,473 of record NC_137897.1, read on the forward strand.
ATGTCTCTGAGTGACACAATGGATCAGATGGGTTTAACAAATATATTCAGAAAATATCATCCTAAAACAGCACAATACACATTCTTTTCAAGTGCACATGGGACATTGTCCAGAATAGATCACATACTAGGTCACAAATCAGACTTCAGAAAGTACAAAAAGAATGAGGTCATAACATATATATAATCTGACCAAAACGCTATGAAACTTGAAGTCAACCACAAGAAAAATGGTAGAAAGATGATAAATACGTAGAGAAAAATGTATAAAGATGAGGTAAAACAACGTGCTACTAAAAAGTGAATGGGTCAACAAGAAAGCTAAAGAAGAAATTTAAAAATACATATAAGCAAGTGAATATGAAAACATGACAGTCCAAAACCTTTGGCACACAGCAAAACCATTGTTAAAAGGGAACATATACAGCATTGTAGATGTAGCAATGAAACAATAAACCAAATCAAAACCAGCAGAAGGAAGGAAATAATAAGATTAGAGCAGAAATAAATGATATAGAAGTTTTTTAAAATACGATAGAACAGAGCAATGAAACCAGGAGCTTGTTCTTTGAAAAAAAAAAATAATGAACTTGATAAACTCCTAGCCAGACTTATCAAAAAGATAAGAGAAAGACCCACTCTCACCATTTTTACTAAACATAGTATCTGAAGTCTTAGCCATAGCAGACAACAAAGATATAAAAGATATCCACATCAGTACTGAAGAAGTAAAACTGTCACTATTTGCAGATGATGTGTTACTCTATATTGAAATCCTGAAAGACTCCACCAAAAAAGTTCTAGAACTGATAAAGAGATTCATTAAATTTATAATATACAAAATAGGTGTACAGAAATATATCAAATATTTATACACTAATAATGAAATAATAGAAAGATAAATTAATAATGCTATCTCATTTACAATTGCCCCTAAGTAATAAAATATCTACAACTAAGTCTAACCAAAGTGAAAGAAGTGTATTCTGGAAAGTATAAAAATCTGATGAAAGAAGTTGAATATAACACAAAGAAATAGAAATATACTATAAGCTCATGAACTGGAAGAATGAATAGTGTTAAAATGGCTATCCTTACCAATGAGTCTACACATTTAAGGCAGTCTTTATCAAAATGCCAAGAGCGTTCTTCCCAGAGCTAGAAGAAACAATCCTAAAATTAGTGTGGAGAATCTTAGCATCCATATTCATCAGTGATATCGGTCTGAAATTCTCCTTTTTGGTAGGGTCTTTGCCTGGTTTGGGGATCAGGGTGATGGTGGCTTCATAAAAAGAGTCTGGAAGTTTTCCTTCTGCTTCAATTTTTTGAAACAGCTTCAGGAGAATAGGTATTATTTCTTCTTTGAAAGTTTGATAGAATTCCCCAGGGAATCCGTCAGGTCCTGGGCTCTTGTTTTTTGGGAGGTTTTTGATCACTGCTTCAATCTCGTTACTAGATATCGGTCTATTCAGGTTGTCAATTTCTTCCTGGTTCAATTTTGGGAGTTTATAGTTTTCCAGGAATGCATCCATTTCATCTAGGTTGCTTAGCTGATGAATATGGATGCTAAGATTCTCAACAAGATCCTAGCAAACAGGATCCAACAGCACATTAAAAAGATTATCCACCATGACCAGGTAGGATTCATCCCTGGGTTACAAGGATGGTTCAACATTCGCAAATCAATCAATGTGATAGAACAAATCAATAAGAGAAGAGAGAAGAACCACATGATCCTCTCCATTGATGCAGAAAAAGCTTTTGACAAAATCCAGCATCCGTTCCTGATTAAAACGCTTCAAAGTATAGGGATAGAGGGAACATTCCTGAACTTCATCAAATCTATCTATGAAAAACCCACAGCAAATATCATCCTCAATGGGAAAAAGCTTGCAGCCTTCCCATTGAGATCAGGAACACGACAAGGATGCCCACTCTCACCACTCTTGTTCAACATAGTATTAGAAGTCCTAGCAACAGCAATCAGACAACAAAGAGAAATAAAAGGTATCCAAATTGGCAAGGAAGAAGTCAAACTCTCTCTCTTCGCAGATGACATGATTCTTTATATGGAAAACCCAAAAGACTCCACCTCCAAACTACTAGAACTCATACAGCAATTCAGTAATGTAGCAGGATACAAAGTCAATGTCCAGAAATCAGTGGCTTTCTTATACACTAACAATGAAAATTCAGAAAGGCAAATTAGAGAATCGATTCCATTTACTATAGCACCAAAAACCATAAGATACCTCGGAATAAACCTAACCAAAGAGGTTAAAGATCTGTACTCGAGGAACTACAGAACACTCCTAAAAGAAATTGAAGAAGACACAAAAAGATGGAAGACCATTCCATGCTCTTGGATGGGAAGAATAAACATCGTTAAAATGTCTATACTGCCCAGAGCAATCTATACTTTTAATGCCATTCCAATCAAAATTCCACCAGTATTTTTCAAAGAGCTGGAGCAAATAATACTAAAATTTGTATGGAATCAGAAGAGACCCCGAATTGCTAAGGAAATGTTGAAAAACAAAAATAAAACTGGTGGCATCACGTTACCTGATTTCAAGCTTTACTACAAAGCTGTGATCACCAAGACAGCATGGTACTGGCATAAAAACAGACACATGGACCAGTGGAACAGAGTAGAGAGCCCAGATATGGACCCTCAACTCTATGGTCAAATAATCTTTGACAAAACAGGAAAAAATATCCAGTGGAAAAAAGACAGTCTCTTCAATAAATGGTGCTGGGAAAACTGGACAGCTATATGTAGAAGAATGAAACTTGACCATTCTCTTACACCGTACACAAAGATAAACTCGAAATGGATAAAAGACCTCAACGTGAGACAGGAATCCATCAGAATCCTCGAGGAGAACATAGGGAGTAACCTCTTTGATATCAGCCATAGCAACTTCTTTCAAGATATGTCTCCAAAGGTGAAGGAAATAAAGGCAAAGATGAACTTCTGGGACTTCATCAAGATAAAAAGCTTCTGCACAGCAAAAGAAACAGTCATCAAAACAAAGAGGCAACCCACGGAATGGGAGAAGATATTTGCAAATGAAAGTACAGATAAAAGGTTGATATCCAGGATCTATAAAGAACTCCTCAAACTCAACACACACAAAACAGATAATCATATTAAAAAATGGGCAGAAGATATGAACAGACACTTCTCCAATGAAGACATACAAATGGCTACCAGACACATGAAAAAATGTTCATCATCACTAGCCATCAGGGAGATTCAAATCAAAACCACATTGAGATACCACCTTACACCAGTTAGAATGGCCAAAATTAGCAAGACAGGAAACAACGTGTGTTGGAGAGGATGTGGAGAAAGGGGAACCCTCTTACACTGTTGGTGGGAATGCAAACTGGTGCAGCCACTTTGGAGAACAGTGTGGAGATTCCTCAGGAAATTAAAAATAGAGCTTCCCTATGACCCTGCAATTGCACTGCTGGGTATTTACCCCAAAGATACAGATGTAGTGAAAAGAAGGGCCATCTGTACCCCAATGTTTATAGCAGCAATGGCCACGGTCGCCAAACTGTGGAAAGAACCAAGATGCCCTTCAACGGATGAATGGATAAGGAAGATGTGGTCCATATACACTATGGAGTATTATGCCTCCATCAGAAAGGACGAATACCCAACTTTTGTAGCAACATGGACAGGACTGGAAGAGATTATACTGAGTGAAATAAGTCAAACAGAGAAAGTCAAGTATCATATGGTTTCACTTATTGGTGGAGCATATCAAATAATATAGAGGACAAGGGTAGATGGAGAGGAGAAGGGAGTTGAGGGAAATTGGAAGGGGAGGTGAACCATGAGAGACTATGGACTCTGAAAAACAACCTGAGGGTTTTGAAGGGGCGGGGTGGGAGGGTGGGGGAACCAGGTGGTGGGTATTAGGGAGGGCACAGATTGCATGGAGCACTGGGTGTGGTGAAAAAACAATGAATACTGTTACGCTGAAAATAAATAAAAAATTAAAAAAAAAAAAAAAAAAAAAAAAAAAAAAAAAAAAAAAATAAAATTAGTGTGGAATCACAAAAGACCCTGAATGGACAAACCAACCTTGAAAAAGAAAAGCACAGCTGGAGGCATTACAAATCCAGACTTCAAGTTACATTAAAAAACTGTATTAATTAAACAGTATGGTATTTTCACAAAAATAGACACATAGATCAGTGGAATAGAATTTTAAAAAATCCAGAAATAAACCCACAATTATATGCTCAATTTATCTTCCACAAAACATGAAAGAATATCCAATTGGAAAAGGACAATAACTTCAATGAACACTGTGGGGAAAAACTGGACAGCAATAGGCAAAAAAAAAAAAGACACTGGAACCCATTATTACACCTTACACAAAAATAAATTCACAATGGATTAAAGACATAAATTTGAGACATTAAACCTTAAAAACCATGTAAAGAGCAGAGGCCACAATTTCTCTGACATAAGCTGTAGCAAGATGTTTTTTAATGAGTCTTTATTCAAAAGCCTGTTAGTTAACATACAGTTTAATATTAGTTTATGTGTAGAATATAGTGATTCAACAATTTATACACACCTGGTGTTCATCACAATAAGCACACTCCTTAATCCCCATCACCTATTTAACCTATCCCTTCAGTCACCTCCCCTCTGCTATCAGTTTGTTATATATTGTTAAGTATCTGTTTCTTGAGTTTTTTGTTTCTCTCTCTTTTCCCCCCTTAACCCATTTATTTTACTTCTTGAATTCTACATATGACTGAAATAATATGTTATTTGTCATTAATTGACTGAATTATTTTGCTTAGCGTAATGCTCTCTAGCTCCATCCTTGTCATTGCCAATGGCAACATTTCATTCCATTTTATGACACCACTTCTTTATGCATTCATCAGTCAATGGGCATGAGGGCTATTTCCATATTCTGGCTTTTGTAGATAATGCTGCTATAAACATTGGGGAGCAAGTATCCCCTTGGATTAGTATTTTTGTATTCTTTGGGTAAATATCGAGCAGTGCAATTGCGGGATTGTAGAGTACTTCTATTTTTCACTTTTTGAGGAACTTCCATTCTGTTTTCCCCACTGGCTGCACCAGCTTGCATTCCCACCAATAGTGCAAGACTATTCCTTTTCTCTACATCGTCACCAATACCTGTTCTTTCTTGTGTTATTTATTTTAGACATTGTGACAGGTATGAGGTGATATCTCATTGTAATTTCTTTTTTAAGGAGATTTATTTATTGGAGAGACAAAGAGTTTGAGTAAGGTCAGGGGAGCAGAGGGAGAAGCCAACTCCCTGATGAAAAGGGACCCCAATGCAGGATGGGAGCCTGATGCAGGGCTCGGTTCCAGGGCCCTGGGATCATGACCTGAGCTGCAGACAGACGCTTAACTGATTGAGTCACCCCCCCCCCCATTATAATTTCAATTTGTATATACCTGATGTTAAGTGATGCTGAGAAACTTCAACGTGCCTGTTGTCCATTTGTCCTCTTTGGAGAAATATCTATTCATGTTTTCTACACATTTTAAATTGTGTTTTGGGGGATTGAGTTTTATAATTTCTTTATATATTTTGGATACTAACCCTTTATCAGATATGCCATTTGCAAATATCTTCTCCCATTCCATAGGTCTCCTTTGAATTTTGTTGAATTTGTTGATTGTTTCCTTCACTGTGTTTTAATGAAGTCCTGATTTTTTATTTTTGCTATTGTTAGCTTGCTTCAGGAGACATATGTATGAAGAATTGCTTCATCTGATATCAAGAAGATTACTGTCAGTGTGCTCTAGGATTTAATGGTTTCTTTTTTCACATTTAAGTCTTTAATCCATTTTGAATTTATTTTTGTGTGTGGTATAAGAAATGTGTCCACTTGCATTCATTTGTATATTGCTGTACAGTTTTCCCAACACCATTTGTTCAATAGGCCAACTTGTTTTTTCCCCATTGGATATTCTCTTCTGCTTTCACTTTCACTTCTGGGTGCTCTATTTTGTTCTGTTGATCTGTGTGTCCATTTTTGTGTCAGTACCATACTGTTTTCATGACTAAAGTTTTGTAGCATAACTCAAAGTCTAGAATTGTGATGCCTTCAGCTGTTTTATCGTCTCCCAAGATGGCATTGGCTCTTTGGGGTCTCTTTTGGTTCCATACAAGTTTTAGTATTGTTTATTCTAGCTCTGTGAAGAATGCTGGTTATATTTTGATAGGGACTGCAGTAAATGTGTAGATTGCTTTATTTAGTATAGACAGTGTAAAAATATATATTCTTCTGATCCACGAGTATGCAGCGTGTATCCGTTTCTTTGTGTTCTCTTCAATTTCTTTCATCACTGTTATATAATTTTCAGAATACATGGCTTTCACCTCTTTAGTTAGTTTTATTTAGTTAGTTTAGTTTTATTCCTAGGTATCTTGTGTTTTTTGTTGCACTTGGAAATGGTATTGATTCCCTCATTTCTCTTTCTGCTGCTTCAATGATGAAGCATTTCTATACATTATTTTGTATCCTGTGAGTGTGCTGAATCTCTGTATCAGTTCTAGGATTTTTTTAGTTGTGTATTTCAGGTTTTCTATATAGAGTATCATGCCATCTTCCAGTAGTGATGGTTTTATTTCTTCTTTGCCAAACTAGATGACTTTTATTTCTTTTAGTTGTCTGATTTCTGAGGCTAAGATTTCCATTATTTATTTAAGTTGTCTGATTTCTGAGGCTAATACTTCTATTACTGTGTTAAATAACCATTGTGAGAGTGGACATCCCTATCTTTTCCTAATAGTCTGATTTTTCCCCATTGAGGATATGTTAGCTGTGGGTTTTTCATATATGGACTTTATTGTATTGAGATGCATTCCCTCTAAACCTAATTTGTTGACAGTTTTTATCAGGGAAGGATCTTGTACTTTGTCAAATGGTTTTTCTGCATTTATTGAAGGGATCATATGGTTCTTATCCTGTATTTTATTAATTTGGTGTATCATGTTGATGATTTGCAAATATTGAAACACCCTTGCAACCCTGGAATAAATCCAACTTGATCCTGGTGAATGATTCTTTTAATGTACTGTTGGATTGAAGTTGCTTCTATTTTATTAAGAATTTATTCATCCATCCTTATCATGCTATTGGCCTGTAGTTCTCTTTATTGTGAATTCTTTACCTGTTTTCAGTATCAGGGTAATCCTGGCTTTATACAAATATGTTGGAAGTTTTCCTTAATTTTCTATTTTTTGCAATAGTTTGAGAAGAATACTCTTCTTTAAAGGTTCAGTAGAATTTTCTTGTGAAGCCATCTGGCCCTGGACTTTAGTATCTTTGGAGATTTTTCATTATTAATTCAATTTCTTTGCTAGTTATCAGTCTGCTTAGTTTTTATTTTTCTTCTTATTTCAGTTATGGTAGTTTATATGTTTCCAGGAATTTATGTTTTTTCCAATTTGTCTGCATATAGTTTTTCACAATATTCTCTTCTAATTGTATTTCTATAGTGTTGGTTGTTATTTTTCCTCTATCATTTATGATTTTATTTATTTGGGTCATTTCCCTATGCATTTTGCTAAGTCTAGCTAGAGATTTATCAATTTTATTCAAGTTAATCAAAGAGCCATTCCAGTTTGATTAATATCTTTATTTTTACTATTATGTTTGGTTAACAAACATAAACTACATCATTATTTTTTGTTGTAGTGTTCAATGATTCATTACTTGCATATAACAACCAGTGCTCATCACCACATGTGTCATCATTAATACCCATCACCTGGTTAGCCATCCCCCAACCCCTCTTCCTTCTGTAATCCTCAGTTTGTTTCTTGGAGTCCAGAGTCTCTCATGGTTTGTCTTCCTCTCTGATATCTTCCCATTCAGTTTCCCTTCCCTTCTCCTGTTGTCCTCAGCACTATTCCTTATATTCCACATATGAGTGAAACCATACAACAATTGCCTTTCTCTGCTTGACTTACTTAACTTAGTATAATCCTGGCCAATTCCATAGATGTCAATGTTAATAATAGGTATCCATCCTTTCTGATAGCTGAGTAATATCGTATTGTATATATGAATTACAACTTCTTTATCCATTCATCTATTCAAGGACTTATTTGTTCCTTCTACAGTTTGGCTATTTTGGACATTGCTGCTATAAACATTGGAATGCATGTACCTCTTCTTTTCACTACATCTGTATCTTTGGGCTAAATACCTGGTAGTGCAAATTCTGGGTCATAGACCTCTATTTTTAACTTCTTTATGAACATCCATACTGTTTTCCAAAATGGCTGTATCAGTTTGCATTCCCACAAACAGTGTAAGAGGGTGCCATTTATCCACATCATTGCCAACATTTGTAGTTTCCTGTCTTGTTATTTTTGCTATTCTGACTGGTGTAAGGTGGTATCTCATTGTGGTTTTGATTTGTGTTTTCCTTATGACTAATGATGTTGAACATTTTTTCATGTGTCTGTTAGCCATTTGTACATCTTCTCTGGAGAAGTGTCTGTTCATGTCTTCTGCCCATTTCCTGACTGGATCACTTGTTCTTTGGGAGTTGAGTTTGAGAAGTTCTTTATAAACCTTGGATACCAGCCCTTTATCTGTAATGTCAATTGCAAATATCTTCTTCCATTCCATGGGTTACCCTTTAGTTTTGTTGACTATTTCCTTTGCTGTGCAGAAGCTTTTTATCTTGATAAAGTCCCAAAAGTTCATTTTTGTTTTTGTTTCCCTTGCTTTTGGAGACAAGTCTTGAAACAAGTTGCTGTGGCCAATGTTGATGAAGTTACTGCCTGTGTTTTTCTCTAGGATTTTGATGGATTACTGTGTCACATTGAGGTCTTTCATTCATTTTGAGTTTCTTAGTGTTTGGTGTAAGAGAATGGTCCAGTTTTATTCCTCTGTATGTAGCTGTCCAATTATCTCAGTACCATTTTTTGAATAGACTTTTTTATTTCCTGTTGGATAGTTTTTTCCTGATTTTTCAAAGATGAGTTAACCATAGAGTTGAGGGTCAATTTCTGAGCTCTTTATTCTGTTCCACTAATCTGTGTATCTGTTTTTGTGCCAATACCATTCTGTCTTTGTCATTAAAGCTTTGTAATATAGCATGTAGTCAAGCAATGTGATACCCCCAGCTTTGTTTTCTTTTTTCAACTTTGCCTTGGTGATTTGGGTTTTTTTCTGGTTCCATACAAATTTTAGGATCTGCCTATCTGGGAAGCTCCTTCTGTCTCCATCCACTATAAATGACAGCCTTTCTGGATAAAGTAATCTTGGCTTTGTGTTCTTCTCAATTAGTATCCTGAATATGGCCTGTCAGTCCTTTCTGACTTGCCAGGTCTCTGTGGACTGGTCTGAGATTATTCTGATGTTACTCCCTGCTTAGGTAAGAAATCTCTAAGCACTAGATGCTCTCAGGATAGCTTTATTTGCTCTTAGATTTGCAAGTTTTACTATTATATGCTGGGGTGTTTATCTGTTTTTATTGATCTTGGGAAAGGTTCTCTCTGTCTCTTGGACATGAAGGCTTATGCCTTTCCCAGATTAGGGAAGTTCTTAGCTACTATTTGTTCAAATATACCTTCTAGTCCTCTCTCTCTTTTCACCCCCTCAGGCATCCCAATAATTCTGACATGGAATGTTTCTCAGTGTCATTGATCTAAGTCTGTTCTCATGGGCATCTAGCTGTTTATCCCAGTCCTCCTTGGCTTCATTCCTTTCTATCATCTTGTCTTCTAGCTCACGAATTTGTTTTGCTTCATTTACCCTGACTGTTAGTATATCCAGTTTAGACAGTATCTCATTGATAGCATTTTTACGTTTGGCCTGATTAACTCAAATTTCTGTCCTTAGAGATTCTATATTTTTTGTTAATATAACACCCAAACACAAAAGTTTTTTGTTATTTTGTTAATATTTTTGTTAATATTTTTCTAAAGCCTAGATATTGATTTCATAATTGCTACTCTGAAGTCTATTGCTGACATCCTGCTTATATCTGTATCCATTAGGTCTGTAGCAGAGTTCATTATCTCTGGGTCTTTTCTTTGTTGAGAGTTCCTCCTCCTAGACATTCAGCTGAGAGGTGGTTGAAGGAATGTACAGAGTCCAAAGTATTAACCACAACCAAGGCAAGATTGATCTCTTTTATGGGGACTCTAGGGTTGTCGTCCTCTTGTTCTTCCAGCCTGTCTTCTGGGGGAAGGGACTGCCACACTTTTTCTCAGGCAACCCTTCTTGGGCAAAGTTGCCCTGGGGGCTAGGCTAAATGGAATTTGTTTGTTTGTTTGTTCGTTGCTTTTGTTTTTGTTTTTTGAGATTTTGTTCTCTGGCAGATTTCAGTGTCTCTTCTGAGAGTTAGAGCAAAAATGGCCATACACAATCTTCTATCATAGAGCAAAGACTTTGCAGTCTGCTCTTCACTGAGCTCTCCAGGACACACAGTCTCCATTTCTGTATGTGCTTCTGAATACTGCCACCTCCTGTGGTGGTGAGTACCCACAGCAACTCTCCCAGAGCTCACCAGAGCCCAGGGATGTCTCTGCTCTTTATGCTTCTAAAACTGTGAACCACGCCAAGTTCACACACGTGCACAGCCCCAGGTCCTGGATAGTTTATGGGTTTTGCTCTCAAACCCTTTCCATGCTGTTATCACTCTGTGAGTTTTTATCCAGTCCCCAGGGTGGGGCATTTTTGTGCTTGGGTGTTATATCACTTTACAGGCACCACTTTATGGAGGCACCCTCCCCCTTCTCCTTATCTTCTGATATCTGCCCACAGATTCACAACTCCACCCTTCCTACCTTGCGAATGGTGGAATTCTTTTCCTTGTAGAGATCCAGATATATTTTCTTACATCCCAGGCTGATGTTGTGGGTGTTCAGAATGGTTAGGCCCAGCTAAATTCAAGGTTGGTTGAAACATGGTCCCCTACTCCTCTGCCATCTTGCATCTTCCTTCAATACAACTGATTTCTCTGCAATGACTTTATATCCTGCCACAATACTGAATTGCTGTATGAGTTCTAGTAATTTGGGGTTGGAGTCTTTCAGGTTTTCCATATAAACTTACATGTCATCTGTGAAGAGAGAGAGTTTGGCTTCTTTGTTGACCATTTAAATGTTTTTTTTTTTTTTTTATTACTTTTGTTGTCTGATTCTGAGGTTAGGAAATTCTAGTGTCATGTTGAATAGCAGTGGTGAGAGTGGGCACCTCTGTCATGTTCCTGACCTTAAGGGAAAAGCTCTAAGCTTTTCCCCATTGAGAATGATATTTGGTGTGGACTTTTCATAGATGGCCTTTATGATATTGAGGTTGTTCCCTTCATCTCTATACATTCATGAGTTTTAATCAGGAAAGGATGCTGTATTTTATCAAATGCTTTTTCTGAATCCATTGAGAGGATTGTATTTCTCGTCTCTTCTTTTGTTAATGTACTCTATCACATTGATTGATTTCCAAATGATGAACCATCCTTGAATCCCAGGAATAAACCCTACCCATTTGTTGTCAATAATCTTTTTTAATATATTGTTGGTTCTTATTGGCTAGGATACTGTTGAGTATTTTGACATCCATGGTCATCAGGATTATTGGTCTGTCATTCTCCTTTATTATGGGATCTTTGTCTGGTTTGGGGAGGAGGGTAATGTTGGCCTCATAGAAGGTGTTTGGAAGTTTTCCTTCCACTTCTATTTTTTTGACACACCTTCAGTAGAATTGGTATTTTCTTCTCTAAATGTTTGGTAGAATTCCCCTGGGAAGCCATATGGCCCTAGGCTCTTGTTTCTTTGGTAGTTTTTTGATTAGGGTTCAATTTCCTTTCTGGTTATTGGTATATTCAGATTGTCTATTTCTTCTTGTTTCAGTCTTAGTAGTTTGTAAGTTTCCAGGAATGCAACCATATCTTCCAGATTGCCTAGTTTTTTGGCATATAGACTCTGGTAATAAGTTCTAATAATTGTCTCTATTTCCTTGGTATTCATCGTAATTTCTCCCCTTTCATTCATGACTTTATGAATTTGAGTTCTTTCTCTTTTATTTTGGATAAGTCTGGTCAGAGGTTTATCAATCTTATTAATTATTTCAAAGAACCAGCTTCTAGTTTCATTGATTTGTTCTTCTGGTCCTCTAGTTTCTATTTCATTGCTTTCGTCTCTAATCTTTATTATTTCTCTTCTGCTCTTTGGCTTAGGCTTTATTTGCTTTTCTCTCTCCAGGTCCTTTAGGTGCAAGGTTATCTTGTGCACTTGGGATTTTTCGAATTTTTTGAGAGAGGCTTGGATGACTATGTACTTCCCTCTAAGGACCGCCTTTGCAGTATCTCATAGGTTTTTAACTGATGTGTTTTCATTTTCATTGGTTTGAATGAATTGTTTAAGTTCTTTAATTTCCTAGTTGACTCATTCATTCTTTAGCAGGATGCCCTTTAACCTCCAAGTGTTTGAGCTCCTTCCAAATTTTTTCTTGTGTTTCAGTTCCAATTTCAAAGCATTGCAATTTGTAAATATGCAGGGAATTATCTCAACCTTTTGGTATCAGTTGAGACCTGATCCATGACTGAGTATGTGATCTCTTCTGGAGAAAGTTCCATGTGCACTGGAACTGGAGTAGAATCAGTATTCTGCTTTTGTTGTTGTTGTGTTGTTGTTGTTGTTGTTTTTATGAGTGGAATGTACTGTGTATATCTAGGAAGTCCAGCTGGTCCAATATGTCATTGAAAGTTCTTGTTTCTTTGTTGATCTGATTAGATGATCTATCCATTGCTGAGAGTGGAGTGTTGAAATCTCCTACTATTAATGCATTATTATCAATATGTTTCTTTATTTTGGTTATTGGTTGGCTTATCTAATTGGTTGCTCCCATGTTAAAGGCATAGATATTGAAAATTGTTAGATTTTCTTGTTGGACAGACCCTTTAAATATACAGTGTCTTTCTACATAATTTGCTAGAGTCTTTGCTTTAAAATCTAATTTGTCTGATACACGGATTGCTACCCCTGCTTTCTTTTGAGGTCCATTAGCATGGCAAATTGTTCTCCATCTCTTCACTTTCAATCTGGAGTTGATTTTAGGTTCAAAATGAGTTTCTTGTAGACAGCTTATGGATGTGTCCTGCTTTTTTTTTTTTAAATTTAATCGAATTTGAAACCCTGTGTCTTATGATGGGAGGATCAACCCATTTACATTGAGAATAACTATTGAAAGTTATGAATCTAGTGTCATTGTATTGCCTGTAAAGTCGCTGTTTCTGTGGATTGTCTCTGTTAATTTCTGGTTTATATTACTCTTGGGGACTCACTCTATAGCATCCTCCTTAATATTTCTTGCAGGGCTGGTTTCGTGGTCACATAATATTTCAGTTTCTTCCTTCCCTAGAAGCTCTTTCTCTCTGCCACTCTGAATGACAGCTTGGCTGGATAAAGTATTCTTGACTTCATGTTCTTCTCAATTAGTACCCTGAATATGTCTTTCCAATCCTTTCTATCTTGCCTGGTCTGATGTTATTCTGATGTTCCTCCCTCCATATGTATGGAACCTCTTCTCCCTAGCTATTATCTGGATAAATTATTTGGCTATAAGATTTGTAAGCTTCACTATTATTTCTCGGGGTGTCAATATATTTTTATTGATTTTGGTAGGGGTCCTCTCTGCCTCATGGATATGAATGCTTGTTTCATTCCCCAGATTAGGGAAGTTCTCAGCTATAATTTGCTCAAATATATCTTCTAGTCCTCTCTCTTTCCACCCCTCAGGGATCCAAAAAATTCTGACATTGGAACATTTCATGACATCATCACTCTCTCTATTTTCATGGGCTACTAGCTGTCTATCCCTGTTTTCCTCAACTTCCTTCCTTTCCATCAGCTTATCATCTAGATCACTGATTCGCTCATCTGCCTCATTTACCCTGGCTGTTAGAGTATCCAAGTTAGACTGCATCTCATTCATAGTGTTTTTAAGTTCTTTCTGGTTAGCTCTCACTTCTGCCCTTAGAGATTCTGTATTGTCACAAATTTTTTTTAAAGCCTAGCTATTGACTTTATGATTGCTATCCTGAATTCTGTCTCTGACATCTTGCTTATATCCATACCCATTATTTCTGTGGCAAAGAACATTGCCTCAAGTTCTTTTCTCTGTTGAGCATTCCTCCTCCTAGTCATTCTGTCGAGGGATGGCTGAGTGAATGAACAGAGTCCAAAATATCAATGACGACCCAAGCAAAATGCACCCTAGAAAAAATCCAAAGTGTTAAGAAGCTACCACACATATGCAAACAATGCCAAAATGATCCAAAACAATTAAAAAGATGTGAGGAGAGAGATTATAATTTCTCAGGATGGGGGCACCTGGGTGGCTCAGTGGGTTAAAGCCTCTGCCTTTGGCTCAGGTCATGATCCCAGGGTCCTGGGATTGAGCCCTGCATTGGGCTCTTTTCTCAGCAGGGAGCCTGCTTCCCTTCCTCTCTCTCTGCCTGCCTCTCTGCCTATGTGTGATCTCTGTCTGTCAAGTAAATAAATACAATCTTTAAATTAAAAAAAATTCTCATGATATACAAAGCAGGGTGATCTACCTGTTCATGATTGCTTTTTGCTCTGTGTGTTAGAAGACACTGTATACCATTATATATCAAGATAAATGTGAATAGAGTGAAAAACAGGGTAGTATGAGGCATAAATCTATAAAACATAGATGTGAAAAAATAAAAGTTAAAAACAACTTAAAAACATAAGTTGGGAAATAAGAACCTATTTGAAATGGGAACAGGGTTCAAAAAAAGGAAGAAAAAAAAAAGAAAAGTAACAAAAAAAAAAAGGAAAATTTTAGCCTGAATTATAAATGAGTCTTGAGGGAACACCTGGAGCTCCCTATATGATTTTCCCCTGGTGCTGGAGTTTTACAGTCCTTTGGGAAATAAGGTTATCATTCACCTGTTCTTCCAGTTTGTCTTCTGGGGAAGGCTCATGCTGCTTGGTCTTAGGCATCTTTGTCTGGGTGGAGTTGCCCCACTCCTTGTCAGGGGGATGGGCTTAATATGAGCTTGTTGTCTGTGTGGCTTTTTTCCCTGGCAGCTTTCCCTTTCTCTTTAGAGGGTCAAAGCTAATATAGACATTTGGAAATTTCTGGCCCAGAGCCACAAATTCAAGGTCCCCTCTCTTCACTGAATTCTCCAGGTCAAACCATTTCCACTTCTGTTTATATCAAACTCCACACACTGGAGCTATTCATGTCTACTGCAACTCTCCTAGGGGAGTTCCAGGGACCCACAAGCATTTCTTTGTTTTTTGACTGCAGTTGTTACAAGCTGTGGACTCACCTGTGCACCCTTTTCCACAGCTCCCAGGTAACACTGGGTACCAACCCAGTGTCCTTTCTGGAGCCACATTGCCCTTAGAGCCAATTGCCCTGTCTTGCACACAGCCTCTCCATGCACCAAACTGCTGAACCTGCAGTTCAAGGCCAAAGCACCTCTCCTGGGGGGAGATCCAGGGACCCGTGATCATCTCCTCACTTTGTAACTTTGCAATTGCTAGAAACCATGGGCTCATGCATGCACCCTCTTCCACGGCCCCCAGTCCATGGCTGGATTCTGCCCCAGCATACTTTCACGGACCACAGCACCCTGAGAGCTGTTGTCTGTAATGAGCACAAGCCATTTTATATCTCTCCTGGAATGTTAAATAGCCCACATCTTCTAGTCCTTTTCAGGGTCTTCAGACAGAGAGCACTTTCCCTATCAGCCTGGCTCACAGTTAGTGGTGTCCAGAGCTGAGAGTCCCTTCTGGGCTCACTGACCATAACCAGTCTCCATGTTCCACTGCTTGGGCCCTCTATTGGTTCAGGGTTCTCCATTCTTCCTGAGTCTCCTGGGATCCTGAGACCACAATGATCCATCTAGAATTCTGACCTATTCATCCCCTTTGCCCTTTTCAGAAAAGGATGTCTCTCACTGGAGCATATTTCTTCAGATCTGATTTTTTTTTTTTTTTCTGCAGTGTTGTCACTTTCCGGTGGCCAGCTTATGAAGGCTCCCTCCCTCTGCCGTTTATCTTCTGCTATTTCTCCCAAAGAGTCAAGGTTCTGCACCTCCTACTTTGCAAAAAGTAGTCATTTTTCTACTTGTAGAGATCTAGATAAATCTTCTAACATCTCAGGTTGAATCTCTGTGTGTTCAGAATGGTTTGATAGATATCCATCTAAATTCAATGGGCCAGACGAAATAAGGATCCCAACTCTGTCACCATTTTTCCCATCTCCTTTTTTTAAATTTCTATATCCTTTATTTGTGCACTAATTTTTCTATTTCCATCCTTGTGCTAGCTTTATGATTCTTTTGCTGTTGTTGTTGTTCTTTTTCTAGCCCTTCTTGGTTTAAGTTTAGGTTGTTTATTTTAGATTTTTCTAGTTCATTGAGACAGGCCTGTATTGCTGTACACTTCCCCTTTGGACTGCTTGAGCTGTTTGGAATCATTGTTTTCACTTTCATTTCTTTCTATGTAGTTTTTAATTTCTTCCCTGATTTAATTTTTGACCCATTAATTATTTCATGGACTGTTGTTTAACCTTAATGTTTGTGGTCTTTCCTATTTTTGTCTTGTTTTTTTTTTTTTTTTTTTTGTCTACTTCCATAGTATTGTGGTCAGAAAAGATGCATGGTATGATCTCAATAATTTTGTATCTGTTGAGACATGATTTATAACCTAATATGTTCTATGTTCTGGAGAATGACCAGTTTTCACTTGAAAATAATGTGATTTCCTCTTCTTTGGGATGGAACTCTGAATATATCTGCTAAGTCCATCTGGTCCAGTGTGTCATTTAAGTCATTGTTACCTTGTTGATTTTCTGCTTCGATGTTCTCTCCACTTGTGTTAATGGGGTGTTAAAATCCCCTACTTTTTTGTGTTATTATCAATGAGATCCTTTATATTTGCTATTAATTGTTTTATATATTTGGGTCCTCCCATGTTGGGTGCATAAATATTTATATTGTTATATTGTCTTGTTGATATGTTGTTATGATGATATAGTGTCCTTCATTGTCTCTTGTTGTAGTCTCTCTTTTAAAGTCTAGTTTGTCTTATATAAGATATGCTACTCTGGCTTCCTTTAGACATCTGTTTGTGTGATCAATGTTTCTCCATCCCCTCACTGTCAATCTGTATGTGTCTTAAGTCTAAAATGAGTCCCTTGTAGGCTGTATATAGATAGATTTTGTTGTTTGTTGTTTTTTTTTCCCATTCTGCCACCCTATGTCTTTTTAATGGAACATTTGTTTCATTTACATTCAGAGTAATTATTGATAGATATGCATTTAGTACCATTTTATTACTTGTATTGTCATAGATTCTGGTTATTTTCTTTTGTCTTTTCTTATCTTTTCACTTTTGGTCTCTCCTTTCCACTCAAAGAGTCCCCTTTTATATCTCTTGCAGGGCTGGTTTAGTGGTCATATAGTCCTTTAGTTTTTATTTGTCTGGGAAACTCTAACTCTCCTATTCTGAATGAGAGAGTTTTTGGCTGTAGATTTTTTCCAATCCAGTACTGTGAAAATATCATGCTGCTCTTTTCTGCTTGCTGTGTTTCTGTTGAGAAAGTTGCAGCTCTTCATATGGGTCTCCCTCGTAAGTTAAGTACTTCTTTTTGGAGCTGCTTTTAAGATTTTTTTTCTTTATCAGTAGATTTTACAAATTTAATTATAACGTCTTAGTGTTGGTCTGTTTTTGTCGGTTTGTATTTTGTTTATTGTGGTGGGAGTTATCTCTGTCTCCTGGATCAGAATGTCCCTGAAAGTTTAGGGAACTTTTCAGCTGTTATTTCCTCAAATAAATTTTTTAACCCATTTATCCTTCTCTTCTTCTTCTGGGAGTTCTATAATATGAGAGTTATTATGGTTGATAGAGTCACTGAGTTCCCTTAATCCATTCTTATATTCCATAAATATTCTTTTTCACACTACTTTAGCTTCATTATTTTCCATTATTTTGTCTTCTATGTCACTTAGTCATTCCTCTGCTTTTTCCAGTCTTGTCTTTATTGCATCAAGCCTGTTTCCAATCTTATTTATTGCATTCTACATCTCTGATTATTGTTTTTTTAACTCTTTTATATCTGTTGTAATGGTCTCACATATATCTTCTGTTCTTTTCTCAAGCTCAGTGAGTATTTTTATGATCATTTTTAAAAATTCTCCATCAGGCATGTTACTTATATATGTTTCACTTAGATATTGGATGTAGACTTATCTTGTTCTGTCATATGGGATGAATTCCTCTGTCTTGGCACTTTGTCTATGTTTCTGTTTTCTTCTCTGTTTTAGAATAGCCAGCTATGTTTCCTCCTCTTGAAAGTAATGTCTTTTTAAATAAGTCATGTATTGTCCAGGGCCTAGCTCTTCAGTGAATGTCTTTGGTGTGTGTTATGTGTGTTCTGCTGTTCTGTTTTGGTTTCTCTATGCTTCTGGACAGACATTTACAGAAACACATTTGCCTTCTAGTACTTGGCTCAAATGTGTTGAGTTTTAACTAGGTGTGCTCTGGTCTCCCTATTCAATGAGACCTGTTTCCAGTTCCAGAACAACTGCAGCTCTGAAGAACTCTCTGGCCAGGAGATGTAGTGAGGGCAGGGGTTTGTTCTGGTTTTCTGGGAGAAGGGCCCATTGTGCAAGGACTAAAGCAAACTTGACAGAGAAGGGCAGTCCCACCAGAGTGCAGGCATGTAGGGCTTGGTTTATGCAACAATGAGAATCAGTGTTGGTGCTGCTCTGATTCCTGCAGATGGCTCTGTGTTTGTGCTGAGGGTTGAGGAAGGAAATGGAGCTATATAGCTACTTTATTTCTGGTTAGGCATCTCTGGGAATACTTATTCTCAGGGAAGAATTCCTAGAAGAGCAAATATTCTCACTTCTGTGTGCCTCAGGCATTTTCCAGATCTTTTACCACACTACTTTATCCCAGGTTGTTTACCTCTCTTCTTTCCAGGACCAAGGTAGTACCCTCAGGGCTCTAACTTAGCCAAGTCTGCTCACCTTTAAGACACCAGGTTTTCATGTCCCTCTGGTTGTAAGAACTCAGGAAATTCAGCTCCTCTTGTTTTCCACGTCAGTTTCTCTGGGGAAGTTCTCCTTGTGTGTTACCCTCTGTGCTGTACTTTCTCTTGCCCTTCTCCAAGACCACAGTTCTCTCTCTTTCATAGCACCTGAGATCATTCTGTTTCCTAAACCATGTACCCACTCTTTCTACCCTCTTTGATATGACCTCTTCTTTCCCTTTGGTTGTGGAGTTTATGCTGTCAATCTTCCAGTCTATTTCTGGGATATTAAGATGATTTGATCGTTATTTATTTTCTGTTCAAGGTATTAGATAAGCCTATGGTCCTTTTAGCCTGTGGCCATATTCCTGCTCTTTTCTGTAGCAACTTTTTCTAGATATATCTCCTGAGACAAAGGAAACAAAAACAAAAATCAACTATTGGGACTTCACCAAAATACAAATTTCTGCACATCAAAGGAAACAATCAGCCAAATTGAAAGGCAACATACAGAATGGGAGATGACATTTGTAAATGTCATATCTGTTAAAGGGTTAGTATCCAAAATATATAAAGAACTTATCAAACTCAACACCCTAAAATCAAATAATCCTGTTAAAAGGGGGAAGGAGACATAGATATTTCTCCAAAGGAGATACACAGATAGCCAAAAGACTCATAAAGATATATTCAACATCACTTAACTTTAGGGAAATGAAAATCAAAACTACAATGATATATCACCTCACACATGTCAGAATGGCTAAAGTTAACAACACAAGAAAAAGCAGGTCTTGCTGAGGATGTGGAGAAAGAGAAACACTCCTGCACTGTTGGTGAGGATGCAAACTGACTCAACCACTGTTGAAAACAGTACAGAGATTTATCAAAAAGATAAAAATAGAACTACCCTGGGGTGTCTGGTTGGCTTATTCAGTTAATTTGCTACCATCAGCTCTGGTCATGATCCCAGGGATCTGAGATGGAACCCTGCATTGGGCTGCTTGGTGAGTGGGAAATATGCTTCTCTCTCTGCCTGCTGCTTTCCTTGCTTGCGTTATCTCTCTGACAAATAAGTAAATAAAATCTTAAAAAAAAATAGAACAGCCCTACAATCCAGCAATCACACAATGGATGTTTACCCAAACCATACAAAAGCATTAATTCAAAGGGATACATGCACCCCTGTGTTTATAGCAGCATTATTTACAATAGCCAAGTTATGGAAGTAGCCCAAGTGTTCATTGATTGGTGACTGGGTGAATGAATAAAGATTTTGTGTGCCTATATACAATGAAACATCATTCAGTCTTTAAAAACAGATGAAACTTTGCCATTAGCAGGACATAGGTGGAGCTAGAGAGTATAATTCTAAGTAAAATAAGTCAGGGAAAGACGAATACTGTATGATTTCACGCATATGTTGAATTTAAGAAAAAAAGCAAACAAACAAGAAAAAAAAGGAGAAAGAGAGAGAGAAATCTAGGAACAGACACTTAATTATAAAGAACAAATTGAAGGTTATCAGAAAGGAGTGTGGGGGGTGTTATATAGGTTGGGATTAGGGAGGGCACTTGTCAGGATAAGCACTGGGTGGTGTATATAATTATTGAAACACTATATTGTACACCTGAAACTTATATAACTGTGTATTTATATAAGTGGAATTAAAATAAAAACTTAAAAAAAAGTTACTCACAAATGACAGTACAGTCAAAGGGCTGATATCCAAGATCTATAAAGAACTCCTCAAACTCAACTCACACAAAACAGATAATCCTGTCAAAAAATGGGCAGAAGACACGAACAGTCACTTTTCCAATGAAGACATACAAATGGCTATCAGACACATAAAAAAATGTTCATAATCACTAGCCATCAGGGAAATTCAAATCAAAATCACATTGAGATACCACCTTACAGCAGTTAGAATGGACAAAATTAACAAGACAGTAAAGAACATGTGTTGGAGAGCACGAGAAGAAAGGGGAACCTTCTTACACTTTTGGTGGGAATGCAAGTTGGCGGAGCCATTTTGGAAAACAGTGTGGAGATTCCTTAAGAAATTAAAAATAGAGCTTCCCTATGACCCTGCAATTGCACTACTGGGTGTTTACCCCAAAGATACAGATATAATGAAGAGAAGGGCCATCTGTACCCCAATGTTCATAGCAGCAATGGCCACAGTTGTCAAACTGTGGAAAGAAGCAAGATGCCCTTCAACGGACAAATGGATAAGGAAGATTGGTCCATATATACTATGGAGTATTATGCCTCCATCAGAAAGGATGAATACCCAACTTTTGTATCAACATGGGTGGGACTAGAAGAGATTATGCTGAGTGAAATGAGTCAAGCAGAGAGAGTCAATTATATGGTTTTACTTATTTGTGGAGCATAAGGAATAACACAGAGGACTTGGGGAGTTGGAGAGGAGAAGCGAGTTGGGGGAAACTGGAGGGAGAGATGAACCATGAGAGACTGCAGACTCTGAGAAACAAACTGAGGGTTTTGGAGGGAAGAGGGGTGGGGGATTGGGTGAGCCTGGTGGTGGGTATTATGGAGGGCACGTATTGCATGGAGCACTGGGTGTAGCACATAAACAATGAATTCTGAAACACTAAAAAGAAATTTTAAAAAATAAATAAAAATTAAAATAAATAAAATAAAATAATTGAAAATAAAATTAAAATAAAAACTGTAAAATTTGTAAAAAAAAAAAAAAAGGAAAACAGATATGTTCCTCCTGAAATGACCTTTTTTTATCATTATAAAATGTCCTTTACTCCCTGTGGAACAACAATTATGTATTGGTAAACTTCATGGTGTTCCACATGTACCTGAGCCTTTGTTGAGTTATTTTTATTGAAATATAATTGACATGTAATTCTGTATAAGTTTAAGTTATATGATGCTTTGATATAATACATTTACATATAGTAAGATATTTATTACCATAGTGTTAGCTAACACTTCTATCACATCACAAATTTATCAATACTTTTATAAAAATTAAGATGTAGTCTTTCAACAACTTGGGGCATTATCATACAGTATTGTTGACTGTAACCTCTGTGTTGTCCATTTGATCTCTAGGACTTATACACTATTTGCAATTTTGTACCCTTAAATTGCATAGACTTGTAACTCCTACACCTGTGCCTCTCATAACCACCATTCAACTTTCTGTTTTTATGAGTTTGGCTTTTTCAGATTCCACATATAAATGATTGCATACAGTCTTTGTCTTTCTCTATCTGATTTATTTCACTTAGGGTGATGCCCCCAAAGTCCATCCATGTTGTTGCAAATGGCAGGATTTAATTTTTTCTCATGGCTGAATAATATCCCGTTGTGCATATATGTACATGTTTGTGTATAGAGATACATAGATAAAGATGTAGATATAGATATATAGATAGACATCACATCTTTTTTATTCATTCATCTATTGATGGAAACAAATTATTTTTATATTTTGGCTATTGTTAAAAATGTTGCACTAAACAAGGGCACCTAGGTAGCTCAGTTGTTAAGCATCTGCCTTCCACTCAGGTCATGATCCCAGGGTCCTGGGATTGAGCCCCATATCCGGCTCTCTGCTCAGTCGGAAGCCTGCTTTCCCTCTCCCACACCCCTGCTTGTGTTCCTGCAGCTCTCACTGTCTCTCTCTCTTTCTCTGTCAAAGAAATAAATCAAATCTTAAAAATAAAAGTTGTACTAAACATGGTAATACAGATAGCTTGTGGATATCCTGTTTCCATTTTCTTTAATGAATACCCAGAAGTGGGATTGCTGGATCACATGATAATTACATTTATCATCTTTCTAGGAACTTTCATGTTCTATTCCAAAGCACTTGGACCAATTTACAATCCCACTACAATTTATATGTTGGTTTTTCCCCCCCACATTCTCACCTTCTTTTTTTTTAATTATTTTTAACATATAATGCATTATTTGTCCCAACAGTACAGATCTGTGAATCATCAGGTTTACACATTTCACAGCACTCACCATAGCACATACCCTCTCTAATGTCCATAATCCAACCACCTAACCCCTACCCCCTAAACAACCCTCAGTTTGTTTTGTGAGATTGAGTTCCTTATGGTTTGTCTTCCTCCCAATTCCATCTTGTTTCATTTTTTCCCTTCCCTACCCCCTTCAACCTCCCACCCTATCTTTCAAATTTCTCATATCAGAGAGATCATATGATAATTGTCTTTCTCTGATTGACTTATTTCACTCCACATAATACCCTCTAGTTTCATCCACTTTGTTGCAAATGGCAAGATTTCATTTCTTTTGATGGTTGCATAGTATTACATTGTGTGTGTGTGTGTGTGTGTGTGTGTGTAGATCTATCTATATCTATATCTATATCTATATCTATATCTATATCTACCACGTATTCTTTAATCATTCTTCTGTTGACAGACATCTAGGTTCTTTCCATAGTTTGGCTGTTGTGGACATTGCTGCTATAAACATTCATGTGCAAGTGCCCCTTTGGATCACTACATTTGTATCTTTAGGGTAAATACCCAGTAGTGTGATTGCTGGGTTGTAGGGTAGCTCTATTTTTCAACTTGTTGGGGGGGCCTCCATGCTGTTTTCCAGAGTGGCTGCACCAGCTTGCATTCCCAAAAACAGTGTAGAAGGGTTCCCCTTTCTCCACATCCTCGCAAACATGTCATTTCCTGACTTGTTAATTTTAGCCATTCTGACTGGTGTGAAGTGGTATTTCATTGTGATTCTGATTTGTACTTCCCTGATGCCAATTGATGTTGAGCACTTTTTCATGTGTCTGTTGATCATTTGGATTTCTTCTTTGAAGAAATGTCTGTTCATGTCTTCTGCCCATTTCTTTTTTTTTTAAAGATTTTATTTATTTACTTGACAGACAGTGATCACAATTAGGCAGAGAGGCAGGCAGAGAGAGGGGGGGAAGCAGGCTCCCCGCTGAGCAGAGAGCTGGATGTGGGGCTCGATCCCAGGACCCTGAGATCATGACCTGAGCGGAAGGCAGGGGCTTTAACCCACTGAGCCACCAAGGCCCCCCTTCTGCCCATTTCTTGATTGGATTATTTGTTCTTCGGGTGTTGGGTTTGATGTGTTCTTTATAGATTTTTGGGTACTAGCCCTTTATCTGATATGTCATTTGCAAATATCTTTTTCCATTCTGTCAGTTGTCTTTTGGTTTTGCTGACTGTTTCCTTTGCTGTGCAAAAGCTTTTGATCTTGATGAAGTCCCAATAGTACATTTTTGCCTTTGCTTCCCTTGCCTTTGGCAATGTTTCTAGGAAGAAGTTGCTGTAGCTGAGGTCAAGGAATTTGCTGCATGTGTTCTTCTCAAGGACTTTGATGGATTCCTGTCTCACATGGAGGGCCTTTCATCCATTTTGGGTCTATTTTTGTCCGTGGTGTAAGGAAATGGTTCAGTTTTATTCTTCTGCATTTGGCTGTCCAAGTTTCCCAACACCATTTGTTGAAGAGACTGTTTTTCGTGCCCCCCACCATTGGACATTCTTTCCTGCTTTATCCAAGATTAGTTGACTATAGAGTTGAGAGTCTATTTCTGGGCTCTCTATTCTGTTCCATTGATCTATGTGTCTGTTTTTGTGCCAGTACCATACTGTCTTGATGATTACAGCTTTGTAATAGAGTTTCAAGTCTGGAATTGTGATGCCACCAACTTTGGCTTTCTTTGTCAACATTCTCTGGCTTTTCAGGGTCTTTTCTGGTCCCATATAAATTTAAGGATAATTTGTTCCATTTCTTTGAAAAAAAAATTGAAGGTATTTTGACAGGGATTGCATTAAATGTATAGATGGCTTTAGGTAGCATAGACATTTTCACAATATTTGTTCTTCCTATCCATGAAGATGGAATGTTTTTCCATTTCTTTGTGTCTTCCTCAATTTCTTTCATGAGTACTTTATATTTTTCTGAGTACAGGTTCTTTGTCTCATTGGTTAGGTTTATCCCTAGGTACCTAATGGTGTTAGGTGCAATTGTAAATGGGATCAGTTCCTTAATTTCTCTTTCTTCTGTCTTGCTGTTGTTGTATAGAAATGCACCTGATTTCTGAGCATTTATTTTTTATCCTGACAATTTACTAAATTCCTGTAGAAGTTCTAACAGCTTTGGAGTGGAATCTTTTGTGTTTTCCACATAAAATATCATATTATCTGTAAAGAGTGAGAGTTTGATTTCTTCTTTGCTAATTCAAACACATTTTATTTCTTTTTCTTGTCTGATTGATAAGGCTAGGACTTCTAGTACTATGTTGAATAGCAGTGGTGATAGTGAACATCCCTGACATGTTCCTGACCTTAGGGGAAAAGGTCTCCATTTTTCCCCATTGAGAATGATATTCGCTGAGGGTTTTTCATAGATGGCTTTATGGTATTGAGGTATGTACCCTATATCCCTACACTTTGAAGAGTTTTGATCAAGAAAGGATGCTGTACTTTGTCAAATACTTCTTCAGCATCTATTGAGAGTATCATATGGTTCTTGTTCTTTCTTTTATTAGTGTATTGGATCACATTGATTGATTTGTGGATGTTGAACCATCCTTGCAGCTCAGGAATAAATCCCACATGGTCTTGGTTGAATAATCCTTTTAATACACTGTTGGATCCTATTGGCTAGTATTTGGTGAGAATGTTTTCATCCGTGTTCATCAAGGATATTGGTCTGTAATTCTCCTTTTTGATGGGGTCTTTGTCTGATTTTGGGATTAAGATGATGCTGGCCTCATAAAGTGAGTTTGGAAGTTTTCCTTCCATTTCTATTTTTTTGGAACAGTTTCAGGAGAAAAGGTATTAATTCTTCTTTAAATATTTGGTAGGATTCCCCTGGGAAGCCCTCTGACCCTGGGCCCTTGTTTCTTGGGAGACTTTTGATGACTGCTTCAATCTCCTTACTGGTTATGGGTCTGTTCAGGTTTTCTATTTCTTCCTGGTTCAGTTGTGGTACTTCATATGTCTCTAAGAATGCATCCATTTCTTCCAGATTGTCAAATTTGTTGGCGTAGAGTTGCTCATAATATGTTCTTATAATTGTTTGTATTTCTTTGGTGTTGGTTGTGATCTCTCCTCTTTCATTCATGATTTTATTAATTTGGGTCCTTTCTCTTTTCTTTCTAATATGTCTGGCCAGGGGTTTTTCAAGCTTGTTAAATCCTTCAAAGAACCAGCTCCTAGTTTTGTTGATATCTTCCACTGCTCTTTTGGTTTCTGTTTCATTGATTTCTGCTCTGATCTTTATTGTTTCTCTTCTCCTGCTGGGTTTAGCTTTCCTTTGCTGTTCTTTCTTCTGCTCCTTTAGGTGTAGGGTTATGTTGTGTACTTGAGACCTTTCTTGTTTCTTGAGAAAGGCTTTTATTGATATCTACTTTCCTCTCAGGACTGCCTTTGCTGTGTCCCAAAGATTTTGAACAGTGTGTTTTCATTTTCATTTGTTTCCATGAATTTTTTCAATTCTTCTTTTATTTCCTGGTTGACCCATTCATTCTTTAGTAGGACGCTCTTTAGCCTCCATGTATTTGAGATCTTTCCAACTTTCTTCTTGTGATTGAGTTCTAGCCTCAGAGCCTTGTGGTCTGAAAATACACAGGGAATGATCCCAATCTTTTGGTACTGGTTGAGACCTGATTTGTGACCCAGGATGTGATCTATTCTGGAGAATGTTCCATGTGTACTAGAGAAGAATGTATATTCTGCTGCTTTGGAATGGAATGTTCTTAATATATCTGTGATGTCCAGTGTGTAATTTCAAGCCTTTACACATCTTCTTTTCTTGATGATAGTCATTCTAATAGGTGTGAAGTTATATTTCATTGTGGTTTTGATTTCTATTTTTAGGGTAATTTATGGTATTGAGCACATTTTCATGTACCTGCTGGTCTTTTGGATGTATTATTTGGAAAAATGTATATATTTTTTTTCTCTTCTCATTTTTCTAGTAGATTGTTTTATGTTATTGAGTTGTGTGAGTTCCTTATATATTTTGGATATTAACCCCTTATCCAGTACGTGGTTTGCAAATATTTTCCATGTTTTTCCACAACCAATTCCATAGATTGTGAGGTTTTATCAACTTTTATTCACTTTTTTTCTTTTTGTTCCACAAACTGTATAGTCTCAATTGATCTGTATTCAAGTTTGGTGATTTTTTCTATACTAGTTCAAAACTGCTGTTGAGTCTATACAGTGGGTTTTTCATTTCAGTTATTACACTTTTACTTATGCCTGCATATTTTTTTAATTCTATTTAAAAAAGAAAGTGACCTCTTCTTAATCTTTTCTATTTGCTGTGATTTCATAACTATGCTTTCTTTTACTTTAGTGAGCACGGAGTTTTAGTTATTTGATCATATTATAATAGCAGATTTAAAGTCTCTGCCTAGTTAGATATTTCCAAAATTTAGGTTTCCTAAGGAACAATTTGTATTATTTATTTTTCTCTGCATTTGGACCATAATCGCCTGTAGATTTGACTATGTCCTATCTTTTTTTTTTAAAGTGGATATTTTTAATATTTCATGGTGATATAATGCGGTAACTAGAGAAATCCTAAATCCCCCAAGATTTCTCATCAGTGCTATTTCCTGTTGTTACATTTGTTGTTTGTTTGTTTAGTGACTTCTTGGAAATTTTCTGTAGTCTGTACACTCCTTTATGTGTGTCCACTGAAGTCTCTGCTTAATTAGCTTAGTAGTCAGATAATAATTAGTCAAATACTTCCTCAAATGCATTGAACCAGTAACCCTTCCAGATTTTTCCAAGCGGTTCTGTGTGCTTGAGAGCATGACTTCATCAATCCTATAGTATAAAATTCTGTCATAGTTGTCACTTCCTTCTTGTATGTTTTCTCAGTGTCAGCAAGAAGTGAAATATTGGGGTTGTCTGGATTCACATAGCCCTGCACATATGTTTGGCCTTCTATTTCTCAGGAACATGACAGAGTTTGTCAAATCTCTCTATGGACATCATGTTTCCTAGACGTCCATTTAAAATTTTTTGGCCAGAAACTTGTCATTAACTAGTTATCATAGCTTCACACAGCTGCAATATTAAACACTTGCTACTGACTGCTTTTGACAAATACTTTAGGGATACAATTTTCTTTTTTCTGCAGAATTAGCTGAATTAGATGAAAACAAAAACACCCTGAGAATGGGGGCTTTTGCAAGGATCTAGGAGACAATTCAAATAGTGATAAGACTTTGGAGATGGAGCTTTTTTAGAAACTCCAAACCTGGTCTGCTTTCCACAGTGATTGTAAGACTGATGTTTTCACAACTACCGTAATTCTAAACTTGCTGGGTTTTAGTGCTATAGTGAAACTGAGAAGAAAGTGATGAGAGTATGCCAAATTTTACCATCACAAACTCTACTGATCTTACCAAGGTTGAACAGTTTTTTTTTTTTTTAAACAAATACTACCTCGAGTTTTGCAAGCTTTTGTTTATTTTCAAGAGTTTTGTAAGTTTATTTTGACAAATTTTGTCAAGGTTTTGGTTAATTTTATGAAGAATTATATTTCTAAAGGTCTTCACATCGCCATTCAAGAAGTTCTACTACCTATGTGATTAAAAAAAAAAATAGAAGAAAGACCTCAATGACACAGGAATCCATCAAAATCCTAGAGAAGAACACAGACAGCAACCTCTTTGACCTTGGCCACAGCACCATCTTGTTAGACACGTCTCCAAAAACAAGGAAACAAAAGCAAAAATGTACTTTGGGGACTTCATCAAGATCAAAAGCTTTTGCACAACAAAGGGAATAGTCAACAAAACCAAAAGACAACTGACAGAATGGGAGAAGGTATTCACAAATGACATATCAGATAAAAGGCTAGTATCCAAAATCTATAAAGAACTTATAAAACTCAACACCCACAAAAACAAATAATCCAATCAAGAAAAGGACAGAAGACATGAACAGACATTTCTGCAAAGAAGACATCCAGATGGCCAACAGACACATGAAAAAGTGCTCTACATCACTCGGTGTCAGGGAAATACAAATAAAAACCACAATGAGATGCCACCTCACACCAGTCAGAATGGCTAAAATTAACATGTCATGAAATGACAGATGTTGGCGAGGATGCAGAGAAAGGAGA
This sequence comes from Martes martes, assembly GCF_963455335.1. Lineage (NCBI taxonomy): Eukaryota > Metazoa > Chordata > Mammalia > Carnivora > Mustelidae > Martes > Martes martes. Next base: position 65,396,671 of record NC_137897.1, read on the forward strand.
ACACTCCTACACTGTTGATGGGAACGCAAGCTGGGACAGCCACTCTGGAAAACAGCATGGAGGTTCCTCAAAAACTTGAAAATAGAGCTGCCTTATGACCCAGCAATTGCACTACTAGATATTTACCACAAAGATACAAACTTAGTGGTCAGAAGGAGCACCTTTACCCCAATGTTTATAGTAATAATATCCACAATAGCCAACCTATGGAAAAAGCCAGATCTCCATGAAAATTAAATGGATAAACAAGTATCGTGTTTATATACAATGGAACATTACTGAGCCATCAAAAAAGAATGTAATCTTCCCATTTGCAATGATTTGGATGGAAATAGAGTGTACACTAAGTGAAAGTAATCAGTCAGAGGAAGAAAAATGCCATATGATTTCACTCATGTGGAATTTAAGAAACAAAAGAGATGAACATAGGAGAAAGGAAGGAAAAAGAAAATAAAATGAAAATGGAAAGGGAGACAATTCATAAAAGACTCAAGTATAAGGAACAAACTGAGGGTTGCTGGAAGGTAGGTATATTGAGGAATGGGATATTTAGGTGATGGCCATCAAGGAGGGCACTTGAAGTTATGAGCACTGGGTGTTATATGCAACTGATGACTCACTAAGTTTCTACTTCTGAAACTTATAATACAACATATATTAATAAATAGAATTTAAATAAAAGAATTTTAAAAAAGAATAATTCCAGAAAGGAACACAAAATGAAGTGGTCACTTTTACCACTAAATAAGCAATAAATTTCTAATTTATTTTTCTTTTCTTTTTACTATGCATCATATCATCATATGTGCATAGAATATTTTTTCTGAAGGTAAGTAAATTAAAGCTGAAATTACTTCTTTAAACTTTTCTTCACTTCTACTTTTTCTAGGAACTGTTCTATTTCTGGTTTTGTTAGCATTTTGAGTTGCTTCAAATTTCACACCTTTCTATAAAGTTAGCCTCAAATATTTTATCGTAGAAGATATTTTAGCCATATTAATCTCTGTCCTCTTACAGAAAATCCTTTGTGTGGAAATCTTCAAAAATAAGTTTTTAATCTCCCATTTAAGCATTAAGAGCTGACCCTTTGGGAAGATCCTGTGAAAAGGGAGTTCCATTAATACATACCTTCCTCAGAGCTTACTGTGGATTTCTCTTTTAATGCTATTGTTAAAAAAAATCCTAACTAATGCAATAACTTTTACTAACTCAATAAAATAATAACAAAAGGAGAGTAAAAGAGTAAGAGGGTAGGCTGCCTTGCCTTTAATAAGGATTATACATAAAAATAAATTCATTTAGCAATTGGTAAAAAGGAATTCTAAATTTAGAAGAAAAGCTGTACCTTTTTTAAAGTAATGAAACAGAGAGTGTTCTGAGTCCAATTAATGAATCTGAAAATAAATGAGCTGATTTTAAAACACTGGTTTATTAAACTAATTAAAATGAAATTAATTAGAATCAGGTAACTTTTTTTAACTTGTGGTTTTTATGGAGCTAAAATGTATTATGGTTATCATTATCATTATTAGTTTTTTTTTCTTTTGTAACCATGAAACAAGCTTTCTCTGCATTAACCAGGCACTGTCTGACAGTTTACAAATGGACCCCTTAAGGCTTCTGGGTCCTGATACACAGTTCATATCTATGCTATATATAATTTTTACTATTAACTGGCTATGAAGACACTTTCTATCTACATATTACTTTACAAGTGGAAAATAAACAAATTGACATCAAAAACTAACCATCTCAGCCAATACTATGCTGTAGTCCTAAGGCTTGAGGAGAATAAATCATAAAGGAAATATCAATAACAAGATAACAAATGTGAATTGGCCCTCAGAGATAACTGTATTTCTTAAAATCATTTTTAGTTAGCCAGCATATGTACATCATAAGTTAAGAGATAATTTTCATGAGTTGTGTTGAATGGATTTTCAAATTTTAAAAAGAGTAAAAGAGCTAGGTTATGTGTGGATGAGAATATGTCAAAAATGGAAGACACATTTCAAATATTCTTATGTTTCCAAAATACCTCAAAAAGATTTTGATGCCAAATGACGGGTTTCCTGTTAATCAACATGTTCATAGGAGAATTTGAGTTTTCAGTATGAATTCTTTGCTTTTTCTCTATCAAGCACACAGGCAAATAACACAGAAGTTGGTAACATTTAGGTTAAGTTAGAAATTATTTATGTTCTAATTTAATTACAATGTAATAGCTTTCAAAAATATGTTCGGCTCTAGTTCAAACTAAGTTCTGTTTGTCTGTGTAAATATTTTTATTCTGTCATATCTTATTAAAATATATGCTAATCAGCACAATGCATTTTGGCTACAAGATCTTGGTCTAGTTTAGTTCTAGTTCATTTTTCACAAAACAGATCAGCAGCTAAAGGTTCTCCAAGTAAAGGCTTTCAATCAATTCTTAATCCAACCACTTCTCTTCCCCCTAGTAACAAAGATAGGCTAGGCCCTAAATACATATTCACTCTTGCACCCTTTGACCCCAAAACACTGCACATCTGGAGGCACCTGGGAGGCTCAAAAGCCTCTGCCTTTGGCTGAGGTCATGATCTCAGTGTCCTGGGTTTGAGCTCCACCTGGGGCTCTCTTCTCAGTGGGGAGACTACTTCTCTGTCTCTCTCTCTGCCTGACTCTCTGCCTACTTTTGATCTCTGTCTGTCAAATAAATAAATAAAATCTTAAAAAAAAAACAAACACTGCACAGCTGGAGAAGCAAACCAGAACATTGTTCTTGTGAGACAACCAGTGTTCTTCAGAAATAACAGGGCTTTATAAGATCTGTTTATGAGTCAGAGGACAAGACTTGTGCTGAGAAATTGCAAATACCAGACGCACAAATTGGCAAATAGCTGATCAATAATATTGCTGCACAAAAGTTTTGTTACTGACCAAAGCATACTTGTGACATGGTTGAAGAAAAGGAAGACAAATTTGGAAAACAATATGGAGGCTCCTCAGAAAGTTAAAAAATAGAAATACCCTATGACCCAGCAACTGCACTACTCGGTATTTACCCAAAGGATACAAAAATAATGCTTCAAAGGGACACACCCCCCCAATGTTTATAACACCATTATCAACAAGAACCAAATTATGGAAACAGTGCATGTGTTCATTAACTGATGAATGGATAAAGAAGAAATGGTATATGTATGTACATATAATGATAGAGAAGAAACTGAGGGTTGCTGGAGGGGATGTGGGTGGGGAATGGGCTAAATGGATGATGGGTATTAAGGGTAAGGTGGGCACTTTTGGTGAGCACTAGGTGTTATATGTATGTGATGAATCAGTAAATTCTACTCCTGAAACCAATATGACACTGTATGTTAACTAACTGGAAATGAAACAAAAACTTGAAACAAAAAAAGAAAGAAAAAATTCTATGCCAAATATTTTGCTATGTGCTGTTATATATACAATCTCATTTTTACTAAGAACAATGAATAGCATAAATGTTATCACTCCTCCCAATTTTGGATATGAATAAACTACTGGACCATTTAGGTTAAGTAACTTTTCCAAGGCCACACAGCTAATATATGGTAAAGCCTAGATTTTAACCCTCCAAGGTCCATACTCATTTTTGCTTCTCTAAGGGCTGAAGTCAGGAGTATATGGGAGTAGTCTAGACTTTATTCTGGGAAGGTAACATGCAGATCAAATATCCCTGCTCCTATTTAGAAAGCATTTTTTTAAAATTTACTATTTATTGAGTATCATTAGCTGTTACATGATTTGTAATTTCAAAGCAGGTTGGAAATACACACCTTTTTGCAACCCTCTTTCTTATCCCCCATTTTAGCATCAAAAATTACAAATATACAGAAAACATACAGCTATTTCAAATATACAGAAATGATGAAAGAATTTTACAGTGAAACTATATATACATCACCTAAATTATACAATTAAAATTGTACTATACTTACTTTATTATATATCTTCTCATGAGCCCATCAAAGAATTTTTTTCTTATGGATTTTAGAGTAAATTGCAGAGATTGATGCATTTATCCTATGTCCAGTTGGTGGCAGGAATTTTTGCTCCATCCTTCAAATTTCTTCTGCCTGTATCAGAACTAAACTGACATGAGACAGATTAACAGGAGAAAGACAAACAAAAGTTTGATAACATGATAACACATGGCAGAGACCCAAGAAAATGGAGTAACTCCCCAAAATGGCAGCAGCCTTCACCTTGAATACAATCTTTAGCTAAAGACAAAAAGATTTAGGAGGTTGGGAGTCAGTTATGCAAGGTTACCAAGAAAAGCACAGTAAAAAAAAGTAAGTAAGGATTATGCAGATTTAAGTCCATGTCTTTTTCACTGATAATAATTTCTAGAGATTTAGTCATCCCTCTCTTCTGGTACAGCAAGAGAGACACCCTGACAAATGGAGATTTCCCTTATAAATGTAAATATCTCTTACAAAAATGGTATTTCTACTTATTTTTGTATTTTTTTAATTTTTAAGTTTTTAATTAAATTCCAGTTAGTTAATATATAGTGTAATATTAGTTTCAGGTATAGTATTTAGTGATTCATCACTTATATACAATACCCAGTGTTCCTCACAGCCAGTGCTCTCCTTAATAACCGTGACCTATTTAACCCATCCCCCCAACCACCTTCACTTCAGCAACCCTCAGTTTGTCTTCTATAGTTAAGAGTCTGTTTTGTGGTTTGTCTCTGTCACTTTTTCTTCCCCCATGTTCATTTTATTTCTTAAATTCCACATGATTGAAATCATATGGTTTTTCCCTTTCTCTATTTTACTTAGTGTAATACTCTCTAGCTCCATTCACAGTGTTGCAAATGACAAGATTTCATTCTTTTGGTGGCTGAGTAATATTCCATTGTATATATCTATACCACATCTCTATCCATTCATCAGTCAATGTGTATTGGGGCTTTTTCCATAATTTGGCTTTTGTTTATAATATTTCTATAAACATTGGGGGTACATGTGTCTTTTCAAATCAGTATTTTTGTGTCCTTTGGGTAAATACCTAGTAGTGCACTTGCTGGATCATAGACTAGTTCTATTTTTAACATTTTAAGGAACTCCCATACTGTTGTCCAGAGAGGCTGCACCACTTTGCATTCCCACCAACTGCATAAGAAGTTTCCCCTACCTCCACATCCTTGCCAACACTTGTTGTTTCCTGTGTTATTAATTTTAACAATTCTTACATGTGTGATGTGACATCTCATTGCAGTTTTGATTTGTATTTCCCTGATGATAAGTGATGTTGATCATCTTTTCATGTGTCTGTAGGCAATAGAATGATACTTTAAAAGTGTAAATTACATTATTACTTTGCCTTAAACTCCCTAGTCCAGGGTTTCTTAACTTATTTTGTATCAGGAACCCCTTTGGTAATTTGGTGAAACCTCAATCCCCTATCAAAATTTTTTAAGAATGCAAAATTTTTTTAAAGGAGTACAAAGTAAACCAATTATTCTGGAGTACAGAACCAAAATATTTTAAAAACCAAATTTATGATATAGTAATGTATGTGTTTCTTAGTAAGAGCATTAAATAAGAAATCTAGGATCAGGTCTAAAACTATCACAACCTCCAAGTAGTAATAAGTGTGAATGATACTTTGAATATAGTTGCAGAACAGACAAGGACTGGGGAAAAAGTGTGCATACTTCAGCCCTAACTGTGTTTTATATTAACTACTACAGCATGCTAAATATGTGACATATTTAAGTGTTGACTCAGTTCAACTTTAAGTTGAAAGTAGTAAAATCATCCAGACATTCCTATAAAATTACAGTGAGACAAATGTCCTTATCAGAAGAGAATTCTGACCTTGAGGAATCATAAGACTAACCCATGTGGCAATTTCTATATTTAATATGTCTATCATTAACAAGATATTCAGAAAAGTTGTTTATTGTTGTGGTGGTATTTTTTAATGAGGTGGGGGTAACAAAGAGTTGCCAGAATTCTATTTATGCCAAAAACATTTTAAGTCTAATGAAATTGAAAACAATTTTAAATTGCAAATTGTTTTTTTAACCAACTATTTTTTTTTAATTCTTATTTAAATTCCAGTTGGCTAACATTCAGCGTAACATCAGTTTCAGGTGTACAATTTAATGATTTAACACTTACATGCACCTATTTTTAAGTATACAATGAAGTATACAATAATCATTACAACCATCTAGTTTCTAAACTATTTTTTAATATAGAATATTTGGATTTTACAAGAAGCTTTAGAAGGATCCAGAATACATAATCAAATAATTATTTCCTTCCAAAGAATAATAGGACAAACAATGGTTCTTCTTATTCTTACATCTTTTTCTGGGCTCATTTTCATCAATGATATTATGTTTTCTGAAACATAATCCCAGAATGGGAGAAACTGAGATAGAACTGCCTGGGTAGGGACGCCTTGGGGGGGGTCAGTTGGTTAAGCATCCACCTCCTGCTCAGGTTGCAATCCCAGGGTCCTGGAATTGAGTCTCGCATCAGGTAAGAACCTGCTTCTCCTTCTGCTTGCCGCTCCCCCTGCTTGTGTGCTCTCTCTCTCTCTCTCTCTCTCACAAATAAATAAAATATTAAAAAGGAGAACTGCCTGGGAATATTTACTGCTAGATTTGGTATGTTTTCATGTGACCATGGTCCCCAGAAAGGATAATCAAAATTACTTGTGGATGAGTGTTTGCTGAGACCTTGATATGTTGGGTATTATGTACTTTTTAGCTCATTCTGACTAATGCCTCCAGTCCTCTTGCAACTTGTTAGTAGGCAATAAATGCAAATTTATAAGATGAGTGATCAGTGTCAAGAGTTCAGTTAATGTAACCAGGCTTAAACCATCCAAATTTACCATTCTCACTTTTTCATTCACTATTATATACATCAACAGACAGCATGAAGGAAGTTAGTTAATGTTAAGGATGGATGAACTATTATCTCTTTAGGAATTACATCTGTAGGTGTTAGCAAGTTCTAAAATAGATTTGTTCTTCCATCACCACTATGAAACCCAAATCCATGTACTCATGGAAGAGGTTATAGAATACACCACTTCTCTATAAAAACTCCCATGACACTTAAAGGCTGAACTACCTACTAGAATATCACTATCGTGTATTGTTTTGGTTTGCATTTTAATGATTTACTGCGTGTTATCACCTTTTCCAAAGGTCCTATAAATAACTCAAAGGCAAATATGTCTGAAATCCAACTTATTCCTTATCTACCCCACCTCAGAAGAGAAAGTTTCCATCTTTTCCAGTATCTCTATTTCAGAAACTACCTTTCTACTTTCAAAACTTGAAATCATTTTCTCAATATCTCTCAAATGTGTGAGCTTCTTTCTGCCACTGCTGGAACCATTGTTAAAATTGCTGTCAACTTTCACATGGGCTACCACAGTAGTATCCTAATTTGTCTTTTTCTTCCATTATGTCATCCTCTCAATTTTCTACACATCAGCCGAAGTAATAATTTCAAAATATAAATCTATTATGTCATTTTGCCAATTCCTGGTTAAAACCCCTCAAAACCTCCCTTTGTACCTGTGTGCACTGATCCATATCTCTTTCCTACCTCATCACCCACAACTTACTCAATGTCTGTACTCCTTCCACACTAGACATTTACGTTTTCAAAAGGGCCATGTTTCCTTCTACTATAGACCTTTCATCTACTTACATTATTAAAGTTTCCTCTTCAAATCTTTAGCACCTACTCACCCCCCTCAGATCTCATCTCAAGAAAGATCTTTCTACTTCCCAAGCCAGGTAAAACTCTCCTGCTATATGTTTTCATAATATTATAGATCTCTCTGCCACTGGAATTTTACAGTTATTTGTGTGATTCTTTGAGCAACGCATGCTTTTTAGCCAAGACAATTACAGTTAAGCTCTATGAAGGAAATACAGTAACTGTTTTTGTTAGCAAAATGGTTTGCATAAAGTATGTGCTCAATGAATGTTTGTTAAATGAATGGGTGAATCAGTGTTCAGTCTTTACTTTCATAATCTTTGGAATAACCTAGCAGAATACTGAAATCATAGTAAAGACATAATCAATTATTTAGGGACCATGGCTTGATATTGTACTTTAGATTGAACAACAACAAATGATCAGAATTTCCACACTAGCTTTATAACCAGGAACCTAAATTTAGACTTTTGGATTTTAAAAAACACAGGAAATTCAAGAGAATATAGTGCCTAGTTTCTTAAAAATGCATAAGTGATGAAAATGCAGATAAATAAAAACATCAAATCAAATACAGTAGATGTCCTTTTACTCAAAAATAGTGAAACATTCTAGTTTACTATATTGTTGGTTAACCATCAGTTTACACATTTATCATACATTAATTCCTAAATTTTGAAGACCTATATTAAAATAAATAAAAGAAAAGTGTGCAATGCTAAGACTATACTGAGCCGACCTACATTTTATTTTGAGTGTTTGGAATGTAGTTTAATATCTTCCAATGCCCTGAATGGTCACCATAAACACAAGTTGTCACTGTCTCTCAAGCTGTCTGGAAACAGTTGTTTAATGGAATATTCCACTTAAGGGAACATATCTCAATGTTTTTTCCATAACAATGAGTCTAGTATGGCTGAAAGGACTGATCTGAGGGTAATATTTATTAACATATATGTATGTTCCTTCATTAGCAGGTTTTAAAACAGAATACAACTGGGTATGAATTTGTACAAATTCGTATTTGCATTTGTCAGAAAGATGGGCATACTCCAAAAGGTCTGGTCTGCATATGGGTATTGCATTGCAAGCTGCCAAACCCTAATGGCCAGGCATTGTAGGAAACCTTTTTAATATCTATCTTAGTTTTTGTACAGTGCCAGGGAGTCTCCTTCCTCTATTTACTACTCTAAAGTAGATCAAATTTAATATGGTTACATTCAGTTATTATTTTCAAAGCTACTAATAAAGAATGTGAAATGTATCTGAGCCACAGATATGAGAAAAATATAAAAGGGAAAACCAATGTTTAATTAAGACCAATTAAAATGAAAGAAGAAAACCTAGCACAGTATCTTTCATTTGATGTTCACTTAACACATAACATTGTGTAGAAGCATTGAAAAAAGACATTTTGGGGTAAAATATGTATTTAAGCAGGCATGTATAAAACCCTGTTATACAGTTTTCAGTAAATGGGGACAGTGTTTTAGCAACTGAATGGTTACTATTTGATAAAATATTCAAATTCGAATAAGTTGTAGGAAGAAAAATAAACCAATAAGGTGTAGAATTCATTTTGTTCCCTTTCACAATGGGACTTTGAAGAGTTAATTTATCAAAAAGTCACAGTGGTCTATCTACCTGAAATTTTTTTACCCCATCATTCCAAGTGGCTCAAAATATTGGGTAGTCCACATTTTGTACTGAACCCATATCATGTGTTCTAATACCCCCCAAATTTTGCCCCATTCACCCAATATCCCACAATTCACTCTCATCAGAGCAACTGGAGACCCTAAAAAGAAAAGAAAAGAAAGTAGTGATATTGGGCCATTAGAATTGAGGGGCAAATAAAAGAGTCAGAGACATACTAGGAGTAGTGTTCAGAGTGAATAGCAACAAACCTAGAGATCCTCACTCCTAGGGAAAGAACAAATATATGACCCACATATAGTTTAACTGAATCATTTCTGTCATTAATTTCCCCAGACTCCCACACAGATGCATAAGCCATGCTATAGTCTCAACACTTGTGTCTCCCCACCCCCTCAAATTCATATGTTGAAATCTTTGAATTGAATTAGTATTCTTATGAAAGACACTCTACAAAAATTCTTCACCCTTTCCACCAGGTGAGGACACAGAAAGAAGGCACCGTTTACAAACCTGGAAGAAAGCCTCACCAGAATACAACCATTCTGGCACCATGATCTTGAACTTCCAGCCTCCAGAGCTGTTAGAAATAAATTTATGCTGTTGTTTTTTTAAAGATTATTTATTTATTTATTTGAGATAAAGAGAGGGAGAGAGTGTGTGCCCAAGCAGGAGGAGGGGCAGAGGGAGAGGGAGAAGCAGACTCCCCACTCAGGAGCCCCAATGTGGGGCTCAATCCCAGGACCCCGGGATCATGATCTGAGGTTAAGGCAGATGCTCAAACCACTGAGCCACCTAGGTGTCCCTAAATTTATGTTGTTTACAAGGCACTCAGACTGCGGTGATTGTTATAGCAGCCCAAATGGACTAATACAGGCAACAAAGTAACCTATTAGCTTTCTGGGACCTTTTAGATTTATGAAAACCTGCATTCATTTTAACGTAGTACTTACTTCTATATATGTTGAGCTTGATAATATCAGAACTGAGTCCCTTGAATTCCCAAATAGAGATTCATTTCACTCTTTAGAGAATGCTGAAGGCCCTGTTAAAGACTCCAAGCTCTATTCATTATGCCATAGGTTTTCAGTGTGGTAAAGAGAGCTCATACATTAGAGTAACCTGGAGGCTTTTAAAATTTATATAAGTGAGATATACCCCCATGTTAATTAAACAAATCAATGGGATGGGTACAAGGCACCTACATTTTAGAAAGCTATCTTGGTGGTGCTGACACAGTAAAAGGTGACTATATCTTCTTGGCAATTGGAGGAGAGTAAGTAGAATGTTCCTATCCAGGTTCTGGGTTTGATATGAAATAAAAATTGGAATGGGGAGAAATGGGAATCATTGAGATCAGTTAAGGGCCAATCTGAATTATCCAGTTGAGAGATGATGGTTTGAACTTTCAGAGGTAGAATCAGCAAAATTTTGTATTGTGATTTGACCATGGTTCAAATTTACATAGAAAGAAAACTGGATTAAATTATCTGATTACATGTAGTAGTGTCTCTATACAGCAGAATAAGTAAGAATTCTTCAACTAAATACCTCTCTGAGGCATACATCACTCTAAATACAATAACAATTGCATTTTAACTTTTTCTTTCTTTTTTCTTCCTTTTCTTTTAAGAGAGAGAGAGCATGCAAGTGGTGGAAGAGGAGCAGAGGGAAAGGGAGAGAGAGAATCATAAACAGGCTCCATGCCTATCACAGAGCAGAAGCAGGGCTCAACCTCAAGACCCAGAGATCATGACCTGAGATGAAATCAAGAGCTCACCACTTAACCATCTGAACCACCCAGACACCCCAAAATGACAATTGCATTTAAAGTACAATATCAGGTCCAATCCAAAGTATTTGAGGCAAGAGATATTAAATTCCACCTTTCCATAATGTATATTAATGACAGGATTAGGTATACACATAACAAGTAAAAGTAAACAGGACACAAGTAAAATGTCCATTTTCTCTACTATTACTACCAATCTTGATTTTTAGAAATTACTAAAGACATATTGAGTAGTCTATGGTTCATATACACCCTTAAAATTCTTTTCAGGTGACAGCATACTCACATTAAAGACAAAAATTTATTTTTATTAATTTTTATTTTTTAAAGATTTTTAATTTAATTTATTTTATTTGAGGTGGGGAAGGGCAGAGAGAAGAGAGAGAATCTCAAGCAGACTCCATGCTGTGCATGGAGCCCTACTTGGGGCTTGATCTCATGCCCCCGAGTTTATGACTGGAGCTAGGACCAAGAGCTGGATGCTTAAGCTACTGAGCCACCCAGGCACTGCTAAAGACAAAAATTTTAAAGTAAAGTACTACTCTAATGGACTAACTAAAACTTTCTTAGAATTAAGATCATTGTACTTCTTTAGAGGAAAACATATATTATTACAACTGTGTAAATTTCTTATTTTAATCCTAATCTCTTATATTTTACATACATTATGGAAAGAGAGGTAGGAGAGAAGGACTGTTGCTGACAACAAAACCACTGCCAGTACTAGACCTCAAGTGGTACTACGTAAAATCTATTAAAGAATGCCCTTTATTTACATCCAGTCACATTTGTCTGAAATAATCATTTTCCTAAAATATAATTGTGGCAGTGATGAATTTTGCCATTTCTCCTTCAGGACATGGAGTCACTCCCCTGAACACTCATCCTTGGCCAAGGCCCTAATACCTACAGATTGTCTTCCCTCATGCCAGATTTTCCCTGCTTATTTGGTTCTCCAAATATCACCATTCCCTGACTCCCCTAATGCTATGGTCAGATGATCTGTCAAGGTAAATTGTTATTACATGTTGGATTTCCCTGTTGCCAACTGCCATATTAGACTCTTCCCCTTTTTAAACAAGTTTTGCTGAGAGACTGGGTGTTCTTTGGAGAATTTTTCCTTCTAAATGAGAATTTCAGGTTTCAAAGCTAATAATAATGAGTTGATTTATTTATTTTCCTTTTATGGACATACATACATTAGCTTATTTAAATCATAAACAACGAGATATTGTAGGTACTTTTATTCTGAAATTATAGATGAGAATACTAATACAGAATTTTAAAAGTTGGTATAGCAGAACTAAGAAATGGTCTGATTTCAGCTTCCTCTACTCAGTTTAATTCCATTATGGCAACTGAGGCATCCTCATCTTGTCACAAGATGTGATGGACAGTTATTAAACCTAAAGTTTAATATCAACAGTCATTCCTAACATGAAACACACACAGACACACACACACATGCTTTCCTGAGTTCTTCAGTTAAAACTACCAATCAGAACAGTGCTTGCTTCAGCAGCACATATACTAAAATTGAAATGATACAGAACACACAAACAGCTTTTATTACAGTATGAAAATCGGGGTCTCATTGCTTTTTTATCTTGATATTTTATTGAGTGAGTTCAGTTTAAGACTTAGTCAATTCCTGGGTGCCTGGGTGGCTCAGTTGGTTAAGTGTCTGACTTCAGCTCAGGGTCCTGGAATGGAGCCTATCTATCAGCACAGAGTCTGCTTGTCTCTCTCCTTCTCTCCTTCTCCTTCTGCCCTTTGCCACCATGGTCTCCCTCTCTCTCTCTCTCTCTCTCTCTCAAATAAATAAATAAATAATCTCAAAAGAGAGAGAGAGAGACTTAATTCCTGGGGAAACAACACAAGACCTGGCTAAATAACAGAACTGTCTCAAGAATGATCCTATTGTATAATTTCCACGAATTACAAAGATACCTAAAAAGATCTTACCCATATGCAGATAGGAATACAGGTCTCCAATTAAAAGTGAATGCATATATTAACAATACATAATAAATTTGGATGGGCTCAAAGAAAAAATTGACATTGGTATGCATGTGTATATGGAGAAAGAGGATTTTTATCTTCTTCTAAAACCAAACTAAACTAAACTCAGAGATCTCATTGAATTTGAATCCCACTTCAGAGAATGACCTTTCTAGTTTTGCATTCTTCTATACTTCCACTGCTGTGTCACAGCTATATCCTACCACTCCACATACTATCATTGCTATTTGTTTGACCCAGTTATTTTGCATAGCTTTTCTTTGTGAAGTAAACAATACCCATTATTGTCATTTTTCAGCAATATCTACAAAGATGCTTTGTAGCTGCTAGGTCAGTACTTCTAGATCAAGTATTCTCAAGAGTGTCACTGTTGACATTTGGGGGCAGATAATTATTTATTGTGAGGAGTCATCCTATATGTTGTAAATATTTATTTAGCATCATTGGTGGCCTCTCCCCACTACATGACAAATAATACCTCACCCTCCCATTTGTGATTACCAAAAATGTGTCCAGATATTGCCAAGTGTTCCCTAAAGGAAAATATCACTCTCAGTTGAGTACTATTGCTCTTAGTAGAAAACTAATTAGTTATCTGTGTTTCTTAAATTACTCCCTCAACAAATTCACCCTCCCTTCCAATGGAATAATTTATTATCTATGGTCTAATACTGGGTTGCTGCTTGGAAATTTCAAGTAGAGTTAAAGCATGGAAGCTTTGCTACTCTGTGGAGTGGATCTTAGCAGTTAATTTAACTTGGGTTTTAAATGAAGTCATGAATATTAATTTGAGTGTTTATTCTATGTTCCCAGACATGGAAATGCACACACACACAAACACATAAACAATTAATAAATATATGGTTTATGTCTTCTGTCTGCATGACCACATCTCCATTCATGACTCATATGTATGATTCAAAAACAATTATTTAATATATTAAAATATATAGAATAAGGCATTTTTCTCTGATTCATTTATTTCTCTCCTTATCCTTTTCTCTGACAAATACTTCCTTAAGGTTCAACTGTAGCAGGGACGGAGAAGGGAGTCCTTTATGGAGAACTCATTCATCTGCTAAACCCAGCAGCATAAATTTGATCTCATAATTAGTATTCAACTCAGCATCTTGGAAAGAAACCAGTGTTACAGCCAAGAGGTGGTTTAAATCATATAAATCATAGATCAATGGCAGAATTCGAAGCACTGGATAGATTATAAAAGTAAAGCTTTAGTTAAAAATAGATTAACTGTTTGCCTGCAGGAATTCTCAAATCCTCTGAAATACATAAAACAAGTAAAATTAGATCTAATCATTTTTGGTAACATATGCATATAAGTCAAAATGTACTTTCCTTTCACAGCCACATTGATGTTTTGGAAATGCAGAAATGTAAATGTATTCTTGTACCATGAAAATATTTCACATTTCTAAGACTTTAATTGTGCATGATATTTTAAGAACCACAAAACACATGTGTTATAGTAGCAACTACAATAATGATGTGAAACCTGTTTTACATTACTTTATGAGCATTAGATTTTTAGCTTAAAACTCAAACTAAAAAAATATGTTTCCATTTTCAAGGAAACAATGGATATCTTCCAGTCTAAATCTTGTAACTACTAATGTTAGGTTTTGATGTTAGAGTAAATATAACTACTAAAAATGATAGGTTGTATGAGTTTTATAATACAACATCATACCATTTCCAAATAATCTTCTGAGTAACTCTTTCCCTTTATTCTTCTTTTAAAATTCATAATCTTTCAAAAGTATGCAAAAGTGACTTGTAATCATTTAAACATATGCATCTTTTTTTCCTGACACTGAGAAATACAACCACAGTAAAAAAGGAAAGTTTTTCACATACAATTTCAGACCACTATCAACAACAAAAATCAAATAGGTAAAATGAAGACAGTTTAGACACATAACCTTGTTACTTTAAATACTTCTTCTTGGAGTAGGTAAATTAACTTGAAGATTAAATTTGCTGGAAAAATGATCAGATATAATGAAAGAAACCAACATTATGAAATTGAATTTTACAAATGTTATTCCAAAAGAAAATATTTCTGGTATGTACCAATTGCAGAAGTAATATCAGCATTTTAAAAACATCTTTGTGTTAAAATGAAGACAGCATATAAGTTATTTCACTGTGTTTCCTCTCAAGTTTTTTTTAAAGATTTTATTTATTTATTTACTTGTCAGAAAGAGAGAGAGAGAAAGAGCAAAAGCAGGGGGAGTTGCAGGCAGAGGGAGAAGTAGGCTCCCCATTGAGCAGGGAGCCCATGGCAGAACTCAATCCCAGGACCCTGGGATCAAGACCTGAGCCTAAGGCAGATGCTTAACTGACTGACCTACTCAGGTATCCTATCTCCCCTCAAGTTTTATACATGTGAAACATTCCCTTGGTTCTACTTTATGAGTAAAATGCAAATATCTTCAGGTCATAATCGTATTACTAAACAAGGTAAATAAAGGTCTTTGGCAGTAGGTTTTTTTGTGTGCATTTTTAAAATACAAACTCAAAACAATTTTTTTTTATTTTAAAGTGTTGCTATTAATGGCTATGTGAAAATGTCTACCGGTTAAAATTGGTTAAGAAAACATGTTAACAACTATCTACTGCTTACTATATATTATTTGCTACTTATTCAATTTAGATTAAGTTCTACATTCATAAATTTCTGAAAGAATCATGTGAAATTCAGAGTATATCTCTGATGTTTGGGTTGGTTAATGGTAGTTTATAATTAATAAATAAGAATAGGATAAATAATTAAATACAATACTGTATTGGGTTTTGGAGGGAGATTCAAAATCTCTGAGCCTGCCTATGGTTAACTTACTCTAAATGATATTAGTTTCCACTCTGTATATAATAATCAAAACCTTAAAGTTGTCTAAAAGTAAAATTCTTATAAATAAAGTCATTATATTAAAAAACCTTGGTTACATCACTACAGATCCACTTAAAACATATTAAATATCCACAGGGTGCTTAACTGTGTTCCATCAATGGGTTACAAATCACAAAATCTCCTTTCAATAGTTTTAGATGGTAATTTTTCAAAATCTTCATTGTATATAATTAATGGGCAATGAAAACAACAGACACACTCAAGTTCAAAAGATAAGAAATAATTTTCCAAAAATACAAGGAAGATCCGAAGGGGGAAAAGTCCACAATAGAAACTACTATTTCAGGATGCAAACAGACATTAAAAATTGGCATTTGAAATATTTCTTTAAAACCATTAGAAATGAATATTCTGACGTAAGTTTACAGCCCTTGAGTCTTCCTTCTGTGCAATTTATAAGAAGCAAAAGGATGCCACATTACCTTCAGTATTCACTTGATGAAACATGGGAGACATTAAATGAATGAAGCAAGAAATGTAAGCATGAAAATTCATCATTTTATCCAGCGACACCATTACATCAATTTCTAAGTCACATTTTTCATTCAAAATGGAAATAACTAAAAAATAATGGAAATATATAATTGAGAAAATTTTTCAAAGAGATTCAGACTCACAAATATGTATGCATTTTAATGAGTCAAGGGGAGGTGAACCATGAGAGACTATGGACTCTGAAAAACAACCTGAGTGTTTTGAAGGGGCAGGGGGTGGGAGGTTGGGGGAACCAGGTGGTGGGTATTAGGGAGGGCACGGATTGCATGGAGCACTGGGTGTGGTGCAAAAACAATGAATACTGTTACGCTGAAAAGAAATAAAAAATTTAAACAAAAAAGAAAACAAATGTTTTATAAGAAAAAATAAGAGAAAAGACTTTGGAAAACTATTAGATCTGTTGCAAACTAATGGAATTTTTAAATACCACCTAATGCAAATCACTCTCTATAGCTAGTCATAAGATTAAAAGCTTTTCAAATTGCTATCTTGGGAAATTTCTTTCAAGCAAATTACTACAAAGCCTTGTTTTAGTATGTTCCCCTACTGTGCTTCCCAGTGTTTTTTTTTAATAAGGAAAGTTATCCATCCATAGAGGTGTATCCTGTTCTCCATGCTTCAGTGTCTAGTGGCAGGCAGATACAGTAGATGCTCGGATGTTTGACTCCTTAATTTTCACTCCATAATGTTGATTCCTGTTTTTGCTGACTGATGCATGTGTCTTCATGGTTGTTTAATTATGAGAGGAGACAGATTTTCTCCACACCATAAACTCCCCCCTTTCTAGTCACCCCCAACCAAAACAATACATAATCTGAGGTGTTTCTATATAAATAAGGTAATAGATGGTTGGTGTAATCATAACCAAAAAATCCAACCTCTACAATTCAAACTATTGAAAAACAGAAGAAAAACTTAATTATATAGGATCAAATTACTTTATTATTAATATATGAAAAGTAAACATCAGAAGTTAGTTAAAAAGTCTACATTACAATTTTCATTTTACATTTTCAAATTTGCAAGACAGACATCAAATAAAAGATAATTGAAAAAATTTTATGAAGGACTCAGTGTCTTATCAAAATTTGTTTTCATACCATAGAAAGTTAAATTGTGAGGATGAAATTAACAGAGAAAGAAAAATATTATTTTTAGCACATAGGGATCTCTTTGTTATTTTGAAATTAAAATATCAATTTTCTCTTTTTGGAAAAAAAAAGACATAGACTTCTTTGATTAAACAAAATCATAAAATGATTTTTTTTTCCCAAATCTTGTTTGAAAAACAAGCAAATATATACTCACAAATAAGGAGATAACCTAGTGGGCATTACACTTTCTAGGCGACTAGTTATGGATTTGGCTATTCTCAGATTGTTTTATTCTGTCCTTAGAGATACTTTGTGTTATTGTATAACAAAAACTAATTTCTTGAGAATCCTAAATTCTTTTATTCACTTGTGTGTTGTTTTTAAAGACCCAGGTATGGTCATCAGGTCTGGGACAAGTATTCTTGTGACCAATTTTTTCTCACTATCAAGATTGGTTACATCAAGAAAATGTGTACTTTTTCTCACTTAAAAAAGTTCTTCAGAATTGACGGCATAGTTTTTGTTTGTTTGTTTGTTTGTTTGTTTTTAAGACTCCATTTATTCGTTTGACAGACAGAGATCACAAGTAGGCAGAGAAGCAGGCAGAGAGAGAGGAGGAAGCAGGCTCCCCGCCCAGCAGAAAGCCCAATGCGGGGCTCTATCCCAGGACCCTGGGATCATGACCTGAGCCGAAGGCAGAGGCTTTAACCCACTGAGCCACCCAGGTACCCCGATGGCATAGATTTTGTAAAAAGATGCCTGAAAACTGTAAAGTTCTCTACAAATTCAGAAAATGTACATGCTGTTTTTATCAATTATTTGTAAAATACTTATGCCTCTTCCCACATAACATACCCACAAAAGACTGTACACTGACTAAAAAAAAAAAAAAGATTTCTTCATAATAAAAAGTAAAAATGTGCATAAATTTCTGTTACTGATTTTTATAATGAATAGTGACAGAAACACTTTGCTTAATAAGATCGTTTTTAAAAAAAGATGTTTACATTGAAAAATTTTTAATAGATTCTATATTTTATTTTTTAAATTTTATTTTTTTTCAGTGTTCCAAAATTCATTGTTTATTCTATATTTTAATGTTTCAAATATCAAGTAAATTACAAGAATTTTTAAGTATAGTGATAGAAATTCATGTGCAATGAACTTAAAATCGGTAGGTAAAAATGAGATTGTACAAAGACTAGTGATACAGTGCCACCAGTATTGGGTTGTGCTGCATCCATGACAACAGAATGGAGGTTGTTTTTAATACTATTATTTTATAAACTCACAGTTGAATACTACACTAATGTAGCTATACTGAGAAAAATCAAGTTTCAGATTTGAAGCCACTGAACTTACATGTACTATGAATAGAGTTGCAAATATAGAAAGGAATAGAAAAACTAATATCATAGCTTGAAAATCTTTCAGATCATTATTTCAAAATTTACATAGACGAGTTGTCAAATACTCAAGGAATAATTATTGATGCAATAACAAAGTCAGTAAAAAGGAACATTTTGCTGCTAGTTTGTTTTTGAGAACCTAATCAGCAAACTAAGAGCTTATTTAATTTTCCTCTGTAGTGAAACTGATGATTTCTTTCAAATAACTATTGACTCAATAGATTATCATCTGATCTAGCTTTTAAAAAAAGGTAGAGAATGAGGGAAGCAAAATGAAACTATATATCTATTTTATTGATTTTATTAAGTAAAGTCTAGCTGCCTTGAAAAACAAACAAAAACAGGAATACAGTATTCAAGTTTCAGATTCCTCATTTCTCTTGTTTTAAAGATGATAATCTGGGGCGCCTGGGTGGCTCAGTGGGTTAAGGCCTCTGCCTTCGGCTCGGGTCATGATCTCAGGGTCCTAGGATCGAGCCCCGCATCGGGGTCTCTGCTCAGTGGGGATCCTGCTTCCTCCTCTCTCTCTGCCTGCCTCTCTGCCTACTTGTGATCTCTGTCTGTCAAATAAATAAATAAAATCTCTAAAATAAAATAAAATAAGGATGATAATCTAGTATTATATATAAATAGATGATAATAATAGATGAGAGAGAGGTGATATAGAGATAGATGATAGATAATAGAAATAGAGGGAATTGGAGAGAGAGAGAGAGAGAGATGCCTATGAATGCCTTGGCTGAAGCAATCCAATTTGGACCCAAAGTACCCAGGTGGCAGTAACTTAGTAGACTCCATGACTAAACTTGGCTGCCTTATGATGGAGGCTCTAATTGCATTCCTGTTAATCTTGCCATTTTCTCAGAAACCAAGAGAAATTTCTATACATGCTTTTCCTATGTAGTATCTCCCCTTTTCTTCTCTAATGGAATGATTTCTCTATCTATACACAGGCAATGTGAAATATAAATTAGGGCTAATTCCATCCTTTATAATGTTTTAAAAAGGGACTTCGAAATTGGCCAACTAAATGAAAAAAAAATCTACTATCAAACTATAAAACCCAATACAAATAGAAATACACATACATAGTATGAAGTAAAGCTTGAATTATGCATTATAGAGAAGTGCTTCCAAAATAAAAAATACCACAAAAGTCCAAAAACGTAAATGTTTAGATCTAAGATTTCTTTCAACCCTGTCTACCTTGATAGCCATTATACTGCTATCTTTAGTAATAAATTTAGATTGCACTGGTATATGAAATAATTTGAAATGTGGAATGTTTGTCTCAAGTCAGGTATCAACTGAATCTGAAGTTATCCCTTTTTTCTTTCACTTTGTTTTAGTAAATCCTCAGTGTCTGGTTTTTCCAATTACAAGAACTCAGGCAAAGAAGTTATTGCTGAGTCAAAAGTGAGCTGTCTTGCCTGGTAATTTACCTTGATTAACTATTATTGATAATCGCCCAACTTTCTTCTTTATTACTATACTAGCATGGTCAGGTTGTCCTACAGATTTGGCTATCTGCATTAGGTTATTCATATTCTTTCATTCAAATAATAAATGTTTATCAAGTATTTATTCTGTGTGTCAGGTAAGTTATCAGCTGCTGAACTTTCTAATAGGAAGCAGTGCAGTATGGTGTCATGAATTCTAGTGTAAAACTGCCTGAGTTCAAAATCCAGTTCACTTAATAGAGTAATGGGGCCTTGGGTGAGTTGTTTGTCCTCTGTGTCTCTGTTTTCTTGTCTGTAAAATGGGAATGATACTACTTATACATAGGACGTGTAAAAATTAACTTAGGTAATCAAAGTAAAGCACTGAGCCTAAGAATTGTCATATAAAAGATGCTAAATAGTGTTTTTTTTTAAGATTTTATTTATTTATTTGACAGGCAGAGATCACAAGTAGGCAGAGAGGCAGGCAGAGAGAGAGGGGGAAGCAGGTTTATTGCTGAGCAGAGAGGCCCATGTGGGGCTTGATCCCAGGACGCTGGGATCATGACCTGAGCTGAAGGCAGAGGCTTTAACCCACTGAGCCACCCAGGTGCCCCAATAGTGTTTTTTAGCATAAATTTTCTTCATCC